>NC_044031.1:17596094-17928562 GCF_901765095.1 Microcaecilia unicolor | reverse complement strand
TCTGCCTGCTGCGTGTCGGCGATGTACGTTCAATACCGAAGAGAGTGCTCGGGCCGGGTGGAGGGGGGGGGCGGCGGCGACTCCGGGTGGGGTTGGGAGCGGTAGCGATGTCAGCGGTTCCCTCCCTCCCCTTTGCGCAGTTTCCCTCTCTGTCCCGCCCCCGTCATCACGTATTGACGTGGGGGCGGGACAAAGAGGGAAGTCTGTACTGCGCATTTGCGGGTGAGTACGGTCACTCGCCATTTATATGTTTGATATTTATTTAGGGAAGCTTTCAAAAGAAATTAAATAAGTAAAAATAAAAACAAAATCTTTTGTCCTCCACCTTTTAAGGCACTGCCTATCCAACTGGAACAGCTTTAGATTTGTTACAGATGCACCACACATTCATTTCTCTTTTGCAATTGTTTTTGATAGCGTTTTCTGGGTGAACTAAAACTCCGCCTACTGGCTTCAGCCCGTATAATGGACTACATAGGAACAGCCCGTCTTCCTGTTTTCTTCAACCTCCTCGAGTATTCGATTCCCCTCCCAGTGCATTGCAAGCCTCGTTTTCATGCTGCAGTAGCCGGCTTCAGGGCATTGCAAGCCTCATTCTGGTGCTCCAATAGTCTCTGTGTGTGTGTGTGCCAAGCCTCATTTTCACGCTCCAGTAGCCTTTCTCAGTGTGGTCCAAGCTTCATTCTGGTTTCACCATTTGCTTCTTCCTCTGTTTCCGAGGCTTTGTGCTGCTGCCACTGGCACCACTGGGTTGAGATTGGGGAGATGCTGGTTCCAGACGTTTCAAAGACCGTAAGGACACCTGGATTTCCTTTATGTCTAAGTTTAATTGGCTTCATGTCTGTATCTGTGTTGTATGTGGCAGGGGCATAGCCAGACCTCACGGTGGGAGGGGGCCAGAGCCCGAGGTTGGGGGGGGGGGCACATTTTGAGTGCTGCTCCGCTGCTCCCCCTCCACCGCCTCGCCGCTCCCCCCGCAAAAACAAATATCTTTGCTGGAGGGGGTCCCCAACCCCCGCCAGCCGAAGCCTTCTTCAGCGCCGATCTCTGGCGCAGCCACGTTCGCCGCCCTGCTCTTCTTTCTTCTTGCACCTCCTGCGCACGCTGACTGCTCAATCTCTGTTGACAACGCCCTCATCCTCCCCGTCTCGTCAGCCCGCAATCTCGGAGTCATTTTCGACTCCTCCCTCTCCTTCTCTGCCCATATCCAGCAGATAGCTAAGACCTGTCGCTTCTTCCTCTATAATATTAGCAAAATCCGCCCATTCCTCTCTGAACAGACCACCCGAACCCTCGTCCACTCACTCGTTACCTCTCGTCTTGACTATTGCAACCTTCTCCTCGCTGGTCTCCCGCTTAGCCACCTATCCCCCCTTCAATCTGTCCAAAATTCCGCCGCACGTCTTATCTACCGCGTGAACCGATACTCTCATATCACCCCTCTCCTCAAGTCGCTTCACTGGCTCCCGATCCGCTACCGTATACAGTTCAAGCTTCTCCTATTGACCTTCAAGCGCTCTCAATCTGCAGCCCCCCATTACCTCTCTTCCCTCCTCTCCCCGTATGTTCCCACCCGTAACCTCCGCTCTCAGAACAAATCACTCCTATCTGTACCCTTCTCCACCACCGCTAACTCCAGACTCCGCCCCTTCTGCCTCGCATCACCTTATGCCTGGAACAGCCTCCCCGAGCCCATACGCCCTCCCTGCCCATTTTCAAGTCCTTACTCAAAGCCCATCTCTTCTCCCTTGCTTTTGGCGCCTAACCACCTTCTTCATTCATGATACCTACACTGACTACATAGCTTGTTACCTTTAGATTGTAAGCTCTCTTGAGCAGGGACTGTCCTTCCCCATGTTTTCAACTTGTACAGCGCTGCGTAACCCTTGTAGCGCTATAGAAATGCTAAGTAGTAGGAGGAGGAGGAGCAAGAAGAAAGAAGAGCAGGGCAGCGAACGTGGCTGCGCCGGAGACCGGAGCTGAAGAAGGCTTCGGCTGGCGGGGGTTGGGGACCCCCGCCAGCCAAACCAGGGGCCCGGATGAAATTTGCAGGGGCCCAGGCCCCCGTGGCCCCCCTGTAGCTACGCCACTGGTATGTGGTGCTGGTGGACGGATTGTCACAGAGGCGCACAAAGACCTCGCTTGGAGACGAAAGAGCCAGTGAGACAGCAAGTGAACTTTCTGAGACCTCAGGGACCCTAAGACCCTCTATTTGAAAAAGACTGGAGATGCTGATTGAACTCAGTGGAAAAGCCCCCACTCTGCAAAAGAGCTGCTCCTGGACCTTAAATGTAGAAGCCCAAAGCTGACAGACTGATTAAAACAAAAACACTTTACCGTTGCGACTAGAGTGGGTCTCCATTCCATTGTGCAGTGGCTCCCCAACTTTTGTACTGGCGCATTCCCACAGCACTGGGTTCCTCTGTTACCCAAAAAATCCCAAGTCATTTGTCTTTTTTTTTTTTTTTTTTTTTAACTCTAAGGGGTCCTTTTACAAAGGCGAGCTGAAAAATGGCTTGTGGTAGAGTAGGTTCAGGTTTTGGGCACATGCCCAGAGCCGCCGAGAGACTGGGCCGGGCTCGGGGCAAGGCCGCCCCCATGGCCGTGCCCCTGCCGCTCCCGCCGCTCTCCCCTTCATCCCCCCGAGGTCGCCGCCGCCGCTCCCCCCCTCCGACTGCCACCGGGCCGGGCCCCCTGCATTGAAATCGCAGTCTCGCCTCTGTGAAAGCAGCACTGCAGGCAGCAGAACGCCTCCCTTTAGCCCTCCTTCCCTCCTTGTGTCCCTCCCTCGTGGAAGTTACGTCAGACGAGGGCGGAACATAGGGAGGGAAGGAGGGCCAGTGGTCATCTGGTCATTCATTGTAAAAACAGGTCTAGCTCAAAACGTCTTAATTTTTGTTCTGGATGGTTTTGTTCTATTATGGCTGAAAAACATCCGAGTGTTAGGAACGCCCAGATCTTGCCCCTGACACCCTCCCCCCCTTGTGATTTGAACGCACTTCTGACGGACCTCAGAGAAAAACATCTAAAAATAGGTTTTGAAAATAACAAAATGGCCAAATACAGATTTATGCCACTCTTTGGATGTTTTTCTCGTTTGAAATTGAGCTCCAGAGTCACTCGTTTATTACTTATATTGGGCATTCACTAATTTTGTTTACTTCTAAGCCAAGTTTATGTGGGCTTATCTGCAAGTTCTTTTTTTTTCCTTTTCTTTCGAAGCATATCACCAACTTTTTAGTCACATTTTTAAAGAGCTTTTGGTACTCATTCACTATGGGGCCCATTTACAAAGGCACACCAAAAAGTGGCCTGCACGTATTGGATGCACGCTGGACCGTTTCTCCAGCACTTCTGGAAAGAAGGGGGTTTATTTTTGGACCCGTAAAATGGACGTGCGGCAAAATGAAAACCAGCACTCATCTTATTTACGGCCTGAGCCCTTAATGCCGCCCTTTGACTAAAAGGTTCCACCACTGGTTTTTACAACCTATACTAAAGGCAATATTGATCTAATTACACAGACAGTTTTGAGAGGTGTATGTGTATCTATCTCTATCTATCTCTCTCTATATAATAATTGGCCAGTCTGCCTCCCTGGATGGCTGGCTGACTGGGTTCATAACCGTATGCTAATGAGCTTACATCAGTTCGCCTCCAGCGGGACACTGAGAGGGAAGGCTGGAGGTGACATGAGCCGAGCCTGCTGCCGCTGCGACCTGAGGTATGGATGGGAGGGGAGAGGAGAATCACTGGACATGGATGAGATGGGATGGGAGGGCAGGGGAGGGGGGAGAGATGAGGTAACACTTAGACGATAGCCTTCCTAGGGCCCATTTCATTTGTTCCAAAACGGGCGTTTTTGCTTTATATATATCTATATATATATATCTATATATATCTATATATATATATAGATATATATATCTCCAGTGCATCGTTTCTAGCAAAAAAGGTGCCGGTACTCAAATGCTAGGCCACCCTTCAAGGGTGGGGTGATCACTGAGGGATCCACCCCACAATAGCCAGGCCCCCTGCAACCAGTCACAGAACCTATGACAAGGCAGAATTGGTGTGTAGAGCCTGAGCTCTTTCAATAAAACTTGGGGTCCTTGGGTCAATGTTAGCAGATAATGGAAAAGGTGCCGGTACTCAGTACCTCCAAGTACCCCCACAAAAAAGCCCTGTATATATCACACACATATTCTTTATATTGTATGTGCTACTACAACATCACATCGTTACCATATTTTCCAGTGTATATTATATATGTTGGTATTTTGAGTTTGTTTGTTATTAAATATAAAGCACTGTTATGTGAATATTATGTAAAGATCTACGGATTAAGGATTGGTATATTGATTTTTAATTGTTCATGGTCAAATATAAAGTGCTGCTTTATGAGTATTACATAAACATCTACGGATTAAGGTTAGGTATTTTGATTTCTCTTTGGCTTAAGAGAGAGAACCACAGTATAGTGACCCTTTGTTAGTTATTTTTTGATTGTGTCATTTTGCATTTCTTCAGTTAATTATATGATTGTATTTTTCTTTGTTGACTTTTTTTTATATTATGTGTGGGTGTTTTTGTGTTTTAAATCCAGACTCCTGAGATTTCTGAAGCAGGCCAGTCAGCCGAAACACAGCCGTGTCGAGTCTATAAAGTCGTACAATAAATCTTTACACATTAAGCATTGTCAAGATATTTCTTTGAGTCATCTTCGCTATATCCACTGTTTACATGTATTGTCATTATATAATACAAAATCCTCATATACTGTGAAAGATCACCCAAACCATACCCAGAACATGTCCCTGTGCTGTCAAATCCTTGTTTGCTGATTTACACATGAAATTTGATGCACAGGGCACATACATTCTAAAATTCTCTCCAAAATATTAGGAGAATAAAACTAGCTGAAATCTAATGCATTCTGAGCACCCCATCCTGCTTATAATCGAATGAGAAAAACGCCCAAGTTCCGACCTAAATCGGGAGATGGACGTTTATCTCACAAAAACGAATAAAGCGGTATAATCGAAAGCCGATTTTGGACGTTTTCAACTGCAATCCGTCGCGGATGCGGACAAAGTTGATGGGGGCGTGTCAGAGGTGTGGCGAAGGCAGAACTGGGGTGTGGTTATCTGCCGAACAGAGATGGGCGCATTTCACCGATAATGGGAAAAAAGTATGCGTTTTTAGCTAGAATTTAGGACACTTTTCTTGGACCCTGTTTTTTCACGAATAAGGCCCCAAAAAGTGCCCTAAATGGCCAGATGACCACTGGAGGGAATCGGGGATGACCTCCCCTGACTCCCCCAGTGGTCACTAACCCCCTCCCAGCACAAAAAATGAAGTTTCTCAACTGTTTATTTTCACCCTCAAATGTCATACCCAGCTCCCTGACAGCAGTATGCAGGTCACTGGAGGAGTTGTTAGGGGGTGCAGTGGACTTCAGGCAGGTGGAACCAGGCCCATCCCCCCTACCTGTTACAATTGTGCTGCTTAATGCTTATTAGTCGTCCAACCCCCCCAAACCCACTGTACCCACATGTAGGTGCCCCCCTTCACCCCTTAGGGCTATAGTAATGGTGTAGACTTGTGGGCAGTGGGTTTTGAGGGGGATTTGGGGGGCTCAACACACAAGGGAAGGGTGCTATGCACCTGGGAGCTCTTTTACCTTTTTTTTGTTTTTGTAAAAGTGCCCCTTAGGGTGCCCGGTTGGTGTCCTGGCATGCGAGGGGGACCAGTGCACTACGAATCCTGGCCCCTCCCACGAACAAATGCCTTGGATTTATTCGTTTTTGAGCTGGGCGCTTTCATTTTCCATTATCGCTGAAAAACAAAAACGCCCAGCTCACACATTGTTGAATAAAACATGGGCGTCTATTTTTTTTCGAAAATACGGTTCGGTCCGCCCCTTCACGGACCCGTTCTTGGAGATAAACGCCCATGGAGATAGGCGTTTTCGTTCAATTATGCCCCTCCATGTGTCCCTGAGTGTGTTTCTGGTTTGTGTTTCAGATGCGGGTGACGTTTGAGGACATCGCTGTCTCTTTCTCCCAGGAGGAGTGGGAGTATTTAGATGAAGGGCAGAAGGAGCTTTATTGGGAGGTGATGATGGAGAATTATCTGACCCTGATCTCCCTAGGTAAGAATAGCTTTATCTGCATTTTCTTAAGAGGAACAATCTCGGATTTATTAAAATAAAATTGACACATTTTCTGTACCTTCTGCACTTTTGAACGTTCCAAGTCTGATCAGAATGTGTCTCAGCTCTGTTGACTGTCTCAGGGTGCCTCATTCCCGATCCCTTCCTGTGTGTCCTACAAGTTTCCTCCTCTGTCAATCAGAGAGAAATTTTCCTCCAGTTCTTACAAAAAGGCTGAACATAAGATGCAGAACAGCACAAATGCTCAGGTCCTGGGTGTAACAGAGTGTGTCAAAGTAGCTGCTGAGACCAATCAAAAGTGTGATACTGTGTTCATTGGCCTTTCCTGGGCTTTTGACACTGCGAAGCTGCAGAATTGTCTCCAGGATCAACACATGATAAGAGTAATACAAGAAATCATCATTAACTGCTGTTTCCATGTGTTAGTTAGAGAGGAAGGTTCCAGATCATGACAAGGATCATCAGTCTTTGTTCCTGCTCTTTTCAACATTTATAGAGCCGTGTCTTCCAAAAATATTGGGTGTGAAGCATCTGTGTTTGCCAATGAGTTGGTTATCCTCCATACCAGCAGCTCTTTGGAGGGCACCCAGGTGTCGTAATGGAAATACTAGCATAATTTTCTTTCCATTTACGTGTGCCAGCGGCACATAACCGTAGGTGCATAGTTATAAACCATTAAGAAACTCCAGACTGCCCAGGACACCGCAGCCAGATTGATATTTGGAAAGGCGAAATATGAAAGTGCCAGACCCCTTAGAGAGAAATTGCATTGGCTCCCACTGAAGGATAGAATTGCATTCAAGATTTGCACCTTGGTTCATACAATTATTTACTACTACTACTTAACATTTCTAGAGCGCTACTAGGGTTACGCAGCGCTGTACAAGTTAACAAAGAGAGACAGTCCCTGCTCAAAGAGCTTACAATCTAATAGACAAGTGAACGGTCGATTTATGGAGATGCCCCATCTTACATGTCAGACCTAATAGACTTACCAGAGAGAAACAACAAAAGTTCTTCACCTACTTTCTTAAACCTTCACTATCCCAGCTGCAGAGGACCTAAATATAAATGTATACATACATCTAGCTTCTCATACATCTGCACACAACTGTGGAATGAATTACCGATCACCATAAAAACAACACACGACTTGACAACCTTCCGAAAATTACTGAAGACTTACTTATTCGTAAAGACGTACAAAAAAGGATCCCCCACAACGATCTGACTCCTAAATTACTCCAAATACAACTATTATGGAACTCATCTCATTTGTTCATTTTAATTACATCCTCATTACTGAATATTATATCTCGTCCTGATATCATTGTTATGTTTTATCTATTTATCCAACCCAATCCTACATGATATTCTTATGCACCTTATCGTTTATCGTTTATTCATTTTACTATACCGTCTCAAATTGTAGTTACAAAACAAAAACGGTTTACATATTAATATAAAATCTCTCTATATAAAAGGCAACACCAACGTTCTATGAAGCCTCCAGCCGGAAGTGTGAAGGGGGCGAGATATCCGGTTTCCCTATGAGTGTCTGCCCCGCCCTCTCTGTAACACAGTCAGTGAAGGAAAACAGCAGAGCACGAAATCAAATCGCTGGCTCTGTAACAGTGAAGGACTCAGAGGGGGGAAGGGAGAGAGGCCAGAGGGCAGGGACACACACACTCCCACATGCACACAGAAGAAAACATTGCTAGCCCCAGAGGGGGGAGGGGAGAGAGGGCAGGGACACACACACTCCCACATGCACACAGAAGAAAACATTGCTAGCCCCCGTTTTATTTGCATCAGAAACGGGGCTTTTTTACTATCGCTCTATATAAAGGCAACACCAACGTTCTATGAAGCCTCCAGCCGGAAGTGTGAAGGGGGCGAGATATCCGGTTTCCCTATGAGTGTCTGCCCCGCCCTCTCTGTAACACAGTCAGTGAAGGAAAACAGCAGAGCACGAAATCAAATCGCTGGCTCTGTAACAGTGAAGGACTCAGAGGGGGGAAGGGAGAGAGGCCAGAGGGCCGGGACACACACACTCCCACATGCACACAGAAGAAAACATTGCTAGCCCCAGAGGGGGGAGGGGAGAGAGGGCAGGGACACACACACTCCCACATGCACACAGAAGAAAACATTGCTAGCCCCCGTTTTATTTGCATCAGAAACGGGGCTTTTTTACTATCGCTCTATATAAAAGGCAACACCAACGTTCTATGAAGCCTCCAGCCGGAAGTGTGAAGGGGGCGAGATATCCGGTTTCCCTATGAGTGTCTGCCCCGCCCTCTCTGTAACACAGTCAGTGAAGGAAAACAGCAGAGCACGAAATCAAATCGCTGGCTCTGTAACAGTGAAGGACTCAGAGGGGGGAAGGGAGAGAGGCCAGAGGGCAGGGACACACACACTCCCACATGCACACAGAAGAAAACATTGCTAGCCCCAGAGGGGGGAGGGGAGAGAGGGCAGGGACACACACACTCCCACATGCACACAGAAGAAAACATTGCTAGCCCCCGTTTTATTTGCATCAGAAACGGGGCTTTTTTACTATCGCTCTATATAAAAGGCAACACCAACGTTCTATGAAGCCTCCAGCCGGAAGTGTGAAGGGGGCGAGATATCCGGTTTCCCTATGAGTGTCTGCCCCGCCCTCTCTGTAACACAGTCAGTGAAGGAAAACAGCAGAGCACGAAATCAAATCGCTGGCTCTGTAACAGTGAAGGACTCAGAGGGGGGAAGGGAGAGAGGCCAGAGGGCAGGGACACACACACTCCCACATGCACACAGAAGAAAACATTGCTAGCCCCAGAGGGGGGAGGGGAGAGAGGGCAGGGACACACACACTCCCACATGCACACAGAAGAAAACATTGCTAGCCCCCGTTTTATTTGCATCAGAAACGGGGCTTTTTTACTATCGCTCTATATAAAAGGCAACACCAACGTTCTATGAAGCCTCCAGCCGGAAGTGTGAAGGGGGCGAGATATCCGGTTTCCCTATGAGTGTCTGCCCCGCCCTCTCTGTAACACAGTCAGTGAAGGAAAACAGCAGAGCACGAAATCAAATCGCTGGCTCTGTAACAGTGAAGGACTCAGAGGGGGGAAGGGAGAGAGGCCAGAGGGCAGGGACACACACACTCCCACATGCACACAGAAGAAAACATTGCTAGCCCCAGAGGGGGGAGGGGAGAGAGGGCAGGGACACACACACTCCCACATGCACACAGAAGAAAACATTGCTAGCCCCCGTTTCATTTGCATCAGAAACGGGGCTTTTTTACTATCGCTCTATATAAAAGGCAACACCAACGTTCTATGAAGCCTCCAGCCGGAAGTGTGAAGGGGGCGAGATATCCGGTTTCCCTATGAGTGTCTGCCCCGCCCTCTCTGTAACACAGTCAGTGAAGGAAAACAGCAGAGCACGAAATCAAATCGCTGGCTCTGTAACAGTGAAGGACTCAGAGGGGGGAAGGGAGAGAGGCCAGAGGGCAGGGACACACACACTCCCACATGCACACAGAAGAAAACATTGCTAGCCCCAGAGGGGGGAGGGGAGAGAGGGCAGGGACACACACACTCCCACATGCACACAGAAGAAAACATTGCTAGCCCCCGTTTTATTTGCATCAGAAACGGGGCTTTTTTACTATCGCTCTATATAAAAGGCAACACCAACGTTCTATGAAGCCTCCAGCCGGAAGTGTGAAGGGGGCGAGATATCCGGTTTCCCTATGAGTGTCTGCCCCGCCCTCTCTGTAACACAGTCAGTGAAGGAAAACAGCAGAGCACGAAATCAAATCGCTGGCTCTGTAACAGTGAAGGACTCAGAGGGGGGAAGGGAGAGAGGCCAGAGGGCAGGGACACACACACTCCCACATGCACACAGAAGAAAACATTGCTAGCCCCAGAGGGGGGAGGGGAGAGAGGGCAGGGACACACACACTCCCACATGCACACAGAAGAAAACATTGCTAGCCCCCGTTTCATTTGCATCACAAACGGGGCTTTTTTACTAGTTAATAATAAAAGAACATAAATGAACTCTATCAAATTGATAGGAAAGCAAACTAAAACAATCATTCGTAAAAAGATAAAACACCAATTTTGCTAGACCAACCATTCATAACAGTTACAGGGCAAACATAAAAATTCACTGCATAATCAATCCTACCTAGTGATGCCATTTTATCACAGATTATTTTCAACCGTTTCCTGGAATAGATACATTTTCAAAAATGTTCGAAATTAAATGTAGGACTCTTCCAATCTAAGGTGTTTTGGGAGACAATTCCAGAGAGAAGGGGCCAAGAAAAAAAATGCTGAATTTCTAGTAGACTCCCATCTAGCCTTCTGTGGTGATGGGATAATCAATCTGTTATCTGTAAGTGAGCGAAGAGTTCTCCTAGGCGAATATGGCAGAATCATGTTTGATAGATACGATGGAGTTAAAGAATACAGTGCTTTGTGCGTCAGTGTAAGGATTTTAAGTTTTATTCTGGCTTCAACTGGAAGCCAGTGAAGTTGATATAAAAGTGGCATCACTCTGTCGTATTTAGAGGCCCTGCAAATAACATGAGCTGTAGTATTCTGTATCAATTGTATTCTGAAATTTTTATTCCATTAATGTGAATGTCGTCGTAACATTTTGTAAGCCACATTGAGCCTGCAAATAGGTGGGGAAATGTGGGATACAAATGCGGCAAATAAAATAAATCGTTGTCAGTGTCTTACCCAGCGTCAGGAGTGTCAGTGGTGGAAGTGAGATAGGAGCCTTTACCCTAACTAAACCTCTCCTTCCCTTTTATCAGCAGGTGTTTCTTCTCTTTAATTCTTGTATAATATCGTTCTGTGACAGCAGGGATGGGAGTGTACAAATGTTGATCTGAATTTGAGGGGAGAGGGGGCTGAAGGGCTAAGCAGTCACCCTGTAAGACAACTCACTGGAGTCCCCTAAAAAAGTTTTTAATATTAAGGGATTTTATAATGTTCCAGCTTGTTGAAAATAGACTGGGTCAATTTCAAACAATGACAGCCCCCCACCCCACCCCGATTCTTAAGTGATAGACATTTTTATAATCAAAAGCTTGTGAACTGTTCTATTACCAGAGTACTTGAAGCGAGGAATAATAACCCCCAGATCCCTCTGCTTTATGATGGGTGTCAGTTATAGATCCATTATATGCTTTCCTCTTGGGAACTACTGCTGTCTGTTTTTTCTGTGAATATTTATTTTATTTTTGTTACATTTTTACCCCGCGCTTTCCCACTCATGGCAGGCTCAATGCGGCTTACATGGGGCAATGGAGGGTTAAGTGACTTGCCCAGAGTCACAAGGAGCTGCCTGTGCCGGGAAACGAACTCAGTTCCTCAGTTCCCCAGGACCAAAGTCCGTCCACCCTAACCACTAGGCCACTCCTCCACTGTTGCTACTATTTGAGATTCTACATGGAATTTTGCTATTCCACTAGCAACATTCCATGTAGAAGTCGGCCCTTGCAGATCACCAATGTGGCCGCGCAGGCTTCTGCTTCTGTGAGTCTGACGTCCTGCACGTACGTGGAATAGCAACATTCCATGCAGAATCTCCAATAGTAGCAACATTCCATGTAGAATCTCCAATAGTAGCAACATTCCATGTAGAATCTCCAATAGTAGCAACATTCCATGCAGAATCTCCAATAGTAGCAACATTCCATGTAGAATCTCCAATAGTATCTATTTTATTTTTGTTACATTTGTACCCTGCGCTTTCCCACTCATGGCAGGCTCAATGCGGCTTACATGGGGCAATGGAGGGTTAAGTGACTTGCCCAGAGTCACAAGGAGCTGCCTGTGCCTGAAGTGGGAATCGAACTCAGTTCCTCAGGACCAAAGTCCACCACCCTAACCACTAGGCCACTCCTGCACTGTTGCTACTATTTGAGATTCTACATGGAATTTTGCTATTCCACTAGCAACATTCCATGTAGACGTCGGCCCTTGCAGATCACCAATGTGGCCACGCAGGCTTCTGCTTCTCAGACTCACAGAAACAGAAGCCTGCGCAGCCTTCTACATGGAATGTTGCTAGTGGAATAGCAACATTCCATGTAGAATCTCAAATAGTAGCAACATTCCATGTAGAATCTCCAATAGTATCTATTTTATTTTTGTTACACTCATGGCAGGCTCAATGCGGCTTACATGGGGCAATGGAGGGTTAAGTGACTTGCCCAGAGTCACAAGGAGCTGCCTGTGCCTGAAGTGGGAATCAAACTCAGTTCCTCAGTTCCCCAGGACCAAAGTCCACCACCCTAACCACTAGGCCACTCCTCCATAAGGAAACTACAACTAACATTAATTTTTATTCCTGGAAACAGGCTGTGGAAGGATAAGTCCTGATATATTATCAAGGATTAAACAAGAAGAAGAGACATATGTCCCAGATTCCCAGGAGACAAGAGAGAGAGAAGTTACTAACTCAGACGCAGGTGAGTAACAATTCTGTACAGAGTAAGAGCAGGTACTACATAATATAATTGAGTAGTAATAAACACTGTACAGAGCAAGAAGAGGTATTAGATAGCATTGGTGAGTACTACTACTACTTAACATTTCTAGAGCGCTACTAGGGTTACGCAGCGCTGTACAGTTTAACAACAAAGGACAGTCCCTGCTCAAAAGAGCTTACAATCTAATGGGCGAAATGTCAAGTGTCGAGTGGGGGCAGTCTAGATTTCTTGAATAGAGGTATGGTGGTTAGGTGCCGAAGGCAACATTGAAGAGGTGGGCTTTGAGCAAGGCTTTGAAGATGGGCAGGGAGGGGGCCTGGCGTATGGGCTCAGGGAGTTTATTCCAGGCATGGGGTGAGGCGAGGCAGAAAGGGCGGAGCCTGGAGTTGGCGGTGGTAGAGAAGGGTACTGAGAGGATTTGTCTTGAGAGCGGAGGTTACGGGTAGGAACGTAAGGGGAGATGAGAGTAGAGAGGTAGGGAGGGGCTGCAGATCGAGTGCATTTGTAGGTTAATAGGAGAAGCTTGAACTGTATGCGGTACCTGATCGGAAGCCAGTGAAGTGACTACACTGGGTAAAAGGAGGTATTACGGAGTGTGGGGGGGGGGGGAGTGTATCCTGGTCGCAGTGGAGGATTGCTGTTCTTGTTCATGTCTATCCCCTCAGAAGCCGCAAAATGCTGCTCCCGGTGTGGGAGCCAGAGAGCAGCGTTGGGGGATTGTGAGGCCTGTTGGCAAAGTGCCGAAGTGCCGGGGAAATTCTCGGCAGGAGCCATTTTTTCTCTTCAGTCACGTTCGGCCCCACACGTGGCACTCGAGTAGCTGACAGCGGAGCTTTCTTTGGCGGCACCTGACCCCAGCGGTGGAGGGGGGGGGGCGTCGCGGCTGAGGTTTATGGAGTGGCGTCTGAGCCATATTCTGCAGAATTCGTTTTACTCATGCATAAAGCCTTCCTTCTAAAGCGCGCTCAGGGGGTTCTCTGGAGACTGCAGGGTCCTTCTCCTTCAGCTTCCCAGTCCTTACTGTCTAAGCGTCCCCGGGTTGATTTTTTGGACCTGGAAGAGAACTCAGACTAGTTGAGCCCATTTTGTCTGAGGTTTCTCCTTTGGGGTCTGTGGACTTCACGGAGGAGGCTAATCTGCCTGCAGAGGACAGTGATTACCCCACCGTGGTGCACCTGCTCCGTAGGGAGGTACGTCACTCCCTTATTGTGCAGATGCTAGAAATTATAGAAATCCCCCCCCCCCCCCCCCCCCCCGGAGGCCTCTTCGGGTCCGGCTCCTTCTCCTTCAATTATGTCTGGCACTACTACTTATCATTTCTAAAGCGCTACTAGACGTACGCAGCGCTGTACACTTGAACATGAAGAGACAGTCCCTGCTCGACAGAGCTTACAGTCTAATTAGGACAGACAAACAGGACAAACGAGATAAGGGAATATTAAAGTGAGGATGATAAAATAAGGGTTCTGAACAAGTGAATAAGGGTTAGGAGTTAAAAGCTGCATCAAAAAGGTGGGCTTTTAGCTTAGATTTGAAGACGGCCAGAGATGGAGCTTGACGTACCGGCTCAGGAAGTCTATTCCAGGCATATGGTGCAGCAAGATAAAAGGAACGGAGTCTGGAGTTAGCAGTGGAGGAGAAGGGTGCAAATAAGAGAGATTTACCTAAATGCCCACCTAGATCTTTTCACGTTCATGAGGCTTAATGGGATACACTGGACAGTGGGCTCAAGGTAGCTAGGGCGATGGGTTGCCTTTATGCTCTCCCAGCGACGGACGAAGTCCCTTAAGTTACCCACCGTTGATTCGTTGATTACAGCAGCCACAAAAAAATAGCACTCTCCCAGTGGAGGGGCGGCACGGCGCTTAAGGATCCTCAGGATCGCAAATTAGAGTCCTCCCATAAGCTTTCTTTTGAAGTAGCGGTGCTCAAGCTTCTATTTGTGGGTCCTATGTGGCACGGGCATGTCTCTTGTTGATTCAGAAGACCTCCTCGGAAAAACTGATCAATTTTCTACCAGCGCTTGAGTCCGGTCTGGCATATCTTGTGAACCTTTTTTATGACCTTTTGAGAGCATCTGCAAAACGGGTTTCACTCATGGTCACAGCACACCGGTGGATTTGACTGTGACATTGGGCAGCGGACGTAGCATCGAAATCAGTCTGGAGAGGTTGCCTTTCAGGGGGAGGCTTCTTTTCGGCAAGGATCTTGAGAAGATTGTTAAAGCCCTAGGTGACTCCAAAGGCCAGCACCTCCCAGAGGATAAGCCTAGACCGTTGAGGGCAGGAGTACCCTGGACTCAGTTTAGGGACACACGGCTTTACAGCCCTGGTCGTGGAGCTTCCTTTCAGAAGACACGTTTTTCCCAGAGGCCACAACCCTTTCACAGTGACCGCTGGATCGCAGTCTCGGGATCTAGAAATCAGCCAGCGGCCAGAACTTCCCAGTGATGGGGCCCTGGTCCATCCCCTGCTGGTCATCGAGGGACGGCTGTCTCTTCCTAGGGAAGTGGACCACAATAATGTCCGACGAATGGGTCTTGGAAGTCATCTGATACGGCTACAGACTGGAGTTCGCATGCTCTCTAGCGGACTCCTTTCTCGAGTCTTTTTGCAAGTGCCCTGCAAAGGTACGGGCAGTTCAGCAAACTGTCAAGTTTGCAGCGCCTCGGGGCAGTATGTCTAGTGCTGCCAGCAGAGATAGGACTCGGTCGCTACTCCATTTACTTCATAGATCCCAAAAAGGGCGGATCTCTGCGGCCAGTTCTAGACCTCAACTACATCAACAGGTCCTTGCAAATCCACCATTTTCGCATGGAAACACTGCGTTCAGTTATTGCGGCTGTGCAATCAGGACAGTTTTTGATGGCTCTCTATCTCAAGGAGGTATATTTTCATATCCCGATTATGGCCTTCTCCAAGGTCTTGGTGGTGGTTGCGGGTTTCCTAAGGAAGGAGGGAATTCAGCTGCATCCCTATTTAGACGATTGTCTTACGAGGAGCGTCGGCAAGCTATGGACATGGTGATCCGCCTCCTGCAGTCACTTGGATGGGTGGTCAATTTCGCAAAGTGCCACCTGCATCCCTCGCAGACCCTGGAATATCTAGGCATGTGGTTTGATACCTGAGCTGAGACGGTTTCCCTTCCTCCCGCTCTTACTCTGCAATTGCAGGGCCAGGTGCGCAATCTATTCCAGGTCCTGGTCCCTCGGGCATGGGATTATGTGCAGGTGTTGGGGTCTGTGGCATCCACCTTGGATGTGGTCGCATGGGCCAGGAGCCACATGCAGCCGCTACAATGGCATCTGCTCAGCCGGTGGTCCCCCCTCTCGGAAGAGTACACGATCCGGGTGCCGTGATCCTCTCGACTCAAGATAGTGATGGGCTGGTGGCTAGTCCAGGGGAACCTCCTCAAGGGCATTCCTCTGGCAGCTCTGGAGTGGAGGATTGTGAGAACGGATGCGTCGCTGACCAGCTGGGGAGCTCACTTCCTCAATCGGACAGCCCAGGGGAACCTGGTCCCCTGTGGAAGCGGCTTGGTCCATCAACCGTCTGGAACTGAGAGCAATTCGCTTTGCCCTTCAGGAGTTCCTTTTCTTGTTAAGGGATCATCCAGTTTGAGTTCTCTCGGACAATACGACAGTGGTGGCGTATGTAAACAGGCAAGAGGCACCAGAAGTGCTCCCCTGACGTGAGAGGCAGCCCTGCTCTGCCGGGCAGAAAACCATCTGTCTCTCCTGTCAGCGGCTTACACTGTGGGGTCACAGAGCATCCAGGTGGACTTTTTCATTCACCATAAGCTGGATCCGGGGGAATGGGAGCTCTAGCCTCTAGCCTTCGAGCAGATAACGTCTCGTTGGAGGTCTCCCGGTAATGGCAAACAAGAGCAATGTGAACGTGCCCCGCTTTTTCAGCAGGGGGGACAGGATTTGGACTCAGAAGGAATCAATGCCCTTCTTCAGCCTTTGATCCTGGTGGCCCCGGATTGGCCAAGGCTTCCTTGGTATGTGGATCTGGTCTGGCTCCTGTTCGATCGCCCCCTTCGACTGACAGCAGCGAACAGACTTCTACTTCAGGGTCCGGTCGCTATGGAGGATCCCTCCCCATTTGGTCTTATGACCTGGCCCTTGAAAGAGCACAGTTGAGAAGGAAAGGGTATCCAGACATGGTTATTGCCACTAAGCTCCAGGCAAGGAAGTGCTCCACCTCTGCATCTTACACTAGGGTATGGCCACCTTCGAGTCATGTAGTGTTTGAGTTTGGAGGTTTCAGTGACATTGGCATCCATTTCGGTTATTCTCGCCTTCCTTCAAGAGGGGCTGCAGAAATCTCTCTCCTTGAGCTCATTGAAGGTTCAGGTGGCTGCCTTAGCCTGCTTTAGGGGTCGTCTTCAGGGGATGTCCATCGTGGCCCATCCTGATGTAGTTTGTTTCTTGAGAGGAGTGAACCATCTGCGACCACCCCATACGCCAATGGTACCAGGCTAGAACCTGAACCTTGTTCTCAAAGCTATGCAGTGGCCTCCTTTTGAGCCCTTGACCAGTGTGGCTTTGAAGGCCCTCACTTTGAAAGCGGTATTCCTAGTGGCTATTGCTTCAACACAGAGGATTTCGAAGTTACAGGTCCTGTCTTTCAGAGACCCATTTCTCCAGTTCACGAATGCAGGTGTGTCCATTAGGACAGTTCCCTCTCTTCTGTCCAAGGTGATATCTTGTTTCCAGCTGGTTCAGTCACTACATTTGCCGGCTTTTCACAAGGAAGACCACCCTGAGCAGAGCCCTTCGTTTCCTGGATGTTAGGCGCATTCGTCTTAGGTATTTGGAGGTTACGAATTACTTTCGGCATTCGGACTATCTTTTTTTGCTTTTTGGGAGACACAAGAAAGGAGATATGGCCTCCAAAGCCACAATAGCCCGCTGGCTTAGAGAGGCCATAGTTTCGGCATATGTGTCTTTGAGGAGGTCACCTCCGTTACAGGTGCAGGCACACTCTACATGTGCACAAGCTTCCTCGCATGCGGAATCGTGCTTGGTCTCAATGGAAGACATCAGCAGGGCCGCTACGTGGGCGTCAGCCCATATGTTTACTAGGCATTATAGAGTGGATGTAGCAGCTTGTGAGGACACTGTTTTCAGTGCCTTGGTTATATCTGCGGGGTTGGGGTTGTTCTGCCCTACTTGAGGACTGCTTTGGTACATCCCACAAGTCTCTGGATTGATCAGTGAGATGCTATGGAAGGAAAAATTAATTCTCACCTGATAATTTTCTTTCCATTAGTCCCAACAGATCAGTCCAGAAGCCCCCCCCTTTTGTTGGCTTCAGTGATTGTTCGGTTTCTGTTTTGGTGTTTTCGCCTGTTGGGCGGAAGTTCCTTTGTGTGGTTTATTAAAAAAAAAGAAAGAAAGAAAAGAGAAATACATGATTATGAGTTGTGAAGCAAAAGCGGGGCCTGCTTCGCTGGTTCTCCTGCTGCGGTGGTTGAGGTTCCTTATGTCATTTCCTAGAGGCATGAGAATTTTACTTCTGGGAATTTCCTTTCTTCCACTGTTTTGGTATTGATCATACTGAGGTTGAGATGGCTGCATAGGATCACATAGAGAGAACTTCAGAGGTTTTGCTATATGTCCACCTGCTGGTAGAGAGACATAACCCACAAGTCTCTGGATTGATCTGTTGGGACTAATGGAAAAAAATATCAGTTGAGAACTTATTTTTCCTTTAGACCAAATACTTAAGTCTTGTTTCACTTTTATGATGACTTTTATTGTAGTTTGTCTCACAGTGAAGTTGTACAAATATATATTTACTTCCCTATTTAAAAGAACTGTTCCTTGAATCATTTTCATTAAGTCAAGCTGTACCTGCTCTACACCGCCTTGGATGAATCTCTTCATAAAGACAGTTAATAAATCCCAATAAATAAGTAAACTGAGGGTCCAGATTGAGGTTGAAAACTTCAGTTTTCCCTGATATATTGAGTACGATGGCAGAGTTATCAAATTTGTCCATGCTGTATCAGGTTCGGAAAGTGTTACGAACAGGTCTGCCTCAAGGGATTGTGGTGTCGTGAGTCAACTTCCTCTGGCACTCCCCCTCCCCCTCCCCACCACACAGGTCCATCATCTCTCCTGTCCTCCCTCTCTTGAGGAAGAAGAGTACTGTGGTCAGAGACCTTTTTATTCATTAAAAAACGATTAGCCATATTAACTGCAGTCTCTTTAATTGATATCTTCTGAGGCCACAGTACAGAAATCACAGCAATCCATTCTAGAGGTGAAATAAGCATGAACAAAAACAGCTACATCTTTCCTCTCAAGGATTGGTCAGAATGTATGAAGTAATTGTAGATTTGCAAATTATTATATCCAACTGACCAACTCTCTTGGCTCTAATCCTCGACTTCTCTTCACCACATTGAACTCTCTCCTCAAGGTGCCCCCTCCCCCAACTCCCCCTTCATTATCTCCTCAGACCCTTGCTGAATTCTTTCACAACAAGGTTCAAAAGATAAACCTTGCTTTCTCTACGTCATCACCTCTCCCTCCACTAGTCCGTTCCCCTCTCTCTCCTTCCCCTCATTCCCTTTCCTCCTTTCCTGAAGTTACTATTGAGGAAACTACACTTCTCCTTTCTTCCTCAAAATGTACCACCTGTTCCTCTGATCCCATTCCCACCCACCTTCTTAATGCCATCTCTCCTGCTCTTATTCCTTTTATCTGTCACATTCTCAACCTCTCACTTTCCACTGCGACTGTCCCTGCTACCTTTAAACATGCTGTGGTCACACCTCTCCTTAAGAAGCCTTCACTCGACCCTACTTGTCCCTCTAATTACCGACCCATCTCCCTCCTTCCTTTTCTCTCCAAATTACTTGAGCGTGCTGTTCACCGCCGCTGCCTTGATTTTCTCTCCTCACATGCTATTCTTGACCCACTACAATCTGGTTTTCGGCCTCTCCACTCAACCGAAACTGCGCTTACTAAAGTCTCCAATGACCTATTACTGGCTAAATCCAGAGGTCAATATTCCATCCTCATTCTTCTTGATCTTTCCGCTGCTTTTGACACTGTCGATCACAGCATACTTCTCGATACCCTGTCCTCACTTGGATTCCAGGGCTCTGTCCTTTCCTGGTTCTCTTCCAACCTCTCCCTCCGCACCTTTAGTGTTCACTCTGGTGGATCCTCTTCTACTTCTATCCCTCTGCCTGTCGGTGTACCTCAGGGTTCTGTTCTTGGTCCCCTCCTCTTTTCTATCTACACTTCTTCCCTTGGTTCATTAATCTCATCCCATGGCTTTTCCTACCATCTCTATGCTGATGACTCCCAAATCTACCTTTCTACCCCTGATATCTCACCTTGCATCCAAACCAAAGTTTCAGCGTGCTTGTCTGACATTGCTGTCTGGATGTCTCAACGCCACCTGAAATTAAAAACCGAGCTTCTCATTTTCCCCCCCAAACCCACCTCCCCGCTCCCCCCGTTTTCTATTTCTGTTGATGGCTCTCTCATTCTCCCTGTCTCCTCAGCTCGAAACCTTGGGGTCATCTTTGACTCTTCTCTCTCCTTCTCTGCTCATATCCAGCAGATTGCCAAGACCTGTCGTTTCTTTCTTTCAACATCCGTAAAACCCACCCCTTTCTTTCCGAGCACTCTACCAAAACCCTCATCCACACCCTTGTCACCTCTCGTTTAGACTACTGCAATCTGCTTCTTGCTGGCCTCCCACTTAGTCACCTCTCCCCTCTCCAGTCAGTTCAAAACTCTGCTGCCTGTCTCGTCTTCCGCCAGGGTCGCTTTACTCATACTACCCCTCTCCTCAAGACCCTTCACTGGCTCCCTATCCGTTTTCGCATCCTGTTCAAACTTCTTCTACTAACTTATAAATGTACTCACTCTGCTGCTCCCCAGTGTCTCTCCACACTCGTCCTTCCCTACACCCCTTCCCGTGCACTCCGCTCCATGGATAAATCCTTCTTATCTGTTCCCTTCTCCACTACTGCCAACTCCAGACTTCGCGCCTTCTGTCTCGCTGCACCCTATGCCTGGAATAAACTTCCTGAGCTCCTACGTCTTGCCCCATCCTTGGCCACCTTTAAATCTAGACTGAAAGCCCACCTCTTTAACATTGCTTTTGACTCGTAACCACTTGTAACCACTCGCCTCCACCTACCCTCCTCTCTTCCTTCCCGTTCACATTAATTGATTTGATTTGCTTACTTTATTTATTTTTTGTCTATTAGATTGTAAGCTCTTTGAGCAGGGACTGTCTTTCTTCTATGTTTGTGCAGCGCTGCGTACGCCTTGTAGCGCTATAGAAATGCTAAATAGTAGTAGTAGTAGTAGTAGCAAAGTAAGTATGTTTGATGGAAGACATCTACTGGTGAATCCAGCCATACTCCCACTACTGAAAGAGTTCTCTGATGTCTGGAGAACCCCAAATAGTGTGTTTGTTTTCCAAATCAAGCTTTCATTCATCTTAAACCATTCATGCAAGCACTTTTCCTATTGCCTCACAACAGAAGCTTGATCTTCCTCAAATGAATGTACTACTACTATTTAGCATTTCTATAGCGCTACAAGGCGTACGCAGCGCTGCACAAACATAGAAGAAAGACAGTCCCTGCTCAAAGAGGAGAGGAGGGTAGGTGGAGGCGAGTGTTTACAAGTCAAAAGCAATGTTAAAGAGGTGGGCTTTCAGTCTAGATTTAAAGGTGGCCAAGGATGGGGCAAGACGTAGGGGCTCAGGAAGTTTATTCCAGGCGTAGGGTGCAGCGAGACAGAAGGCGCGAAGTCTGGAGTTGGCAGTAGTGGAGAAGGGAACAGATAAGAAGGATTTATCCATGGAGCGGAGTGCACGGGAAGGGGTGTAGGGAAGGACGAGTGTGGAGAGATACTGGGGAGCAGCAGAGTGAGTACATTTATAGGTTAGTAGAAGAAGTTTGAACAGGATGTGAAAACGGATAGGGAGCCAGTGAAGTGACTTGAGAGGGGTAGTATGAGTAAAGCGACCCTGGCGGAAGACTAGACGGGCAGCAGAATTTTGAACCGACTGGAGAGGGCCATTGAGTTGTGTTTTTTTTTTCTCTTGAAATTTCCACTAATGACCCACTCAGTGACATGAAATGTCCTATGTAGCCCTTTATGTGAAATGTTTACGGACGTCTACTCTACGCAGTGGAATTTTCTAAACATCACAGATTGCTTGTGTTCATATGAGGGGTGTAACTTGGCTCCTCCAGTGAGGGATGCAAAGTCTACATGATGTCTGGAAAAAAGGGAGCTCTTACATAGTTTCAAAATCCTTTGCAATTGTTTAAACATTCAGTATAACCTTTGAAAATACATTAGTATGATGATATTTTTCTTAATTTATAATTTGTGTTCAACCTTGACACATTCACAACGTCTTTGACGTCACAGAGCTGTTGGTTCAATTAATTCTGGGGTTTCTTTCATTAAGAGCTCGACTGTTTTGCAAGCTTGATGTGCCAGAGCTCAGAAATGTTTCGAGTTTCAGGCAGATGGTTCTGCCTCAGTAGGACGTTTTGGGGTTATTTGGAAAAACGTTGGGAGGGGTATCCCCTTTTTTTTTCCCGGACACCGTGTGTCACGACATCTGCGTACTAAGATGTCATTGAAGAGTAGTAGCAAAAAAACGAATTGACTTGCCAAAATTCAGGCTCAGCGATTTATGCAAACTTTATGGCAGGTGTAAATAAGTACCTAAGTCCCAGACACAAAGCTCATAATTTATAGTATTCTGTACGTTGCATGTGTAAGTTGGAGACACTCCCATGATCTTCTCAGGTTTTCACCCCCTTGTATTTACACGCTATAGTGCTTGGATAAAACCTTATAGAACGGCGGACGATGCACTTTTGCACATTCCTGCCTGTGTTAGAGCCTCTGATGCACTTGCTGCCATCTCATGGAATTCTCTCCCTGTGAGCCCAGAAATTTCTCTTCCTTAATCAATTGTAGTTTTGCCATAGAAGTAATACATGATTAATGTTTTCTTTAAATATTCAGCAGATAATGAGGCCATACTGGAGCTCAAGCGAGAGCAGAATCAAGAGAAAACTCCTGTCAAAATGGAACAAATCCCAGGACAACCAAAAACTTTCTGTGAGAATATTTCCCAAGAAATGGAGATGAGACTCTTAAGGAATCATCAGCTGGAGTTGGAGAAGGAACAGAGAGACCCTGTCGGAGAAATACCTTGTGGAATTACTGAGTGTGAGAGAAGTGACAGTGAACTCACAAACATCCCTCAGCACTTGAGAGCAGAGAGTCCCTTCAAAACTAGCAACAGTGATCAAGGGCCTTCTGAACTTCTTCAAGGAGAGAGGAAAGAGAACAAACCCTTTGTGTGTGACAAATGTGGAATAATCTTCAATAGGAATGATAATTTCTTATTGGATAAGAGAACCGACAGTAAGGAGAGATCTTTTTCATGTTCTCAGTGTGAAAAGACTTTGAAACAGGAGATAAATTTGAAATTAAAGCAGAGAATTTATGCTGAATTTAAACCATTTTCATGTAATGAATGTAGCAAACATTTTTGTCATCAGGAATCTTTAATTACACACCAAAGGACACATACCGGAAACATGACGCACATTACAATGAACGATTTTACATGTTCTGAGTGTAATAAGAGTTTCACCAGGTCATCAAGTCTTAAAATACACCAAAACATTCACAGTGGAAAGAAACCTTTTACATGTGTCGAATGCGGTAAAAGTTTCACCCAACTAGAACATCTGAAAAAACACCAACTGATTCACAGTGGAGAGAAACTTTTTACATGCACTGAGTGTAATAAAAGTTTTGCTCATTCATCGTATCTGAAAACTCATCAACTGATCCACAGTGGAAAGAAGCCTTTTACATGCCCTGAGTGTAATAAAAGTTTCAGTCGTTCATCATACTTGAAAATTCATCAACTGATCCACAGTGGAAAGAAGCCTTTTACATGTCCTGAGTGTAATAAAAGTTTTACTTCTTCATCGTCCCTGAAAACTCATCAAATGATCCACGATGGAAAAAAACATTTTCCGTGCACTGAATGTAATAAAAGTTTCACTCGTTCAACATACTTGAAAACTCATCAAATGATCCACAGTGGTAAGAAACCTTTTTCGTGTTCTGAATGTAATAAAAGTTTCACTTGGTCATCAAGTCTTAAGATGCATCAAAACATTCACAGTGGAAAGAAACTGTTTACATGTGTTGAATGTGGTAAAAGTTTCATTCAGCTAGTACATTTGAAAAAACATCAACTGATCCACAGTGGAATGAAACCTTTTACATGCACTGAGTGCGATAAAAGTTTCACTCATTCATCATACCTAAAAACCCATCAAATGATCCACAGTGTAACGAAACCTTTTACATGCACTGAGTGCAATAAAAGTTTCACTCATTCATCATACCTAAAAACTCATCAAATGATCCACAATATAAATAAACCTTTTAAGTGCAGTGAATGTAATAAAAGTTTCAGTTCTTCGTCATACCTGAAAACTCATCAAATGATCCACAGTGGAAAGAAACCTTTTACGTGCACTGTGTGTAATAAAAGTTTCACTCATTCTTCATACTTGAAAACTCATCAAATGATCCACAGTGGAAAGAAACCTTTTACATGCGCTGAGTGTAATAAAAGTTTTACTCGTTCATCACACCTGAAAATCCATCAAACACTCCACAATGGCAAGAAGCCTTTTCCATGTACAGAGTGTGGTAAATGTTTCAGTGAGCCGTCACAGCTGAAGAGGCATCAAATGATCCACAGTGTTAAGAAATCTTTTCCATGCAATCAGTGTAATAAAAGTTTTTCTTCGTCATCATACCTGAAAACTCATCAAAGGATCCACAGTGGAAAGAAACCTTTTATATGTGCTGAATGTAATAAAAGTTTCTCTTGTTCGTCATACTTGAGAACTCATCAAATGATCCACAGTGGAAAGAAACCATTTCCATGTTCTGAGTGTAATAAAAGTTTCACTTCATCATCAAGTCTTAAAATGCACCAAAACATTCACAGTGGAAGGAAACCTTTTACATGTATTGAATGCAGTAAAAGTTTCAGTCAGCTAGTACATTTGAAAAAACATCAACTGATCCACAGTGGAATGAAACCTTTTACATGCTCTGAGTGCGATAAAAGTTTCAGTCTTTTATCATACCTGAAAACTCATCAAATGAGCCACAGTGTAAAGAAACCTTTTACCTGCAATGAATGTAATAAAAGTTTCACTCGTTCATCATACTTGAAAACTCATCAAATGGTCCATAGTGGAAATAAACCTTTTACGTGCACTGAGTGTCATAAAAGTTTCACTCGTTCATCATACTTGAAAACCCATCAGATGATCCACAGTGGAAAGAAACCTTTTACATGCACCGAGTGTCATAAAAGTTTCTCTCGTTCATCATACTTGAAAACTCATCAAATGATCCACAGTGGAAAGATACCTTTTCCATGCACTGAGTGTAATAAAAGTTTCACTCGTTCATCACACCTAAAAATCCACCAAATAAAACACAGCAGGAAGACACCTTTTTTCATCATAGCTGAAAACGCACCAAATAATGCGGATTGGAAAGAAACCTTTTACATGCACTGAGGTTTCACTAATTGTATTTGTTTAGGGTTTACCTTAAATGTGATTCCTGCAAATGTTGTAAAGTCTCCAGTGACTTGTCAATCACTTCCTTCTTTGTGGATCCTGCAATCATAATGTCATCCTCATAGTGAAAGACACGTGTCTTCTCACTGACCAGTCCCTCTAGGGTTGCTCCCACTACCCCATGACATCCAGTTGGACTATGTTTCAGAGCTTGAAGGAGATGTGTAAAAACAGACTGTCTAGAATTATGAGATTGTGTTGTAGTCTTTTTGGTTTGCTCAGAAATTTTAATTGCAAAGAAAGATTGTGAAATATCTGTGACAGTAAACACAGAATGTTCTGGTCTCAATTGTGACAATATATCCTGCGCTATCATTACAAATGGAGCGCCCCATTTATCTTTCTAAAATCTACGGTAGCCTAAATTTTGTACCATCAGCCTTGATTATGGGAAAGATAAGTGAATTAAAAGGGGATATCCTTTCCTTAATAATTACTGCTTCCAAGGGGCTGCACCACCTTTCTGCAGCTGGAGAATATTTATACTGTATTGTGTGTATATATATATATATATATTTTATTCGTGGTTTTAATGGAAAATCAATAGATTCCTAAAAATTTACTTCCTCTGCATCATGAGGTGAATTTGCCCACACTGTCATATTCTCTAAAGTCTGTTAAACTTGACCTGGCAAATTCTTCTAGGGCTCAGAGTCCATCTCCACATCAGCTTTAGTTAATTTTGGCACGTGCATCTAACATAGTAAATGACGGCAGATAAAGACCTGAACGGTCCATCCAGTCTGCCCAACAAGATAAACTCATTAGACATGGTATGTGGTACTTCATATGTATACCTGACCTTGATTTGTCCTTGCCAATTTCAGGTCACAGACCGTAGAAGTCTGCCTGGCACTGTCTTTGCTTCCTAGTTACCAATATTGCCCAATCCCTGCAAAGCTTCTGTGGATCCATTCCTTCTAAACAGGATTCCTTTGGTTTTTCCCGTGCATTTTTGAATTCCATTACCGTTTTCATCACCACCTCCCGTGGGAGGGCATTCCACGTAACCACCACCCTTAAATACTTCCTGACATCATTCCTGAGTCTATCCCCCTTCAACCTCAATTCATGTCCTCTAGTTCTACCACCTTCCCATCTCCGGAAAAGGTTTGTTTGTGGATTAATACCTTTCAAATATTTGAACGTGTGTATCATATCACCTCTGTTTCTCCTTTCCTCCAGGGTACACATGATCAGGTCAATAAGTCTGTCCTCATATGTCTTGTAATGCAAATCCCATACCATTTTTGTAGCTTTTCTTTGCACCGCTTCGTCTTTTCACATCCTTAATAAGATGCGACCTCCAAAACTGAACACAATACTCCAAGTGGGGCTTCACCAACGACTGGTAGAAGGGCATCAACACCTCCTTTCGTTTGCTGGTTATACGCCTCTCTATGCAGCCTAGCATCCTTCTGGCCATGGCCATTGCCTTGTTGCATTGTTTCTTCACCTTCAGATCCACAGACATCATCACCTCAAGGTCTCTGTCCTGAATTGAGCTTACCAGTCTCTTCCTTCCTTTCTGGTATCTCTTTTGGCTTCTGCACCCCAAGTGCATCATTCTGCACTTCTTGGCATTAAATTTTAACGTTATATAATGAATGTACTCTGATTAGAAATATACAAAACTTTTAATACTCAATACATACATCATATAAACCACCATAAGTGTTGCAAAGTCCACCTATACCCATATACCAACCTTCTTGAGTCCCCTCGATAATTGATGATCATTCCATCTCAACAGTGTTGCCAATTTTTCAGCTGCAACTGAGCCACAATTGGGTCACAGGATAATCCAGATGTAACCTGAAACCACTATTTTTGTCCTTGAATTCAATAAAACATCCTTAAGGAAAGTTCCGCATGTAAAGTTTATCCAAGCATCCAAACCAACTGGCAAACTACTGTTTTATGAACCAGATGACAACTATTTCAGTTTTAACAGTGATATCTATCTGCAAATCATGGGTACCAGAATGGCACCCCAATATGCTAACCTCTTCATGGCAGAACTGGAAGAGATGTTTTTAAATACATATCAAACTAAACACTTAAAGTATTACTGGTATGTTGATGGCATTTTCAGGATTTGGACTGAGGGAGAAGATACTCTCAAACAATTTTAGTTCCTTCAATACCTACCATCCTAGAATCAAATTGAAAATTAACTGCTCCCCTGAAAAAGTTAACTTTCTAGACACCACAGTTTCCATCAGCAATGGCTATATACAAGCATCGATATACAGGAAACCTACAGACAGATGCAACTATCTCCACAATTCCAGCTTCCACCCTTCACATACAAAAAAATTCACGATACACAGCCAAGCCACACGATACCACCGTATCTGCTCTGACCCAAGAGACAAGAGATAGACACCTCAACATCCTGACTGATTCCTTCAAACAAAAAGGCTACAACCACCAAATAATCTCCAAGAATATTGCTTCTTCCATTAAAATACCTAGAGAAAGCCTACTTCAGTACAAAGAGAAGAAAGCCAAAGAGAGAATCCCTCTTATAGTGACGTACAATCCATTGCTAGAAAATTTGAGAAGAATCATAAAAGATCTACAGCCACTACTCCAGGAGTATGAATTACTGAAAGAGATATTCCCAGCCCCACCAGTGCTGGCTTTCTGACAGCCACCTAATTTGAAACAGAAATTAGTGAAAAGCAAACTCCCAATACACGCTCAAAAAGAAGAGAATGGCACACGTCCCTGCAATATGCCTAGCAGCAAACTGCCAACACGTCTCACAGGATCCTACAATCACTCACATGGGAAAAACATTCAGCATAAAGGGATCATTTACATGCTCATCCTCAAATGTGGTATATCATTCAATACAAAAAGTGTGAAGAAGGGTGCTATATTGGAGAAACAAGCCAGAAGCTAAAGACGGGGCTCCATTTACATAGATACAATGTTAAACATTCCAATGCCAACCAGGAGGCCACCTCTGTGGGACAGCACTTCACAAAACCAGAACTCTGCATCAATGAGCTTATGGTAAGAATACTAAAAGGGAATTTTAAGACAAACCAGGAACGTAAAACCTTTGAAGTCAAAATGATAAAATATTTTGGCAGACATCAGAAAGGACTCAACATGATGAGATATTTTGACACCCATTAGACAGGACTCGACAAAGATCTGGCTTTCATAACCCATTATAAACCATAAAATTCTACTGCTTTTTCACCTTTTTATCTACCATCCATCTCTCCCTGACTCTCTTCCACCCAGCTCTCTCTGTTTCTCACCTAACCCACCCCACCCTCTTTCTGTGATTGGAATGCTTTTGTATTTCACTTATATATTCTGATGTTTGTCAACACTTGCTTATTTCCAATCTGAAGAAGAAGGGTTATCTTCGAAAACTAATCAAAAGATGTATTAAGTTAGTCCAATAAAAAAGGTATCATCTTCTTTTCGATTTCTATTTATTACCTCTACACTAACCTGTTTGCAGACATGAGGGTCTGGCTCTAAATTAATTTTCTTCTTCACCCATAAAACAGAAGAAATTCAAATTAAGTTTTTCACTATTACTTTAAAATAAACATATATGGCTACATTTTATATATCTGTGTAGAGAAGGGCGATAAAGATGATACAGGGGATGGGACGACTTCCCTATCAGGATAGGCTGAAGAGGCTGGGGCTCTTCAGCTTGGAGAAGAGGCGGCTGAGGGGAGATATGATAGAGGTCTATAAGATAATGAGTGGTGGTTAATGGGAGCCCTTCAAAACCCACCAGAAACCCACTGTACCCACATGTAGGTGCCCCCCTTCACTCCTTAGGGCTATGGTAGTGGTGTATAGTTGTGGGGAATGGGGGGCTCAGCACCGAAGGTAAGGGAGCTATGTACCTGGGAGCAATTTGCAGTGCCCCCTAGGGTGTCCTGGCATGTGAGGGGAACCAGTGCACTACGAATCCTGGCTCCTCCCATGACCAAATGCCTTGGATTTGGCCGGGTTTGAGATGGCCGGCATCGGTTTCCATTATCGGTGAAAACCGAAGCCGCCCATCTCTAAGTCCGGCGATCTCAACATTTAGGTTGACTAAATGTTGAGATTTGGCCGGCCCCAACCGTATTTTCGAAATGAAAGATGGATGCCCATCTCGTTTTGAAAATACGGTCGGCCCCGCCCCTTTGTGGCGCCGTCCTCGGAGATGGGCGTCCCTAATCAAAAATGCCCCTCTATGTCTGCTATCCAGCTCTTTTACATCACACTGTGTACTCATTCCTCTGCATTCCATCCTACAGAACTCGATGACTGATAGCTAGCCAATACATGTACATATGAGGACATCATTGTGTCTAAATGGAGACCTGCCACATACGTGGAGGCTACCTTTGTGTGAAGAGTTGAATGTCGGCTCCCCTTCTCTGTGTATACTAATGGTTGCATTGTGGAGGTTGACCATGAACAGTTACATGTTGTGGCAAGCGATATGTTGTTAAGTACACACCCCAGTATTGTAAAATAACATAGTAGATGACGGCAGAAAAAGACCTGCACGGTCCATCCAGTCTGCCCAACAAGATAACTCATATGTGCCACATTTTGTGTATACCTTACCTTGATTTGTACCTGTCTTTTTCAGGGCACAGACTGTATAAGTCTGCCCAGCACTATCCCCGCCCCCCACCACCAGCTCTGGCACAGACCGTATCTGCCCAGCACTATCCCCGCCTCCCAACCACCAGTCCCGCCTCTCACCACCGGCTCTGGCACCCTGATATCTATCTCCTCTTTATACACCAGCTGCCACATCAGAGGTATCTTCCAATATGAAGAAACATTTGCACACCAGCCTATGTGGGATATGATCCTGAATCTGGGTCATGTGGTACAAACAGGGTATCAAGGGTAAAAGAGTGATGTGCATGGTTATGTTAAATAGTAGTAGTAATGGTGGCCCATATCTACCTTGGTTACCTAACTAATCCCATGCTACCCCTCCTTTAGGAAGCCTGCAAAAGTGAACTGTCAGTTAATGAGTGCAAGGCTGTTAGTGTCACCAAGTGGATCTCGAGTCCAGAACAAAAGAATGTCCTTCAAAAAATAGAAAAAGAACCCAAATGAAGAAAACAAGAAGCAACATAAGCACTGGGCAAGTCAGATGCAAAGCATTGATAAAGAAGGCTAAAGAGAATATGAAGAGAAACTTGCCACAGAGGCTAAAATTCACAGTAACAACTTTTTTTCAGGTACATCACTACTTACTACTACTAATCAGTTCTGAAGCGCTACTAGATGTATGCAGTGCTGTACACTTGAACATGAAGAGACAGTCCCTGCTCAACAGAGCTTACAATCTAATTAGGACAGACAAACAAGAGATAAGGGAATATTAAAGTGAGGATGATAAAATAAGGGTTCTGAACAAGTGAATAAGGGGTTAGGAAGCAGAAAGCCTGCGAGGGACTCCATGGGACTGTTAGATCATGAAGGAGCAAAAGGGTCATTCAGGGAGGACAGGGCCATAGCAGAGAAACTGAATGAATTCTTTGCTTTGGTCTTTATGGAAGAAGACGTGAGAGATCTACCTGTACCAGAAATGGTTTTCAAGCGTGATGATGCTAAGGAACTGAAAGACATTTCGGTGAACCTGGAAGACATATTGAGCCAAATCGACAAATTAAAGAGTAGTAAATCACCTGGACTGGATGGCATATATCCAAGGGTACTCAAAGGACTCATACATAAAATTGCGTATCTGCTATTAGTAATATGTGACCTGTCATTAAAATCGTCCATAGGGTGGCCAATGTAACTTCCAGTCGTGATCCAGGAAATTACAGACTGGTAAGCCTGACATCAGTTCCAGGCGCAGAGAGGTCTCCCCAGTGTGCACCACTTTGGTAGAAAGGAAAATCAAATTTCAGATACAGTACCTAGCCACATTACATTTTTTACAGGCTGCTCAGGACTGGTTGAATTCAGTGGGCAATGCTTGACAAGAGTACCCAATGTACGGTCACTGGAACTTGAGCACTACTGAGCATTCACAGGGAGTTATGTCCGACTGGGTCTTGGAAATAAAGAAGCAGCAGGTCAAGTAGCTAATGGATGCGGAAGCCATGACCACTCAAAACCTAAAAGAGCATTGGTGTGCAAGCAGCACTGGTTGGCACGATTAGCATTGAACTTTAGAGCTTGAGTGGTGTGAGAATGAGTTAAATGAGTTTTATGTTTGAAGTTGGAATAAGCGCATGAAGACAAAAAGGTTGAATGTTGTAAGTGCAATCTTTGTATTTGTTACACAAACGCAGAGGGTGGGAGATCTCCCAATAGCAAATTGTTGTTGATTCCCTATTTTTTTTTTTGTTACATTTGTACCCTGCGCTTTCCCACTCATGGCAGGCTCAATGTGGCTTACATGGGGCAATGGAGGGTTAAGTGACTTGCCCAGAGTCACAAGGAGCTGCCTGTGCCTGAGGTGGGAATTGAACTCAGTACCAAAGTCCACCACCCTAACCACTAGGCCACTCCTCTTTTAAAAAAACAAAAAGGATAATAGTTATGGTGAGAGCTAAAAAGGGGGGGGGGTATATGATAATGCTGGGGAAGTCTGATCTGACCACACCGAGGCACTACGAACCACAATAGGTACGGTCATAGTCTTGTTTTCCTGGTTGAATGAGGTCCTCAGCTTTCTAGGAGATCTACAATCCTGGGGCAAGCTGGGTGCTCCAGGAGAAGCTCACAATCGTAAAAGACCTTTCAGTCTTTGGTATAAAGAGAGAGCAGGCGCTGACATCATATAGGATAGCTACGTGGAACGGGGAGGGCAAAGATTTTGACACAGTTAAATCATTTGCAGGTGGACATAGCCTGCTTGCAAGATGCCAGGCTCACAGACAATGAGCATCTTAAACTGAAGCACCAATGGGTGGGAGACGTAATCCGCATTTCTACTGGGGGAAGGCAGGGTGGAATGGCCATTCTTTTAAGAAAATCATTGAATTATCATGCAGAGTTGCTTTTCAAAGATGAAGATGGGCATTCCTATTGCTCAGGAGTGGAGTAGTAGCCTAGTGGTTAGTGCAGTGGACTTTGATCCTGGGGAACTGAGTTCGATTCCCACTGCAGCTCCTTGTGACTCTTGGCAAGTCACTTAACCCTCCATTGCCCAGGTACAAATAAGTACCTCTATATACTATGTAAACCACCACTTTGAATGTAGTTGCAAAAAAACACAGAAAGGTGGTATATCAAGTCCCATTAACAAGATTCTGGAATGTTGCTACTATTTGAGATTCTACATGGAATGTTGAGATTTTGTTGCTACTATTTTTTTTTTGTTACATTTGTACCCCGCGCTTTCCCACTCATAGCAGGTTCAATGCGGCTTACATATTATATAGAGGTACTTATTTGTACCTGGGGCAATGGAGGGTTAAGTGACTTGCCCAGAAGCACAAGGAGTTGCCTGTGCCTGAAGTGGGAATCGAACTCAGTTCCTCAGGCCTAACCACTAGGCCACTCCTCCACTACATAGACTGTTGCTAGTGGAGGAGTAGCCTAGTGGTTAGTGCAGTAGACTTTGATTCTGCGGAACTGAGTTCAATTCCCACTGCAGCTCCTTGTGACTCTGGGCAAGTCACTTAAACCTCCATTGCCCCTGGTACAAAATAAATACCTGAATATATGTAAACCACTTTGAATGTCAAAACCTCAGAAAGGCAGTATATCAAGTCCCATTTCCCTTTCCCTCATTTGTGGGTGCAAGGAAGACTGCCTTTTATGGGCCTACTCCTTATGATACCTGCTTCTACCCCACCTTGTTGAACATGTTGCTCCCCATCTCCTATGAGAACTTAGTTCTTGATAGTTCTAGAGACAGAGCACTAGGCCCCAAGGGAGGAAAGACCCGGGAAGTGTGTTCATACTTTTCTAACATTTGGAATTGGTAGATCCCTGGCGCCTCCTTCACCCAGAAGTTTGAGATTACTCAAATCTCTCGAGGGCACATGCTACCTTGTCCAGGCTGGACTACATACTAGTGGCGAGGTCCCTATTTCAGCAAGTAACGCAGGTGGGGATGGCACCTGGGGGAATCTGATCATTCTTTAGGATGGGTGGACTTGACACAACCGATTGCCTACCAACCCACTCGGCATTGGCAATTTCACGCCTACTTGGCACACAACCAAGACTTCCTTAGATATCTTGCTGATAAATTAGACCAGTTTTTAGAAACCAGTGGACAACACACAGATCAGCACCTTTCATTTCAGGAATTGGTTGCTCCCTTGGCTGTTCGGCAAATTCAAAGAATAAGCACCAAATAGGAGTAAAGTCATTGAGATGTACAGCATTTGGCCCACCATACTCAGGAAGGTTGTGGATCAATATCATGTACTATCCCTCAAGCTGGAAACAACAGTGATGTCAGCTGGATTCTTCAAACCCTCTGCAAACTTGCTGCACACCACATCAATGCCAGAATAGGCAGAGGTTAACACATGTACCAATATTAGGTTTGCCAAATAGATTCTAGAATCATCAGACAGTGTTGATCCAAGCCTGGCCTTTTCCCCCATTGCATGCAGGAACTTGTAGCTCTGATTTACCCATTGTATCCCCTAGGAAATGGCAGACTACAGGTCCCTTCATGCATTGTAGTCAATCCAGGACTGGATTTCCACTGTGGAGAGAATCTGGATCTGCTTGGCAACCTGACTTCCACAGCAGGCTGCCGCTATCAGAGAGGTGCCAGAGTTAACCTAACCTGCCCACTGTTCCTATCTGATGTGGCATCTAAGAGTTAACAATAGCTCTAGGAAATGTACATGAAACACCCTTGGAGAAGATCAGGAGTCATATATTGGGAACAAGCAGCACAAGACATATGACAATTACACAGTTGAGTCTGGGAGGGCAATGGAAACGGATCTAAGCTGGTTTATTTTTATTTTTGTTTTTGATATGTGCTGAGTATGCTCAGATACCTGACGCCGGTGTGGGATAAGTATGTTCTAGTCCTGGACATTTGGGTCAGTAGTCTAGCAATCTCCTGACCTACACCAGATTGTGATATAATCTGCATTACAAACATATACATAGACTGAGGAGATTGGCAGTCAGAATTCCTCCACTTTCACTAAGATGTGGGAGAATGAAAAGACAGCCATGACACACTGAGTACATATAGCAATTCTACTTGTTTGGACAACGTCATCATTCCACTTACCTATTAGCCAGCCGTGGACATACCTGCCCTCCTCAAATTGCTGGAACAGGGTGGAGTGACGCAGGATATTGGAATAATGGGTTGACCCTGGGAACCTGGCTACCACATTTAGGATCTGCATGTTTGCATCACATTTAAGGAATGAAAGTGCTTACAGTTGCGATATATCGCTTCCCATCATGTGTGGTAGCCCTTCGATGTTCTGAAACTGCTCACCCAGGGCCTCCTATCGTTGCCTAGTACTCGTGGTCCCTAAGCCAGCACATCATGGCACGCAGTACCTGGTGGAGACAGCGAGACATGGAGGAGGAGCCCATTCCACCGACTGCAGCCACAGATGGCTGAAAGCTGCCAGAGGCCAAGCAATGTAACACGCTCAACAGCTTTGTAAGACCTGGTATGGCATGGGACCTACCTGTGAGGGGATCTAAATCTGCCTGTAACTGCTCATATAACTCCATTCTAGCTGCTGAGCTCAACAGGTACATGGCAATGACACAGTCCTTGTGCTACCTTGCAGCAGTCTCTGGACCATGAACACCTATGGGCGACAGGGGTGTTGTTCATGCCTACGGGGCCGGCACTGCCTCTGCATTGGCTACTGCTTTTCCTGATGTGGTGGATTCTCCTGTGGCTGAGCTGGAGCCTGGAGTTCCTCACCCAGGACATGAACGCCTACTGTCAGCGCTGCCAGACTCAACCAAGCCATTGTGAAGAACATGATTGATGACTATTTGCCTTTATTGGCTGAAGGTGCATAGAGGTGAAGCTGCTGTTTCCCATGTGCTATGTAATCTTCTGCATACATGACTGAAAATTCCTTAACTACCCATATTTTCCTGGCGCTAAGACCTCTTGCGATGTCTCCCACGTTAAGGACCTACGTACTCCTGCGCTAGTGCCCTTTCTTAGACACGCCTACAGCATACCCCTTTCTCCTCCCAGATTTGTCCATGTATGTGCATGGCTTCCAATCAAAGAGCATATTGCTTTCAAAATCTGCACCCTGGTTCATAAAATTATCTTCGGCAAAGCCCCGGGATACATGACAGACCTCATAGACCTACCAACCAGAAACACGTCCGAATCAACATGAACATATCTAAATCTCCACTACCCAAGCTGCAAAGGACTTAAATACAAATCAACTTACACATCCAGTTTTTCCTACATAAGCACACAACTGTGGAACGCCTTACCAAAAGCCTTGAAAACAATGTATGACCACCTAAACTTCCGGAAATCGCTAAAAACTAACCTGTTTAAAAAGGCATACTCTACCGATCCAACTTAAATGCCTGAACTCTGCAACACAACGAAACCAAAGTACATAATGGACATAACACAACTCTTCCGCTCTACAATTCCATAATGTGTCTGTTCCACATGAAATGCATTTCAACTAAAACTTAACGCAGAAAAAACACACAGTCTCATCCTCTCATCTCAATATAACACGAGCAAACCCACCAACATAACCACCTCAGACTACACCCTCCCTATCTCAGATAGCCTGAAAATTCTCAGAGTCATAATCGACTGAAACCTCACACTAGAGAGCCAAGTGAAAACTATGAAGAAAATGTTCCACTCAATGTGGAAGCTCAAACGAGTGAAACCTTTTTTCCCGAGATAAATATTTCGCAACTTGGTACAATCTATGGTACTAAGCCATCTAGACTACTGCAAACGGTATTTATGCGGGATGCAAAGAACAAATCATAAAGAATCTCCAAACTGCTCAAAACACAGCAGCCAGACTTATATTTGGAAAAACGCCAAACTCCTATGAGAAAAACTGCACTGGCTCCCAATCAAAGAACACATCGCATTCAAAATCTGCACCCTGGTTCACAAAATCATTTACGGAGAAGCCCTGGGATACATGATAGACCTCATAGACCTACCAACCAGAAACACATCAAGACCAACACGAACATACCTAAATCTCCATCACCCAAGCTGCAAAGGACTCAAATACAAATCAACCTATGCATCCAGCTTCTCCTATATAAGCACACAACTATGGAACGCAATACCAAAAGCCGTGAAAACAACATATAACCACCTGAAATTCCAGAAATTACTAAAAACTAACTTGTTCAAAAAGGCATACCCTAATGATCCAACTTAAATGCCTTAGCCCAGCAGCACAACAAAATCAATGTTCATACTGGACATACTGCCTCGCATCACCTTATGCCTGGAACAGACTTCCTGAGCCCATAGGCCATGCGCCCTCCCTGCCCATTTTCAAATCCTTACTCAAGGCCCATCTCTTCTCCCTTGCTTTTGGTGCCTAACCACCTTCCCATTCCTGATACCTACACATAGTTTTTACCTTTAGATTGTAAGCTGTCTTGAGCAGGGACTGTCCTTCCCCATGTTTAAACTTGTACAGCGCTGCGTAACCCTGGCAGCGCTATAGAAATGCTAAGTAGTAAGTAGTAGTAGTAATACTGGACATAACTTAACTCTTCTTCTTACGATTCCCCGATGTGTCTGTCACACATGAACTTTACTTTACCACAACCTCACTTTGTATTTGTTATAACCGGAATTTGGCGATCGCCTCTACAGTACTATGTAAGCCACATTGAGCCTGCAAACAGGTGGGAAAATGTGGGATACAAATTTAACAAATAAATAAATAAAAATAAATAAATAAATAAATAAATAGCATTCATGTATTGTAAGCCACATGCAACAAATAAAATGCGTGGTTTGCTGCACGCTGTCTATTTGAATGCATTGGCAACTATTATGGCACTGCGCTACCGATTCACGTTCACTACACCATGCGTTAAAGGCCTAACGCACCTTAGTAAAAGGTGCCCTTAGCTTGTTTCTAAGGGCACGCTCTACGAAGCTTCTGCGTTTCGCATAGGAGCTTCTTCAGGAGCCGCCTTGCTGAGTCATTTTCTGCCTGTGAAAAAATAGCAAACGTGAATGATCTAAATCATCAGTTGGGTCATTAATTATAGGTCCACAGCAAAAGTCAGTGCATAGGGCTTACCAAGATGTTTTACTTCACCATCTAGCAATCAAGGTGGTGGCATTTTAAAAACACTCACCCGCAGTTTGTCGCCAATCACCGCACGCAAAAACTTGATGTCATATCTTAAGCATATCGAAAGTTATACTACTGCTTTGTCTTATCGTCAATTATGTTAAAGGAATGCTCTCCAATCTATAGTAATATTCAATCCGGTTGGCTGGATACTTTTCAAATTACATATCCATTTTTGTTCTCTTTGTAGTAAGAGCCTTCCCCTATCCTTCCTTCATTTATTTCCAACAATCCTGCCTATCACGAAACACCTCAGTTCATCAAAAATGTGGGCATATGTTTTCCTTCTGTCACACAATGTCTGTATTCATTCATCCTTATTTTGAAAGCTTGTACAGTTTTGCCTATATACCACTTTTTGACAGGGGCATTTAACTGTGTACACTGTAGGAACAAAACAAGGCCCTGAATAAAGCACTACCATGAAGTACTATTCTACATTGTGAACCTGACTCGGAGGCAGCCTGACCATTAGGCTACCTGAGGCAGGGGCCTCAGGTGGCACTCTTCAGGAACGACATCTTGGGGAGCGATATCTTCCCCTTCACAGCATTTTACCTCGTCATGGTGATGTTCCAAACCTGGCAGCGATTCCCATATGCTGCCCTGCCCTTTACTGCGGCCTAGGGTTACCATATGTCCTCTTTTAAGAGGACATGTCCTCTTTTTGGACATCTTCAGATATGTCCTAAAGGATTTTAAATGTTTAGGGAAATGTCCTCTTTTTCTTTTATGTGCCTACCCACATAATGAAAAGCTAAAGGTGGACAAAGCCATGGGACCGGATGGGATCCACCCCAGGGTATTGAGGGAGCTCAGAGAGGTTTTGGCGGGTCCTCTTAAAGATTTGTTTAATATATCCTTGCAGACGGGAAAGGTTCCGAGGGACTGGAGAATGGCAGAGGTGGTCCCTCTTCACAAAAGTGGTGATAGGGAAGAAGCTGGAAACTACAGGCCGGTAAGCCTCACTTCGATTATTGGAAAAGTAATGGAAGCGATGCTGAAGGAAAGGATAGTGAATTTCCTGGAAGCAAATAAGTTGCAAGATCCGAGACAACATGGTTTTACCAAAGGGAAATCGTGCCAAATGAATCTCATTGAGTTCTTTGATTGGGTGACAGGAGAATTGAATCAGGGACAAGCTATGGACGTCATCTACTTAGATTTCAGCAAAGCTTTTGACACGGTTCCCTACAGGAGGCTCTTAAATAAACTGGATGGGCTGAAGATAGGACCTGAAGTGGTGAACTGGATTAGGAACTGGTTGACGGACAGACGCCAGAGGGTGGTGGTGAATGGAATTCGCTCGGAGGAGGGAAAGGTGAGTAGTGGTGTACCTCAAGGATCGGTGCTGGGACCGATTCTGTTCAATATATTTGTGAGTGACATTGCCGAAGGGTTAGAAGGTAAAGTTTGCCTATTTACGGATGATACTAAGATCTGTAACAGAGTGGACACCCAGGAGGGAGAGGAAAACATGAAAAAGGTTTTGAGGAAGCTAGAAGAATGGTCTAAGGTTTGGCAATTAAAATTCAATGCGAAGAAATGCAAAGTGATGCACTTAGGGAATAGAAATCCACGGGAGACGTATGTGTTAGGCGGGGAGAGTCTGATAGGTACGGGCGGAGAGAGGGATCTTGGGGTGATAGTATCTGAGGATTTGAAGGCGACGAACAGTGTGACAAGGCGGTGGCCGTAGCTAGAAGGTTGTTAGGCTGTATAGAGAGAGGTGTGACCAGCAGAAGAAAGGGGGTGTTGATGCCCCTGTATAAGTCGTTGGTGAGGCCCCACCTGGAGTATTGTGTTCAGTTTTGGAGGCCGTATCTTGTTAAGGATGTAAAAAGAATTGAAGCGGTGCAAAGAAAAGCTACGAGAATGGTATGGGATTTGCGTTACAAGACGTATGAGGAGAGACTTGCTGAACTAAACATGTATACTCTGGAGGAAAGGAGAAACGGGTGATATGATACAGACGTTCAAATATTTGAAAGGTATTAATCCGCAAACGAACCTTTTCCGGAGATGGGAAGATGGTAGAACGAGAGGACATGAAATGAGATTAACGGGGGACAGACTCAAGAAAAATGTCAGGAAGTATTTTTTCACGGAGAGAGTAGTGGATGCTTGGAATGCCCTCCCACGGGAGGTGGTGGAAATGAAAACAGTAACGGAATTCAAACATGCGTGGGATAAGCATAAAGGAATCCTGTGCCGAAGGAATGGATCCTCAGGAGCTTAGTCAAGATCGGGAGGCGGGGCTGGTGGTAGGGAGGCGGGGATAGTGCTGGGAAGACTTGTACGGTCTGTGCCAGAGCCGGTGGTTGGGAGGCGGGGCTGGTGGTTGGGAGGCGAGGATAGAGCTGGGCAGACTTATACGGTCTTCCAGAGCCAGTGTTTGGGAGGCGGGGCTGGTGGTTGGGAGGCGGGGATAGTGCTGGGCAGACTTATACGGTTTGTGCCCTGAAGAGCACAGGTACAAATCAAAGTAGGGTGGTGGGAAGCGGGACTGGTGGTTGGGAGGCGGGGATAGTGCTGGGCAGACTTGTACGGTCTGTGCCAGAGCCGGTGGTTGGGAGGCGGGGCTGGTGGTTGGGAGGCGAGGATAGTGCTGGGCAGACTTATACGGTTTGTGCCCTGAAGAGCACAGGTACAAATCAAAGTAGGGTATACACAAAAAGTAGCACATATGAGTTATCTTGTTGGGCAGACTGGATGGACCGTGCAGGTCTTTTTCTGCCATCATCTACTATGTTACTATGTTAATGAGAGAAACCATCTCTGGCTTATTAGTCAGTCTGGACATATGGGGGTGGTAAAGAGAGAAAAAGACATTGCTGATCAACTGTCTGCTCCCCTGCTGGTTGAATCGTCAAAGGAATTTTGTTCGTGCAACACAATTTTAAGCAGGAAATGATGTTTGGCAATGTGTTTCCTGTGCTGTCGCTGGAAAGGAAGGCTGTGCCGGGGCAGAACTGTGGTGGTTGTGGGTGCTTCTGGGTGGAGCAATGGGTGGGTTGGGAAGGTTGGGGCGGGGCTAAATCTCCCGCTCGGGAGGCTGGTTGACCCCCTTGGCAGCTCTGCATTGACCATCATCAGTTCCTGACTACTGTGGATCCAGAGGTCATGAGTGTTATCATCTTGTCAGGTTCAATTGATCCGCAGTGCCTGGTAGCGCTTGGGGGGTTAGGAATCCTAATAACTTCAGGATCAGGTAATAGTGTGTGTTATCTTTAACTACCTTGACAGGTACTTAAAATACGTTACCATCATATTAGGTGATTTTGCATAATCTACTGTCTCTGAATATATCTGCTATTACCGCCAGCACTGTCTAATTAACAGCTCTCAATTTTTATAATAACATCTTAGCCTTGTGTCTGTTACTCTCAGTATTTACAATTTATTTTGTTACATTTGTACCCCGCGCTTTCCCACTCATGGCAGGCTTAATGCGGCGGGCAATAGAGGGTTAAGTGACTTGCCCAGAGTCACAAGGAGCTGCCTGTGCCGGGAATTGAGCTCAGTTCCTCAGTTCCCCAGGACCAAAGTCCACCACCCTAACTACTAGGCCACTCCTCCCCTCCACTCCACTCCACTTCTCCACTCCACTTTAGGACAGTTATGAACTGGATTGCGAGTGAGAGGTCCTGATCTAATATTCCAGAGTGCTAATTTTTTTCTTTATGCTTCTCACTCTTTGCTAGACTTCTCCAGAGGCCTGGTAAAAATGTGATTTGTCCCCACATGCACTACATGGTCACTACCACAGTCTGTGTGTCGCCTAATTTAATACAGTTTGTTGTCAACTGGGCTCTTAAATTCTGTTATTTCCATGGTAATTGAAGAAGTCTTACAAGTACTGCACTTATAATGACCGTATCTCAAAAAAGATATAGCGGAATTAGAAAAGGTTCAAAGAAGAGCGACCAAAATGATAAAGGAGATGGAACTCCTCTCGTATGAGGAAAGGCTAAAGAGGTTAGGGCTCTTCAGCTTGGAAAAGAGACGGATGAGAGGAGATATGATTGAGGTCTACAAAATCCTGAGTGGTGTAGAACGACAAGTAAATCGATTTTTTTTACTTGTTCCAAAAGTACAAAGACTAGGGAACACTTGAGGAAGTTACATGGAAATACTTTTAAAACAAATAGGAGGAAATATTTTTTCACTCAACGAACAGTTAAGCTCTGGAACTCTTTGCCAGAGGATGTGTATCTGGGTTTAAAAAAGGTGGACAAATGCAAGGTGATGCACATTGGAAAGAATAGTCCAAATCATAGTTACCTGATGCCAGGATCCACCTTGGGGGGCAGCGCTCAAGAAAAAGCATATGTGTTTTTCTTGCCCAGATCTTCAGGATTTCTGGTCATCAGTTTGGGACAGAATTTGTGCTATCTCTCATTTGAATCTCCCTCTTTCATTCCATTCCTAGACTACTGCAATTTGCTTCTCGCTGGTCTCCCGCTCAGCCATCTATCTCCTCTTCAATCTGTCCAAAACTCTGCTGCGCGTCTTATATTCCGCCAGAGTCGCTATACTCACGTTAGCCCTCTCCTCAAGTCGCTTCACTGGCTCCCTATCCGCTTCGGCATATGGTTCAAACTTCTGCTTTTGACCTACAAGTGCATCCACTCCGCAGCTCCTCAGTACCTTTCCGCTCTCATCTCTCCCTACACTCCTCCCCGTGAACTCCGTTCGCTGGGTAAATGTCTCCTGTCGTCCCCCTTCTCCCCCACTGCTAACTCCCGTCTCCGTTCCTTCTATCTCGCTGCTCCCTATGCCTGGAATAGACTCCCTGAGCCAGTACGTCAGGCTCAGTCTCTGTCTGTCTTCAAGTCTAGGCTTAAAGCCTACCTCTTTGCTACTGCTTTCGACTCCTAACCATGACTCTCTTACTCAACACCCTCACTTATCACCCCTACCACTGTAATTTCCCCACTCCTAGCTGTCTGTTCGTCTATCGAATTTAGATTGTAAGCTCTGTTGAGCAGGGACTGTCTTTTCATGTTCTTTTGTACAGCGCTGGGTAAGTCTAGTAGCGCTATAGAAATGTTTAATAGTAGTAGTAGTAGTATGAGCCAAGTATAGGACAGTCAAGCCATTGTGACATCACTGATGAGGTTGGCTCTTAGGCATTGGTGGACTGAGGCATTATGACATCACAATGTCAGCTCTGGTTAAATCACCGCAGCTCCTCAGTACCTTTCCGCTCTCATCTCTCCCTACACTCCTCCCCGTGAACTCCGTTCACTGGGTAAATGTCTCCTGTCGTCCCCCTTCGCCCCCACTGCTAACTCCCGGCTCCGTTCCTTCTATCTCGCTGCTCCCAATGCCTGGAATAGACTCCCTGAGCCGGTACGTCAGGCTCAGTCTCTGGCTGTCTTCAAGTCTAGGCTTAAAGCCCACCTCTTTGCTACTGCTTTCGACTCCTAACCATGACTCTCTTACTCAACACCCTCACTTATCACCCCCTACCACTGCAATTTCCCCACCCCTAGCTGTCTGTTCGTCTGTCGAATTTAGATTGTAAGCTCTGTTGAGCAGGGACTGTCTTTTCATGTTAATTTGTACAGCGCTATAGAAATGTTTAATAGTAGTAGTAGTAATATTATAGTTTTTCGTTCTGCAGGGTTGAAACAAGCAGGAGTTAAGTGTAACTATAAATTATTTGATGCACTATTAGCGGTAGCAATCTCTACTATTATAAAAAATTGGAAAAATCATAAACTGGTTTCTTTTTGCTTTTGGTGGGCTACTGTATGTAAATACTAGCTGAACGCATAGGAGCCAACTTTTCAAAATTATTGGGGGTGCTAAGCCCAATGGAAATAACCCCTCCCTGTACAAATACAATGAATTTTCTCAATATTGGGGGTGCTCAAGCACCCACAGCACCCACAGAGTCGGCTCCTATGGCTGAACGTACCAATTCTTTACCGGTATTTCATAAAACGTGGGAACAAGTAGCCACATTTTGTCAAACTTCAATTGTGAATTAACTTCTTGATAAGTAAACCTATTTTGTTCTTCCTTAACCGTCTGTAATAGCATTCTATATTTAAAGATATTGCATTGTATAGAACTTTTGAAGACATCCTGGGTAGGACTGTGTTTCTTTTGTTTATTTGTATATTTTTTTAAAAACGTAATAAATACATTTGAACTTAAAAAAAGTAAAAGATCTGGGTGTCATCATAGATAAGACGTTAAAATCTTCTGCTCAGTGAGCGGCAGCGGCCAAAAAAGCAGGAAAGGGATGGTGAATAAGACTGAAAACACTATAATGGCTTTGTATCGCTCCGTGGTGCGTCCGCATCTTGTGTATTGCGTTCAGTTTGAGTCCAGAGGGCGGCTACGAAATTAGTAAGCGGTCTTGAATGCAAAAATTATAGGGACAGGCTTATGAACCTCAACATGTATACGCTGGAAGAGAGGAGGGAGAGAGGAGACATGATAGAAACGTTTAAATATCTCAAGGGCATTTATGTACAGGAAGAGAACCTTTTCCAAATGAAGGAGGGCTCTGGAATGAGGCGGCATATGACAAGGGAATAGGCTTAGGAGTAACCTAAGGAAGTAGTATTTCACAGAAAGGGTGGTGGAGGCGTGGAATGGCCTCTCGGTGGAGGTGGTGGAGTCGAGGACTATTCCAGAATTTAAAAAGGCATGGGAAGCATGTGGGATCCCTTAGGAACAGGAAGAATTAGGGATTACAGAAGATGGGCAGACTGGATGGGTCATATAGCCTTTATCTGCCATCATATTTCTATGTTTCTAAGTTCTGGTCACAGTATCTCAAAAAGGATATAGTGGAATTAGAAAAGGTTCAAAGAAGAGCGACCAAAATGATTAAATTGATGGAACTCCTCTCATATGAGGAAAGGCTAAAGAGGTTAGGACTCTTCAGCTTGGAAAAGAGATGACTGAGGGGGAGCTATGATTGAGGTCTACAAAATCCTGAGTGGTGTAAAACGAGTAGAAGTAAATCGATTTTTTTACTTGTTCCAAAAGTACAAAGAGTAGGGGACACTCGAGGAAGTTATTTGGAAATACTTTTAAAACAAATAGGAGGAAATATTTTTTCACTCAACGAATAGTAAGCTCTGGAACTTGTTGCCGGAGGATGTGGTAACAGCGGTTAGCGGATCTGGGTTTAAAAAAGGTTTGGACAAATTCCTGGAGGAAAAGTCCATAGTCTGCTATTGAGACAGACATGGGAAACAACTGCTTGCCCTGGGATTTGTAGTATAGAGTGTTGCCACAATTTGGGTTTCTGCCATAAGTGTCGTCATACTGGGACAGACCGAAGGTCCATCAGGCCCAGTATCCTGTTTCCAACAAGAACCTGGCAAGATCCCAAAACAGTACAATACAGTTTATGCTGCTTATCCCAGAAATAAGCAGTGGATTTTCCCAAGTCCATTTTAACAATGGCTTATGGACTTTTCTTTCAGGAAGCTATCCAAACCTTTTTTAAACCCCGCTAACTGCTTTTTAGCACATTTTCTGGTAAAACATTCCAGTTTAATTACACGTTGAGTGAAGAAATATTTTCTCTGATTCGTTGTAAATTTGCTACTTTGTAGCTTAATTGCGTGCCCCCTAGTCCTAGTATTTTTTGAAAGACTATACGTCTACCCGTTCCACTCCACTCAGTATTTTATAGACATCTAACGTATCCCCCCACAGCCTTCTTTTCTCCAAGCAGAAGAGACCAAGTCATTTCATCCTTTCCTCATAAGGAAGTCGTCCTATCCCCTTTATCATTTTTGTCACCCTTCTCTGTACCTTTTCTAATTCCACTATATCTTTTTTGAGATGTGGGGACCAGAATTGAACATAATATTCGAGGTGCGGTCGCACCATGGAGCGATACAAAGGCATTATAACATCCTCATTTTTGTTTTCCATTCCTTTCCTAATAATACCTAACATTCTATTTGCTTTCTTTGCTGCTGCAGCACACTGAGCAGAGGGTTTTAAAGTATCATCAACGATGACTCCTAGATCCTTTTCCTGGTCGATGACGCCTAACATGGAACCTTGCATCACACAGCTATAGTTCGGGTTCCTCTTTCCCACATGCATCACTTCGCACTTACTCACATTAAATGTCCACTGCCTTTTGGCTGCGCAGTCTCGAAAGGTCCTCTTGCAATTTTTCACAAACCTCTTGCGATTTAACAACTTTGAATAACTTTGTGTCATCAGCAAACTGAATTACCTTATTATTTATTCCCATCTCTACATCATTTATAAATATGTTAAAAAGCAGCAGTCCCAGCACAGACTCCTGGGGAACCCCACTATCTACCCTTCTCCATTGAGAATACTGACCATTTAAACCTATTCTCTGCCTTCTATCTTTTAATCCACAATAGGACACTACCTCCTATCCCACGACTCTCCAATTTCCTCTGCAGTCTTTCATGGGCTACTTTTTCAAATGCCTTTTGAAAATACAGATATTAGGGGCTAATTTTCAAAGCACTTTGACTTACAAAGAAGATCCATAGGTTACTATGGAAATACGTTTGTCTCACTAATTTCTGTTTATGTATGTCCTGCGAATTTGGTTCTAGTTGTCAGCCTTATCCTAGTATCACTTCCTTTTCTTGTTTTTGTATCTCTCTCCCTCCCTCTTGCATGTACTGTATATTTAACTTGACTTCATAGAATCCTAGAGCAGAGGAATAGTGTTTCAGATGAGAAACACTACTTTGGAGTTTTGCTATTCAAACAATGGCTATTCCAGTCCCCTTGCTGTGCATGCCAAGCCTCTTTTTCATGCTCCAGTAATCTCTCTCAGCCTGGTGCTCCAATAAGCTCACTCACTGTGTTCCAAGCCTCCTTCTGGTCCTCCAATTGTCCCTCTCTGTGCACTCCAAGCCTCTTTTTCTGCTCCAGCCAGTAATCTCTCTCAGCCTCATTCTGGTGCTCCAAGCATCCCTCTCGGTGAATTCCAAGCCTCATTCTGTTGCACTATTAATCTTTATCAGTGTATTTCAAGCCTCATTTTGGTGCTTCAATAGTGAACTCCAAGCCTCACTCTGGTCCAATAGCCTTTCTCGGTGTGTTCCAAGCCTTGCCTTACCTGCTTCTTCCTGTGTATTTCAGAGGCTTCTCTTTGTGCAGCCACTTCCCAGGTGGAGTTTGGAGGCTGAGGAGATGCTGGTTCCAGACATTTCAAGGACAGTAAGGAAATCTGGCTATTCTTAGTGTAGAGATTTGTATTGTGCACAAGTTTAATTGGCTTTAAGTCTGGATCTGTGTTGTGTGCGGTGCTGGTGGACAGATTGTCACAGAGTCAGGTATGAAAGAGCCAGTGAGACAGTAAGTGAACTTTCTGAGTTCTCAGGGACCATGAGACCCACTATTTGAAAAAGATTGGAGGAGCTGATTGAACTCAATCGAAAAGTCCTCCCTCCCAACAAGAGCTGCACCTGGGCCATCATTAATTCGACCTTAAATCTAGGAGCCCAAAGCTGACAGACTGATTAGATCAAAACAAAAAACTTAACCCTTGTGACTAGAGTAAGTCTCCATTCCATAGTGCAGTGGCTCCCAACCTTTTGTACTGGTGCATTCCCACAGCATTTGTCTTTCTAATAGTAATGTGGTTAACCGTCTGGCTTCAGATCTTAACAGCAGTTAAGATATCTGGGTTTAAGAAAGGTTTAGATGAATTCCTGGAGGAAAAGTCCATAGTCTTCTGTTCAGGTAGACATGGGGGAAGTCACTGCTTTTGCCTGGGATCTGTAGTATGGAATCCTGCTACTCTTTGGGATTCTGCATGGAATCTTGCTACTCTTTGAGATTACATCTAACTTCAGACCCGTAGCGCTGGGATTCCTCTCCTGACTAAACTGCTGGAAACCTGCGTTGGTCAACAACTATCAAAACATATTTCGAGGTTCCCCTGTTACCACACCACTCAATTTGGATTCAGATCCCAACACAGCACAGAATCCCTCTTGTTGGTACTAACAAGGAGCAAACAGATTATCTTACCCCATTTTGACATTTCAGCAGCCTTTGATTCCATGGATCATGGTCTATTACTGGCCAAACTCAGCGACCTAGGTTTGGAAAGGGGGAGTACTGTTCAAAAAATTGGTCTTCCACATGTGGAGTACCGCAGGGCTCCCCACTGTCCCCCTTGCTGTTCAGTTTCTTTATGTGAACCCTCTTCTGTATTCTGGTTGAGGGAGAGAGCGTATTGTCATGATTCCGTGGAATCTTAGCGGAGATTAGGTGGCGACGCCGGTAATTGGAAACAAAACAAGAGCTGGGCAGATTTTTATGGTCTACGCCCTAATCCTGACTGAATAGATAGGGATGGGCTGGAGTGTAAATTTTAAGGGGCTTCGATGTTAGCTTCAGAACTTAGTACAAGAACAGTGTTGGGCAGACTTCTGTGCCCTGAGAAAGGCAAGGACAAATCAGCATATAAAGTATCATATACCATGTAAAATGAGTTTATATATTTATTTGTTGCATTTGTATCCCACATTTTCCCACCTATTTGCAGGCTCAATGTGGCTTACATTGTTCCGTCATGGCGATCGCCATTTCCGGAGTGAGAGATACAAGTGGTATTACATTAAAGATCATGATTGACGTGGAGGGACATAAACGTTGCCGGCGAAATAGATCGCCGGCACAACAGCTGGCCGGAACCGTATTATCGAAAAAGATGTCCGGCCATCTTTTTTTTCGATAATACGGTTTAGCCCGGCCAGATGCCAGAGTTCACTGGGTTTGAGATCGCCGGTTTTGTTTTTCAGCGATAATAGAAAAAAATGCCAGCCATCTCAAACCCGGCAAAATCCAAGGCATTTGGTCATGGGAGGAGCCAGCATTTGTAATGCACTGGTTCCCCTCACATGCCAGGGCACCCTAGGGGGTACTTCTAAAAATGTTTAAAAAAATACAAAAAAAGCTCCCAGGTGCATAGCTCCCTTACCTTGGGTGCTGAGCCCTCCAAATCCCCTCCCCAAACCCACTCCCCACACCTCTACTCCGTTACCATAGCCCTTATGGGTGAAGGGGGGCACTTACATGTGGGTACAGTGGGTGTTGGGGGGGTTTGGAGGGCTCAACACTTAGCACCACAAGTGTAACAGGTAGGGGGGGAGGATGGACCTGGGTCTGCCTGCCTGAAGTGCACTGCACCCATTAAAAACTGCTCCAGGGACTTGCATACTGCTGTCAGGGACCTGGGTATGACATTTGAGGCTGGCATAAAGGCTGGCAAAAAAGTGCTTTATTTTTATTTGTTTTTGTGTGGGAGGGAGTTGGTGACCACTGGGGGACTACGGGGAGGTCATCCCCCATTCCCTCCAGTGGTCATCTGGTCAGTTGGGGCACCTTTTTGAGGCTTGGTTGTGAAAATAAAAGAACCAAGTAAAGCCGGCGAAATACTGCTTAACGCCGCTTTTTTTTCCATTATCCGCCAAAGCCGGCTATCTGGTAGCCATGCCCATGTCCCGCCTTCGCTTCGCTGGTGACACGCCCCTTTGAACTTTTGCCGGTGAGGCGACGGGAAAGCGGCGATGCTGTCAAAAAAGCAGCTGTCGATTATACCGATTTCTCCACTTTTCCGAGATCACCAGCCATCTCCCGATTTGTGTCGGAAGATGGCCGGCGATCACTTTCGAAAATAAGCAGGATAGTATAAAGAGTTCATATTCGGAATAAGAGATAAAGTGGTATTGTGTTAAAGTTCATTCGTGGTAGAGTAGACCTTGGTAGTCGAGTATAGAGAGTTAGGTTTTATCCAGTTCAGGCTTGAGTTTTGTTGTCTGGTAATTAGGATGGATCATTGTGGTATGCCTTGTTGAACAGGCTGGTCCTCAGTGATCTCCGAAAGTTAGTTAGGTCGCGTATTTTTTTCACGGCGAGTGGTAATCATAGCTGTGTGCTTATGTAGGAGAATCTGGATGCATATGTTAATTTATATTTTAGTCCTTTGCAGCTGGGGTAATGGAGATTCAGGAATGTGCGTGCTGATCTTTTAGTGTTCCTGGGTGGTAAGTCCAGGGCTTTTTTTGAGGGGGTACTTGGGGGTACTGAGTACCGGCACCTTTTTCATTGTCTGCTAAAATTGATTCGTGGTCCCCAAGTTATAGTAAAAGAGCTCAGGCTCTACACACCAATTCTGCCTTTTCATAGATTCTGTGACTGGTTGCAGGGAGCCTGGCTATTGTGGGGTGGGTCCCTCAGTGATCACCTCACCCCTGAAGGGTGGTCTGGCATTTGAGTACCGGCACCTTTTTTGCTAGAAAACACACAATGGGTAAGTCTATGATTTTATGAATCAGAGTGCAGATTTTGAACGTAATACGTTCTTTAAGAGGGAGCCAGTGTAGTTTTTCTCTTAGGGGTTTGGCACTTTTGTATTTCAATTTTCCAAATATGAGTCTGGTTGCTGTGTTTTGGGCTGTTTGGAGCTTCTTGATTTGTTCTTTACTTCCGGCATACAGTGCATTGCAGTAATCTAGGTGACTTAGCACCATTGATTGTACAAGGCTGTGAAATATTTCCCTTGGGAAGAAAGGTCTTACTCTTTGAGTTTCCAAATTGATTGGAACATTTTCTTTGTTGTATTTTTCGCATGGCTTTCTAGTATTTTGGTCAATTGTAACTCCAAGTATTTTCAGGCTATCAGAAACAGGAAGGGTATAGTTTGGGGTATTTATAGTGGCGGGTTTGCTTGTGTTGTGTTGTGATGAGAGGATGAGGCATTGTGGGTTTTTTTAATTGAAATGCATCCGCCCATGAGTTCATGATTTGGAGGCTGTGATTGATTTAATTAGTGATTTCTTTTAGATCATGTTTGAACGGGATGTAGATCGTGACATCATCTGCGTAGCTGTATGGATTGAGGCCTTGGTTGGATAACGATTTGGCCAGAGGTGTCATTAGGTTGAAAAGGGTCGGTGAGAGCGGTGATCCTTGGGGTACTCTGCATTCTGGTTTCCATGGTGCTGATATATTCGAATTAGATATCACTTGGTATGTTCTTGCGGTTAGGAAGCCTTTGAACCAGCTAAGAATGTTTCCTCCAATCCCAACGTATTATAGGATGTTTAATAATATTTTATGACTTACCATGTCGAATGCGCTGGACATGTCAAATTGTAGGAGAAGTACACTGTTGCCAGTTGCAATTGCTTGTTTGAATTTGGTTAGAAGAGTGATTAGTACTGTTTCGGTGCTGTGGTTGGATCGAAATCCTGATTGAGATTCGTGTAGTATTGAGAATTTGTTTAAGTAGTCGGTAAGCTGTTTGGTTACCATATTTTCCATTAGTTTGGTTGCCAGAGGGATAGATGCTACCAGGCAATAGTTAGTTATGTCACTTGTTTTTTTCTTTGAATCCTTAGGTATTGGGGTAAGTAGAATGTTTCCTTTATCCTTTGGGAAGAGTCCGTGTTGTAACATATAGTTCAGGTGCGTCGTGAGGTCTGTTATGAATCGTTGAGGGCGGATTTTATTAGGTTATTGGGGCATATGTCCAGTTTGCAGTGGGACTTGGCAAACCTGTTGATCGCTTGGGAAATGATATCGTCATTGAGTATGGCGAAATTTGTCCAGATTCGGTCTGCTGGATATTCATCGGGGGTTGGGTCCAGGCAATCAATGAATTTTTCGTGGTCGGTGGTATTGAGTGGTATCGTGAGTCGTAGCTTTACAATTTTCTCATTGAAGTATTTAGCAAGGCTGTCTGCTGATGGGGTGTCTGTGTTGGTTGCAGTAACCGATGTGGTATCTAGTAATTTGTTCGTGAGTTGGAAAAGTTTATGCGTGTCTTTGTAGTCTGGCCCTATTTTAGTTTTGTAGTATGATCTTTTGGTTTGTCTAATTGCATATTTGTATTTTCTTTGCGTTTGTTTCCATGCGTTGAGTGTAAATTCGTCTTTCTTTTTATTCCATGCCCGTTCAAGCCTCCTAACTTGTGTTTCTAGTTTTTTCAGTTCTTCGTTAAACCATGGTATTGGGTTGTGTCTTCGTGACGTTCTAGTTTGTAATGGTGCTATGTTGTCTAGTATGCTTCTGCATCTGTTGTCCCAGTCTAGGAGATAGTGTTTCGAGTCTGTTTGTGCTGTCCATTAGTTCTTGTAGATTTGTTGCCAAAATATTACAGGGTCAATTTGGCCTCTTATGGTATAGGTTGAGCGTTCTTGATTATGGTGTGGGGCTTTTTTTCACCATTGTAGGGATAGGTTTAATTTGTAGTGGTCTGACCATGGTATGTCTGTCCATTTTGTATCTGTTAGTACGAGGTTTAAGTCTGAGGACAGTTTGTATGTGATGAGGTCAAGTGTGTGTCCTTTGACATGGGTTGTTTGTTTTGTTTTGCTTGTTTTGCTACATTTGAACCCCGCGCTTTTCCCACTCATGGCAGGCTCAATGCGGCAGGCAATGGAGGGTTAAGTGACTTGCCCAGAATCACAAGGAGCTGCCTGTGCCGGGAATCGAACTCAGTTCCTCAGTTCCCCAGGACCAAAGTCCACCACCCTAACCACTAGGCCACTCCTCCACTTGAGGTCCCATAGTTGGATAACCTTATCATCTTGCCACCAAGGAACTTGAGCAAATCTTCCCGATCCTATTTACATTTCCACTACCCCACAAGTATAAAACCAGCCACGCATCTACCTTTCCCTACATCAGTGCACGTTTGTGGAATGGTTTGCCAAACTCAGTAAAAGCTACCTCCGAACAACAGGCTTTCAGAATCTCCCTGAAGACTGCTTTATTCAAGACAGCTTACACTGCAGCTCCTCACTGCCTTAATGTTTTCTGACCCATTATGTTGTGCGACCATACTGCATTCCTTACCTCCTCTCTCACTTCTCTCCCTCTGTCTCTCCCCACCAACTACCTCGCCCTTAATGTGTCTGTTTGTCTATTACTAGATTGAAGTGGCCTTTTATACTGCTGTTAGCCTTTTTGAACTAATGTGAGCCACATTGAGCCTGCCCATGGGCGGGAAAGTGTGGGATATAAATGCCTAAATAAATAAATAAATAGTTGGAGGAAATCCTTGCATTCACATGCATTAGTTGAGTTAGGGTCTTCTAGGTGTAGGTTTATGTCCCCTATTATTAGTAGATTGGAGTTAGATACACATGTGTTCGATATGAAATCCATGAAGTGTGGTTGGCATTCATGCCAGTTACCTGGTGGCCTGTAAAACAGGACAATGTTTAGGTGATCGAGCAAGTTTATGTGGTTGATTCTAACTGAGGCGATTTCAAGTTGGGGGGTTATGGATTTCGCTGTTGTTGTTACGGTGAAGTGGGATCTGTGGATTAAAGTTATGCCTCCTCCTCTTTTTTCTTTCCTTGTCTAGTGAGTGATTTTGTATCCTGGGGGGCATAGATCTAAAATTATGGGTTCCTTAAGATTGTGTATCCAGGTTTCACTAATGAATAGAAGGTCGAGATTATCTGTCGTAATCCAGTCTGTTATTGTTGTTTTGTTGACTACTGATCTGGCGTTTATGTATTCCACTTGAATTGTTTGGTAGGGGTCAGTTAGGTTCAAAGTTGTGTTAATTTTTGTTCGTTGTCTATTCTTTTGGAATCTGGGTTTGTTGTGTCCTTTCTTTCGTGTTGATTTTGTCCGCATGTGGTAAGTCTTCCGTTGATTTGGTTGTTGTTCTTCTGGTGACGTTATTCAAAGTCGTTAAATCGCGGGAGGATTGTGAAAAATTACAAGAGGACCTTACAAGACTGGGAGACTGGGCATCTAAATGGCAGATGACGTTTAATGTGAGGAAGTGCAAAGTGATGCATGTGGGAAAGAGGAACCCGAATTATAGCTACGTCATGCAAGGTTCCACGTTAGGAGTCATGGACCAAGAAAGGGATCTAGGTGTCGTTGTTGATGATACATTGAAACTTTCTGCTCAGTGTGCTGCTGCAGCTAAGAAAGCAAATAGAATGTTAGGTATTATTAGGAAGGGAATGGAAAACAAAAATGAGGATGTTATAATGCCTTTGTATCGCTCCACGGTGTGACCGCACCTCGAATATTGTGTTCAATTCTGGTCGCCGTATCTCAAAAAAGGTATAGTGGAATTAGAAAAGGTGCAAAGAAGGGCGACAAAAATGATAAAGGGGATGGGATGATTTCCCTATGAGGAAAGGCTAAAGCGGCTAGGGCTCTTCGGCTTGGAGAAAAGGCGGCTGACGGGAGATATGATAGAGGTCTATAAAATAATGAGTGGAGTTGAACGGGTAGATGTGAAGGGTCTGTTCACGCTTTCCAAAAATACTAGGACTAGGGAGAATGCGATGAAGCTACAATGTAGTAAATTTAAAACGAATTGGAGAAGATTTTTCTTCACGCAACTTACTACTACTACTTAACATTTCTAGAGCGCTACTAGGGTTACGCAGCGCTGTACAAATTAATAACTAAGGATGGTCCCTGCTCAGAAGAGCTTACAATCTAAAGGACAAAATGTCAAGTTGGGGTAGTCTAGATTTCCTGAGCAGAGGTGTTGCCGAAAGCGACATTGAAGAGGTGGGCTTTGAGCAATGATTTGAAGATGGGTAGGGAGGGGGCCTGGCGTATGGGCTCAGGGAGTTTGTTCCAAGCATGGGGTGAGGCGAGGCAGAAAGGGCGGAGCCTAGAGTTGGCGGTGGTGGAGAAGGGTACTGAAAGGAGGGATTGGTCTTGAGAGCGGAGGTTACGGGTAGGGACGTAAGGGGAGATGAGGGTAGAGAGGTAAGGAGGGGCTGCAGATCGAGTGCATTTGTAGGTTAGTAGGAGAAGTTTGAACTGTATGCGGTAATTGATCGGAAGCCAGTGAAGTGACTTGAGGAGAGGGGTGATATGAGTATATCGGTCAAGGCGGAAGATAAGACGTGCGGCAGAGTTCTGGATGGACTGAAGGGGGGATAGGTGGCTAAGTGGGAGGCCGGTGAGGAGTAGGTTGCAGTAGTCAAGGCGAGAGGTAATGAAAGAGTGGATGAGAGTTCGGGTGGTGTGCTCAGAGAGGAAGGGGCAAATTTTGCTAATGTTGTAGAGGAAGAAGCGACAGGTCTTGGCTATCTGCTGGATATGCGCAGAGAAGGAGAGGGAGGAATCGAAGATGACACCGAGGTTGCGGGCAGATGAGACGGGGATGATGAGGGTGTTATCAACTGAGATAGAGAGTGAAGGGAGAGGAGAAGTGGGTTTGGGTGGGAAAACAATAAGTTCAGTCTTGGCCATGTTCAGTTTCAGGTGGCGGTTGGACATCCAGGCAGCAATGTCGGACAAGCAGGCCGATACTTTGGCCTGGGTTTCCGCAGTGATGTCTGGTGTGGAGAGATACAGCTGGGTGTCGTCAGCATAAAGATGATAGTGGAAACCATGAGATGAGATCAGGGAGCCTAAGGAAGAGGTGTAGATTGAAAAAAGGAGGGGCCCAAGGACAGATCCCTGAGGAACTCCAACAGAGAGCAGGATAGGGGAGGAGGTCGAACCATGAGAGTGTACTCTGAAGGTACGATGGGAGAGATAAGAAGAGAACCAGGAGAGGACAGAGCCCTGGAACCCAAAGGAGGACAGTGTGTCAAGAAGTAGGTTGTGATTGACAGTGTCAAAAGTGGCGGATAGGTCGAGGAGGATGAGGATGGAGTAGTGACCTTTGGATTTGGCGAGGAACAGGTCATTGCAGACTTTAGATAGTGCCGTTTCTGTCGAGTGTTGGGGGCGAAAGCCGGATTGAAGCAGATCGAGGATGGCATGAATGACAGGAGAGAAAATCAATGCAGCGGCTGTGAATGGCGCGTTCAAGTATCTTGGAGAGGAAGGGTAGGAGGGAAATGGGGCGGTAGTTGGAGGGACAGGTAGGGTCAAGAGATGGTTTTTTGAGGAGTGGTGTGACCACAGCATGCTTGAAGGTGTCCTGGACAGTTGCAGTGGAGAGAGAGAGGTTGAGGATATGACAGATGGTGGGGGTGATAGTAGGAGCGATGGTGCTAAGTAGGTTGGTGGGAATGGGGTCTGAGGAACAGGTGGTGGCTTTCGAGGAGGAGAGGAAATGGGCGGTTTCCTCTTCGGTGATATCAGGAAAAGAGGAGAAGGAGGCCTGGGTTGGTTGATTGAGAGAGTGGGTTATAGGATGAAGAGGAGGAGAAGGTTTGGTGGTGAATTCGAGGTTGATCTTCTGGACCTTGTCACGGAAGTAGTCAGCCAGAGATTGAGGAGAGAGGGGTGGGGGGGGGAGCAGAGGGCACTTTGAGGAGGGAGTTGAGGGTGGCGAAGAGACGACGAGGATTAGAGCTGAGGGAATTAGTCAATTGGGTGTAATAGTCCTGTTTGGCGAGGAATAAACTCTGGAATTCGTTGCCAGAGAATGTGGTTAAAGGCAGTTAGCTTAGCGGAATTTAAAAAAGGTTTGGACGGCTTCGTAAAGGAAAAGTCCATAGACCGTTATTAAATGGAATTGGGGAAAATCTACTATTTCTGGGATAAGCAGTATAAAATGTTTTGTACATTTTTGGGATCTTGCCGGGTATTTGTGACCTGGATTGGCCACTGTTGGAAACAGGATGCTGGGCTCGATGGACCTTTGGTCTTTCCCAGTTTGGCAATACTTATGTACTTTTGTAGTCTGCAGGGTTTGTGTATTGTTGGTATCTGTGAGAGGGGTGGTTAGTGTGTGGTGAATTAGGGATAGGGAGTAGATTATTAGGAGCAGTTTGGCGGTATTCATTTTGGCGTTAATTGTGGTGTTGGTCTTTGGCACTATGAGAAAATGCCAGCTACTACTACTACTACTACTTATCATTTCTATAGCACTACAAGGCATATGCAGCGCTGTACACCATACACAAAAGACAGTCCCTGCTCAAAGAGCTTACAATCTAGATAAGACAGGTAAACAGAACAATAAGGGTAAGGGAATAAAGAGGTGAGGATAAAAGGACAGGGCAAGTGAGTAGTGGTTAGGAGTCAAAAGCAGTGGTAAAGAGGTGGGCTTTAAGTTTGGACTTGAAAACGGCCAAAGACGGGGCTAGACGTACAGGCTCGGGTAGTCTATTCCAGGTGTGAGGTGCAGCAAGATAAAAGGAACGGAGCCTGGAATTAGCAGTAGAGGAGAAGGGGACAGATAAAAGAGATTTAGCTACAGAATGGAGTACCCGAGAGGGGGCGTAGGGAGAGACGAGTGGAGAGGTACTGGGGAAAGGCAGAGCGAATGCACTTATAAGTCAATAAGAGAAGTTTGAATTGAATGCGGAAATGGATAGGGAGCCAGTGAAGTGACTTAAGGAGAGGGCTAATGTGAGCATAGCGACTTTGGCGGAAAATGAGTTGCGCAGCAGAGTTTTGGACTGATCGAAGAGGAGAGAGATAGCTAAGAGGGAGGCCGGTGAGAAGCAGGTTACAATAATCAAGACGAGAGGTGATAAGAGTGTGGATAAGGGTTCTGGTAGAGTGCTCAGAGATGAAGGGGTGATGCCAGCTGATGCCAGTGTCCATTTGGGAGCCATCTCGTAGGAAAAAGAGAGTGGAGGAGTGGCCTAGTGGTTAGGGTGGTGGACTTTGGTCCTGGGGAACTGAGGAACTGAGTTCGATTCCCGGCACAGGCAGCTCCTTGTGACTCTGGGCAAGTCACTTAACCCTCCATTGCCCACCGCATAGAGCCTGCCATGAGTGGGAAAGCGCGGGGTACAAATGTAACCAAAAAAAAAAAAAAAGAACGAGGTGTCGTTGTAGTAGACAGTTCGCTGAATTAAGGCAAAGACTGTCGGATGGGCAGGATTGCTGTCCTGGGTGCAGGGCAGTGTGGCTTTGTACACCCAAGCCACACCCAGAACATGTCTCTGTAACGTATCCCTGTCCTGCCACTTCCATGTAGAAGTAGCATATCCTTGTTTGCTGATTTACATGTGTAATTTGGTGTTTTACATATGCACAGGGCACCAGTATTCTAAAATCATCCCCCAAATGATAGACGAATAAAACTAGCTGAAATCGAATGCATTCTGAGCACCTCCACATGTCCCTGAGTGAGTTTCTGGTTCTTGTTTCAGATGCGGGTGACGTTTGAGGACATCGCTGTCTCTTTCTCCCAGGAGGAGTGGGAGTATTTAGATGAAGGGCAGAAGGAGCTTTACAGGGAGGTGATGAAGGAAACTTATGAGACCCTGATCTCCCTAGGTAAGAATTCCTTTGTCTGCATTTTCTTAAGAGGAACAATGTCTGATTTAATCAGAATGTGTCTCAGCTCTGCTGACTGTCTTAGGGCGTCTCAGTTCCGATCTTCACACTGTTATCTTAAGACCTTCCTATGTGTCCTACAAGCTTCCTCATCTTCCAATTGGGGAGAGATTTTCCTCTAGTTCTTGTATCAAGACTGAAAATAAGGTGAGGAGCATCACAAATACTCAGTTCTTGGATGTAACAGAGTGTGTTAAAGTAGCTGCTGAGACCAATCAAAAGTGTGGTGTTGGGTTCATTGATCATTTCCTCAGCTTTTGACACTGCAAAGCTGCAGAATTGTCTCCAGGATCAACACATGATAAGAGTAATACAAGAAATCGTCATTAACTGCTGTTTCCATGTGTTTGTTAGAGAGGAGGGTACCAGATCATGACTAGAATCAGTCTTTGTTCCTGCCATTTTCAACATTTATAGAGCGGGTTTTCCACAATATTGGGTATGAAACATCTGTGTGTGCCAGTGAGTTGGTATCTTCCACTTCCTTGTCATCAAGCAGATGAATCCATTACGAGTGGGTTGTGTCCATCGACCAGCAGGGGGAGAGAGAGAGCACTGAAAAACCGTAGTGCCTCATGGCCAGCTAGCTCCATCTGCCTCTTCAGTAGGGTGGTTGCAGCTTGTTCAAGCTCCTTCAGAAAATCTGCCTGGGGTGGCTCCTGTGCTTTTGCCAGTTGTAGCAGGGGTGTTGTGGCTGATGGTGCCCACTTTAAAGGCAAATAGGTTAGCCCTTTCCCTGCCTTACCTGGCTCCTGATGTGGAAATAGACAAATAGGCAAGCCCTGTCCCTGTCTTTGCCCACGCTGTGGATGCAGACACATAGGTTCGCCCTTTCCCTGCCTTTCCCACGCTACTAATCCTCCGGAGTTGGAAATTTGCCTCTTTCGCTGTTGCCTCAAACTTTCCTCACAGCGTAAAAAAAAAAAAAAGTCGCGTTGCGCTTTGGCGCTGCGATCCCAGAAAAGAGGTTTTCTTCTGTTTGTGCAGCGTGACTGGAGCTCAGAGACTCGGTCTGGTGAGGTAAGAGCATTTTGTAGCTCCTCCGGGGAGGGCCCGCGTTCGGGACGATTTTGGCGCGAATCCGCCATTTGGAATTTCCGCCGCTTTCAGCGATGGCTGCTGAGAAAGTTAAGCGCTGTTCCTTTTGTGGCAAGCGCAAATATGCAGCAGGGCTCTGTAAGGCATGCTTTTCAGACGGTAGAGCCAGCCCGAGCATGGCGAGCGATGTTCCTTCCCGCTCTGTGGAGCTGGCAACGGGCGCCATTTTGGATCAGCATGGCGCGACCCCCGCTGAGGCGGAGGGGTTTGAGCCTGGAGGAGCACCTCGTCTGGAGGCTAATAAAAGAGCTGTTTCCCCTGGACTGGAACCGGGAGCCCAAGGTGAGCCATTCTCCCCTGAATTTGTTTTATTGCTGCATAATGCATACATGTTAAAGAGAGCTTTTCCGCAGGGGTCCCCTGCGGCCCTGCTTTCTGTATCCCTTCCAGTGGAGTCTGGCCTTGGATTACCGTCAGGCGTGTTTTCCCCTGACAGATGGCTGCAAGACAAGCGCAGAAGAGTGGATTCCCCTTCAGAGAGTGCCCCCCCCCCGTGGTCAGGATGTGAGGATTCTGAGGGGTCTGGCAGGCCTTCGTGGTCTGGAGAGCCAGAAGAAGGTGCAGGATTGCCACCGGATCCAGATGAACCTTCCGCGGTGAGGATTTTCCACCGCGATGAGCTGCCAGCGCTTATTACCGATGCCTTGCAGGTCCTTTCTACAAAAGACCCTGGGAGTACTGAGACCTCCTCCGGTAATCCGAGGATGGCAAGTACTAAGAAGCCTGCTCGAGCCTTTCCTTTGCATGACTCCCAGGAAATTATAGACCGGTGAGTCTGACGTCGGTGCCGGGCAAGATGGTGGAGGCTATTATTAAGAATAAAATTGCAGAGCATATACAAAAACATGGACTGATGAGACAAAGTCAGCACGGATTTAGTGAAGGGAAGTCTTGCCTCACCAATCTAATGCATTTTTTTGAGGGGGTAAGCAAACATGTGGACAATGGGGAGCCGGTTGATATTGTATATCTGGATTTTCAGAAGGCGTTTGACAAAGTGCCGCACGAAAGACTCCTGAAGAAATTGCAGAGTCATGGAATCGGAGGTAGGGTATTATTATGGATTAAGAACTGGTTGAAAGATAGGAAGCAGAGAGTAGGATTGCGTGGCCAGTATTCTCAGTGGAGGAGGGTAGTTAGTGGGGTCCCGCAGGGGTCTGTGCTGGGTCCGTTGCTTTTTAATGTATTTATAAATGACCTAGAGATGGGAATAACTAGTGAGGTAATTAAATTCGCCGATGACACAAAATTATTCAGGGTCGTCAAGTCGCAGGAGGAATGTGAACGATTACAGGAGGACCTTGCGAGACTGGGAGAATGGGCGTGCAAGTGGCAGATGAAGTTCAATGTTGACAAGTGCAAAGTGATGCATGTGGGTAAGAGGAACCCGAATTATAGCTACGTCTTGCAAGGTTCCGCGTTAGGAGTTACGGATCAAGAAAGGGATCTGGGTGTCGTCGTCGATGATACGCTGAAACCTTCTGCTCAGTGTGCTGCTGCGGCTAGGAAAGCGAATAGAATGTTGGGTGTTATTAGGAAGGGTATGGAGTCCAGGTGTGCGGATGTTATAATGCCGTTGTATCGCTCCATGGTGCGACCGCACCTGGAGTATTGTGTTCAGTACTGGTCTCCGTATCTCAAAAAAGATATAGTAGAATTGGAAAAGGTACAGCGAAGGGCGACGAAAATGATAGTGGGGATGGGACGACTTTCCTATGAAGAGAGGCTGAGAAGGCTAGGGCTTTTCAGCTTGGAGAAGAGACGGCTTAGGGGAGATATGATAGAAGTGTATAAAATAATGAGTGGAATGGATCGGGTGGATGTGAAGCGACTGTTCACGCTATCCAAAAATACTAGGACTAGAGGGCATGAGTTGAAGCTACAGTGTGGTAAATTTAAAACGAATCGGAGAAAATTTTTCTTCACCCAACGTGTAATTAGACTCTGGAATTCATTGCCGGAGAACGTGGTACGGGCGGTTAGCTTGACGGAGTTTAAAAAGGGGTTAGATAGATTCCTAAAGGACAAGTCCATAGACCGCTATTAAATGGACTAGAAAAATTCCTCATTTTTAGGTATAACTTGTCTGGAATGTTTTTACGTTTGGGGAGCGTGCCAGGTGCCCTTGACCTGGATTGGCCACTGTCGGTGACAGGATGCTGGGCTAGATGGACCTTTGGTCTTTCCCAGTATGGCACTACTTATGTACTTATGTACTCCATCCAAGAGCTTATCACGACTCAATGGGCTGACCCCAACGGGCCTTTGAAGGTTGCCAGGGCTATGGGGCAATTATACCCTCTAAATGAGGAGCATTTGGCGCGCCTAGCAGTGCCTAAAGTGGATGCTCTGGTCACGGCTGTGACAAAGAAAACTACCCTCCCAGTGGGAGGAGGAGTTGCCCTGAAGGACATGCAGGACCGTCGCCTGGAGGCAGCTATGAAACGGTCCTTTGAAATTTCAGGCCTATCCTTACGGGCGTCTGCATGCAGCTGCTATGCTGCCCGAGCCTGCCTCGCTTGGTTACAACAGGCAGTGGAACAGCCCGGAGATGGAGTGGAGCCCCTTACGGAGGTGGCACCGCGGATGGAGTCAGCCTTGTCCTTTTTGGATGATGCCCTTCATGATCTGGTCAGAGCTTCGGCTAAACAGATGGCTGAAGCGGTGGCGGCTCGCCGTCTTCTGTGGCTACGGCATTGGGCAGCTGACATGGCCTCTAAGCAAAGGTTGGTGAAGTTGCCCTTTCAAGGCCTTCTCCTGTTTGGTGAGGAGTTGGAGAAAATTGTAAAAGGCCTGGGGGATGCCAAACCCCAGTTATTACCCGAGGATAGGCCGCGGCCTTCTTCCAAAGGTCGGGCGATTCCCTCCTCTTACAGACCTCGCTTCCTTGAAGCTACAAGGTACTGCCCGGGGCGTTCTGCTGGGTTCACTTCGCGTGCCCGTTTTCAGCAGAGGAACTCCTTTCACTCGGACAAACGTTCCACAGCAGCAGGCTCAAGACCTGGAGTTCAAGGGCGACTCTCTCAATGATGGTGCGCCGGCCCCCTCCTCGATTCCTGTGATAGGAGGACGACTTTCCCTCTTTCTCGAGGAGTGGGCCAAGATTACCTCAGATCAGTGGGTCTTGGACCTGATCAGAGAAGGCTACAGAATAGAATTCAATGCCCCAATAAGAGACGTGTTTGTGGAGTCCCGATGCAGTTCTGCCGCCAAACAGGCGGCGGTAGAGAAGACCTTGCAAGGCTTGATTCACATAGGGGCGGTTTCCCCTGTGCCTCCCGCCGAATGCGGCTCTGGCCGTTACTCCATTTACTTCATGGTGCCGCGAAAAGGAGGGTCTTTTTGGCCTATCCTAGACTTAAAAGAAGTCAACAAGTCTCTGAAAGTGCGGCATTTTCACATGGAAACCCTGCGCTCCGTCATAGCAGCGGTACAGCCAGGAGAGTTTCTCACGTCTCTGGACCTGAAAGAAGCTTACTTGCACATTCCAATTTGGCCCCCGCACCAGAGGTTTCTGTGTTTTGCGGTGATGGGAAAACATTTCCATTTTCGGGCCTTGCCTTTTGGCCTCGCCACAGTTCCCCGAACCTTTTCCAAGGTAATGGTGGTAGTAGCTGCTTTTCTCAGGCGAGAGGGTATCCGGGTTCACCCGTACCTCGACGACTGGCTCATCAGAGTAGACTCTGCAGAAGAGAGTCATCATGCTACAGCCAGAGTGGTCTCAGTACTGCAATCTCTGGGCTGGGTCGTCAGTGTAGCCAAAAGTCACCTTACCCCCTCTCATTCTTTAGAATATTTGGGGGTCCGGTTCGACACAGCCTCGGGGATGGTTTTCCTACCCCAGCAAAGGCGGTGCAAGCTTCAGAACCAGGTCCTTCTGCTCCTGAGGATGCCTCGCCCACGAGCTTGGGACATTGTCCAGCTGTTGGGATCGATGACGGCCACTTTGGAAGTGGTGCCATGGGCGAGAGCGCACCTGAGACCTCTGCAGTGTTTCCTGCTTCAACGATGGTCTCCAATATCTCAGGATTATCAATGCAGACTCGCGTGGCTCCTTGCGGCCCGGCTCAGTATGGAGTGGTGGCTCTCAGACAGCATGCTGCGGTGAGGAATGCCGCTAGCGCTCCCCGATTGGTTCCTGGTGGTTACAGATGCCAGCCTGAAGGGCTGGGGTGCTGATTGCCGGGGAAGGCATGCCCAGGGTCTGTGGACACCCGAGGAGTCGGCGTGGTCCATCAATCGCTTGGAGTTGAAAGCGATTTTCCAGGCGCTTCTGGCCTTTCAATTGATCCTGGAAGGATTGGCTGTCAGAGATCTGTCGGACAACAAGACAGCAGTGGCCTACATAAATCGCCAAGGAGGCACTCAGTGCATAGCACTAGTAGCGCAGGCCGCGCAGATTTGCCACTGGGCCGAGCTTCATCTGGAGTTTCCAACAGTGGCCAATCCAGGTCAAGATCCCAAAACAGTACAATACATGCTGCTTATTTCATAAATAAGCAGTGGATTTTCCCCAAGTCCATTTTAATATTGGTCTATGGATGTTTCCTTTAGGAAGCCAGCCGAACCTTTTTTAAACCCCACTAAACTAACTGCTTTTACCACATTCTCTGGCAACGAATTCCAGAGTTTAATTACATGTTGAGTGAAGAAATATTTTCTCAGATTTGTTTTAAATTTACTACTTTGTAGCTTCATTGCAAGCCCCTTAGTCCTTGTATTTTTGAAAAGAGTAAACAAGCGATTCACATCTACCCGTTCCACTCCACTCATTATTTTATAGACTTGTATCATATCTCCTCTCAGCCATCTTTTCTTCAAGCTGAAGAGCCCTACCCGCTTTAGTCTTTCCTCATAGGGAAGTCGTCGCATCCCGTTAATCATTTTTGTCGCCCTTCTCTGTACCTTTTCTAATTCCACTATATTTTTTTGAGATGCGGTGACCAGAATTGAACACAATATTCGAGGTGCGGTCGCACCATGGAGCGAAACAAAGGCATTATAACATCCTCCTTTTTGTTTTCCATTCCTTTCCTAATAATACCTAACATTCTGTTTGCTTTCTTAGCCGCAGCAGCACACTGAACAGAAGGTTTCGACGTATCATCGACACCTAGATCCCTTTCTTGGTCAGTGACTCCTAACTTGGAATCTTACATGACGTAGCTGTAATTCAGGTTCCTCTTTCCCACATGCATCACTTTGCACTTGCTCACATTAAGCGTCATCTGCCATTTAGATGCCCAGTCTCCCAATCTCGTAAGGTCCTCTTGTAATTTTTCACAATCCTGCCGCGATTTAACAACTTTGAATAACTTTGTGTCATCAGCAAATTTAATTACCTCACTAGTTACTCCCATCTCTAGGTCATTTATAAATGTGTTAAAAAGCAGCGGTCCCAGCACAGACCCCTGGGGAACCCTACTAACTACCCTTCTCCATTGAGAATACTAACCATTTAACCCTACTCTCTGTTTTCTATCTTTTAACCAGTTTTTAATCCACAATAGAACACTACCTCATATCCCATGACTCTCCAATTTCCTCTGGAGTCTTTCATGAGGTATTTTATCAAACGCCTTCTGAAAGTCCAGACACACAATATTAACTGGGTCACCTTTATGCACATGTTTATTCACCCCTTCAAAGAAATGTAATAGGTTGGTGAGGCAAGATTTCCCTTCACTAATATTATTTTTTATTCCTGGATACAGGCTACGACAAGATAAGTCCTGACATATTATCAAGGATTAAACAAGAGACATATGTTCAGGATGTCCAGGAAACAAGAGTGACAGAATTTACTTCAGGCACAAGTGAGTAATAATACTGAACAGAATAAGACGAGGTATCACAGAATAAAAATGAATAATAATACTAAACAGAATAAAGGAGGTATTAGAGAGCACTGGTTAGTAATAATACTTTACTGAGTAAAATGATGTATTAGAGCAGAGCCGAGCAAGAGGAGTTATTACAGAGTACAATTGAGTACTAATACTGTACAGAATAAGAGGAGGTGAGTAATATTGCAGTAGAGAGTAAGAGGAGGTATTACAGAGTACAGGTGAGTAATAATGCTGAACAGGGGGTATTCTCCGAGGACAAGCAGGCTGCTTGTTCTCACGATTGGGTGACGTCCATGGCAGCCCCAGAATCGGAAGATCTTCCTAGCAACAGGTTTGCTAGCTCTCGCGTGCATCGCGCATGCGCGACCATCTTTCCGCCCGTAGCGCAAGCGTGCTCCTCAGTCTCTCTTTTTCCACGGTTCGGAACAACTGTGTATCGGTTGTTCTCTGCCCCAGAGAGGCCCTCGCTGCGTTCTTCGCTGCGTTTTCCACCGATTTCGGCTCGTTTTCTTCAGTTCTCTCGTGTTTAAAAAAAAAAAAAGTTGGTTTGTTTCCTTTTTTTCTTAGAGTTTTCCATTAAGTTTCCTTGCTTTTGCGTGAGCGGCTTTTCTCCCATTTTATGGTGCCCTTTTTTCGGCATCATCGCGTTTGATCTCGCCGGCGCGATTTTTCCGCCCATGTCATCGAAGGCTTCCAGCGGCTTCAAGAAGTGTACGTGGTGCAACCGGACAATCTCGCTCACTGATAGGCACATTTCGTGTCTTCAGTGTCTCGGGGCTGGTCATCGCCCTAACTCCTGTACTTTGTGCCTCCAGCTCAAGAAGAGGACCCAGGCGGTGAGATTGGCTCAGTGGAACTTCTGTTCGGAGTCTCGTTCAGTACTTCGACGTCGGCGGAGCCAGCAGTACCGAGGTCATTGCCGGGATTGATGTCAGCATCGGAGGATGCATCAATGTCCGGAGTGTAGGTGATGGCTGTCCAGAGATCCCACGCTGGTAACAGTGAGCCATCAAGTGGGTCTCCACCTGCCTCGAGGGCTTCTGCGGTGCAGGTCTCCGGGACTGACCACCTTCGGACCCGGCCCCAAGGAGACGTCTGGATTCCACATCTTCCTCTTCAGTACTGGGAGGTACCGCTGGCGTGCTTCGAGAAAAGGCGAAGAAGCATCGCCATCGGTCACCTTCCCATCACAGTACCGAGAGCTCCGGGACACCAAAGGATTCGGTACCCGTGAAGCGTTGACGCCGGGAGGATCGCTCACCCTCCATACAGGAGGTGTCGATGGACTCTGCTCCGGACATCCCGGTACCGCCTCCGCGCCCCAGGCAGGTTCTCAGCTCGTTGCCAGTACCGGCCCCACTGCCTTGCTCGACAGCCACTCTGGACGAGCGCCTCAGAGCCATACTTCCAGAGATTCTGGAAGGGCTGCTGCGACCATCTGCTCCGGTACCGCCGGTGGCTGCGCCGGCGGTACCGTTGAGGGATGCGGCAGTTGGCTCCCCACCCATGGTGAGGACTGTGGCATCGGCTTCTGCTGCCACCCAGGCTGACTCTCCGTCGACGTCGCTGGAGGGAGCTTCGTTGCTGGCGGCGCGGGAGTCTTCCTCTCGGCACCGCCATCGAGTACCAGGTTCCTCGGCGTTGAGACAGGCTTGGCTTCAGACTGAAGTTCGTGAACTTGTGTCCGATACCGAAGGTGAGGCCTCATGGGAGGTGGAGGAAGACCCCAGGTATTTCTCTGTCGAGGAGTCTTGTGGTCTTCCTTCTGATCCCACTCCTTCACCAGAGAGAAAGCTGTCTCCCCCAGAGAGTCTGTCTTTCTCGTCATTTGTCCGGGAAATGTCTGCGGCCATTCCCTTCCCAGTGGTTACTGAGGATGAGCCCAGGGCTGAGATGTTCGAGGTCCTGGACTATCCTTCGCCACCTAAAGAGTCGTCCACTGTTCCCCATCATAATGTCCTGAAGCAGACATTGATGGCGAACTGGGCGAAACCACTAACTACTACTACTACTACTATTTAGCATTTCTATAGCGCTACAAGGCGTATGCAGCGCTGCACAAACATAGAAGAAAGACAGTCCCTGCTCAAAGAGCTTACAATCTAATAGACAAAAAATAAAGTAAGCAAATCAAATCAATTAATGTGTACAGGAAGGAGGAGAGGAGGGTAGGTGGAGGCGAGTGGTTACAAGTGGTTATGAGTCAAAAGCAATGTTAAAGAGGTGGGCTTTCAGTCTAGATTTAAAGGTGGCCAAGGATGGGGCAAGATGTAGGGGCTCAGGAAGTTTATTCCAGGCGTAGGGTGCAGCGAGACAGAAGGCGCGAAGTCTGGAGTTGGCAGTAGTGGAGAAGGGAACAGATAAGAAGGATTTATCCATGGAGCGGAATGCACAGGAAGGGGTGTAGGGAAGGACGAGTGTGGAGAGATACTGGGGATAACTAATCCCCCTATTCCCAAAAAGATTGCGTCCCAGTATCGGATCCATGGGGACCCAGAGTTGATGAAGACCCAGTTGCCTCATGACTGGAGTTGTGGATTCGGCTCTCAAAAAAGCCAAGAGTACTAGGGATTACGCCTCGGTGCCCCCGGGGCGGGAGTCTAGGACTTTGGACTCTTTTGGGAGGAAGGCCTACCATTCTGCTATGCTCGTGTCCAAGATTCAGTCCTACCAGCTCTACACGAGCATCCACTTGCGGAACAATGTGCGGCAGCTGACGGACTTGGTCGATAAGCTCCCGTCGGAGCAGGCCAAGCCTTTTCAGGAGGTGGTCAGGCCGCTGAAGGCGTGTAGGAAATTCCTGTCCAGGGGTGCCTACGATACTTTTGATGTTGCGTCTAGGGCCGCTGCTCAAGCTATAGTGATGCGCAGACTCTCATGGCTGCGTGCCTCTGACCTGGAGAATACAGTCCAGCAGCGGATTGCGGATGCTTAATGCCGGGGGGATAACATTTTCGACGAGAAGGTCGAACAGGTGGTAGAGCAGCTCCACCAGCGGGACACCGCATTCGACAAACTCTCCCACCGGACGCCTTCAGCATCTACCTCAACAGGTAGACGTTTTTATGGGGGAAGGAGGAATGCTCCCTATGCTTATAATAAGCGTAGGTACAATCCACCTGCCCGTCAGCCTGCTCAGGCTAAGCCCCAGCACGCTCGTTCACGTCAACAGCGTGCGACTCCACAGGTCCCTGCAGCTCCCTAGCAAAAGCAAGGGACGGGCTTTTGACTGGCTCCAGGCGAGCATAGCCGAGATAAAAGTGTCTGTGCCGGATGATCTGCCGGTCGGAGGGAGGTTAAAGTTTTTTCACCAAAGGTGGCCTCTTGTAACCTCCGACCGATGGGTTCTTCAAATAGTCCGGCTAGGATACGCCCTCAATTTGATCTCAAAACCTCCAAATTGCTCTCCGGGAGCTCAGTCTTTCAGCTTACAGCACAAGCAGGTACTTGCAGAGGGAACTCTCCGCCCTTCTCAGCGCCAATGCGGTCGAGCCCGTGCCACCGGGGCAGGAAGGGCTGGGATTCTATTCCAGGTACTTTCTTGTGGAAAAGAAAACGGGGGATGCGTCCCATCCTAGACCTAAGGGTCCTGAACAAATATCTGGTCTGAGAAAAGTTCAGGATGCTTTCCCTGGGCACCCTTCTTCCCATGATTCAGAAAAACGATTGGCTATGCTCTCTGGACTTAAAGGATGCTTATATTCACATCCCGATACTGCCAGCGCACAGGCAGTATCTTCGATTCCGTCTGGGAACACGGCATTTTCAGTACTGTGTGCTACCCTTTGGTCTCGCCTCTGCACCCAGAGTGTTCACGAAATGCCTGGCAGTAGTGGCGGCGTCTCTACGCAGACTGGGAGTGCACGTGTTCCCTTATCTCGACGATTGGCTGGTAAAGAACACCTCGGAGGCAGGCGCTCTACAGTCCATGCAGATGATTATTCAACTCCTGGAGCTACTAGGGTTTGTGATAAATTACCCAAAGTCCCACCTTCTTCCAGTTCAAAGACTAGAATTCATAGGAGCTCTGCTGGATTCCCAGACTGCTCATGCCTACCTCCCCGAGGCGAGGACAGACAACCTTCTGTCCCTTGTTTCCTGGGTGCGAGCGTCTCAGCAGATCACAGCTCGGCAGATATTGAGATTGCTCGGCCACATGGCCTCCACAGTTCACGTGATTCCCATGGCCCGTCTCCACATGAGATCAGCTCAATGGACCCTAGCTTCCCAGTGGTATCAAGCTGCGGGGGATCTAGAAGACGTGATCCGGCTGTCCACAATTTTTCTCAAATCCCTACATTGGTGGACAATCCGCTCCAATTTGACCTTGGGACGTCCCTTTCAAATTCCTCAGCCGCAAAAAGTGCTGACTACAGATGCGTCTCTCCTGGGGTGGGGAGCTCATGTCGATGGGCTTCACACCAAAGGATGTTGGTCCCTCCAGGAGACAGGGTTTCAGATCAACCTCCTGGAGTTACGAGTGGTCTCGAATGCGCTAAAGGCTTTCAGAGATCGGGCTATCCAACCAAATTATCCAAATTCAGACAGACAATCAGGTTGCCGTATATTACATCAACAAGCAGGGGGGCACTGGATCTCACCCCCCTGTGTCAGGAAGCCATCAGGATGTGGCTTTGGGCTCACCGTCATGGCATGTTCCTCCAAGCCACGTATCTGGCAGGTGTAAACAACAGTCTGGCCGACAGGTCGAGCAGGGTAATGCAACCTCACGAGTGGTCTCTCAACTCAAGAGTAGTACGCAAGATTTTCTAAGCGTGGGGCACCTCCTTGGTAGATCTTTTTGCCACTCAGACCAATCACAAGGTCCCTCAGTTCTGCTCCAGACTCCAAGCCCACGGCAGACTAGCGTCAGATGCCTTTCTCCTTTATTGGGGGAAGGGCCTTTTGTATGCATATCCTCCCATACCCTTGGTAGGGAAGACTTTGCTGAAACTCAAGCAGGATCGTGGAACCATGATTTTGATCGCTCCCTTTTGGCCGCGTCAGATCTGGTTCCCTCTTCTTCTGGAGTTGTCCTCCGAAGAACTGTGGAGATTGGAGTGTTTTCCAACCCTCATTACTCAGAACGAGGGGGCGCTTCTGCATCCCAACCTCCAGTCCATGGCTCTCACGGCCTGAATGTTGAGAGCATAGACTTTGCTTCCTTGGGTCTTTCTGAGGGTGTCTCCCGAGTCTTGCTGCTTCCAGAAAAGATTCCACAAAGAGGTGTTATGCTTTCAAATGGAAGAGGTTTGCTGTCTGGTGTGACAGCAAGGCCCTAGATCCTCGTTCTTGTCCTACACAGACCCTGCTTGAATACCTTCTGCACTTGTCTGAGGCTGGTCTTAAGACCAACTCTGTAAGAGTTCATCTTAGCGCAATTAGTGCTTTTCATTATTGTGTAGAGGGTAAGCCTATCTCGGGACAGCCTTTGGTTGTTCGCTTCATGAGAGGTTTGCTTTTGTCAAAGCCCCCTATCAAGCCTTCTACAGTGTCATGGGATCTCAATGTCGTTCTCACCCAGCTGATGAAACCTCCTTTTGAGCCACTGGATTCTTGCCATTTGAAGTACTTGACCTGGAAGGTCATTTTCTTGGTGGCAGTCACTTCAGCTTGTAGAGTCAGTGAGCTTCAAGCCTTGGTAGCTCATGCTCCTTATACTAAATTTCATCATAACAGAGTAGTCCTCCGCACTCACTCTAAGTTCTTGCCAAAGGTAGTGTCGGAGTTCCATCTGAACTAGTCAATTGTCTTGCCAACATTCTTTCCCCATCCACATACCCACCCTGCTGAACGTCAGTTGCACACATTGGACTGCAAGCGAGCATTGGCCTTCTATGTGGAGCGGACAAGCCCCTTCAGACAGTCCGCTCAAATGTTTGTTTCTTTTGATCCCAACAGAAGGGGAGTGGATGTCGGGAAACGCACCATTTCCAATTGGCTAGCAGATTGCATCTCCTTCACTTACGCCCAGGCTGGGCTGACTCTTGAAGGTCATGTCACGGCTCATAGTGTTCGAGCCATGGCAGCGTCAGTGGCCCACTGTCAGCCACTATTGAAGAGATTTGCAAGGCTGCGACGTGGTCATCTGTCCACACATTCACATCTCATTACTGCCTACAGCAGGATACCCGACGCGACAGTCGGTTCGGGCAGTTGGTGCTGCAGAATCTGTTTTTAGAATCCAACTCCACCCCCCCTAGGCCAGTTGTTATTCTGTTCCAGGCTGCACTCTCAGTTAGTTGTCTGTGTTTAGGTCAATCTCTGTTATGTCCTCGCCGTTGCGAGGCCCAATTGACCAATGTTTGTTGTTTTGAGTGAGCCTGGGGGCTAGGGATACCCAATTGTGAGAACAAGCAGCCTGCTTGTCCTCAGAGAAAGCGAGGTTACTAACCTATAGCAGGTATTCTCCGAGGACAGCAGGCTGATTGTTCTCACAAACCCGCCCGCCTCCCCTTTGGAGTTGTGTCTTCCCTTGTCTTTGCTGTCTACTGGACTGAGGAGCACGCTTGCGCTACGAGCGGGAAGACAGTCGCGCATGCGCGATGCGCACGGGGCACGCGAGAGCTAGCAAACTTCTGTTGCTAGGAAGATCTTCCAATTCTGGGGCTGCTGTGGACGTCACCCAATCGTCAGAACAATCAGCCTGCTGTCCTCGGAGAATACCTGCTACAGGTTAGTAACCACGCTTTATAGAATACAGGTAATATTGCAGTACAGATGAGAGGCGGTATTACAGAGTACAGGTCAGTAATACTGTACAGGGAGTATTATGGAATACAGGTGAGTAATATTGCAGTAGAGAGTAAGAGGAGGTATTACAGAGTACAGGTCAGTAATACTGTACAGGGAGTATTATAGAATACAGGTGAGTAATATTGCAGTAGAGAGTAAGAGGAGGTATTACAGAGTATAGGTGAGTAATAATACTGTACAGGGAGTATTATAGAATACAGGTGAGTAATATTGCAGTAGAGAGTAAGAAGAGGTATTACAGAGTACAGGTCAGTAATACTGTACAGGGAGTATTATAGAATACAGGTGAGTAATATTGCAGTAGAGAGTAAGAGGAGGTATTACAGAGTATAGGTGAGTAATAATACTGTACAGGGAGTATTATAGAATACAGGTGAGTAATATTACAGTAGAGAGTAAGAGGAGGTATTACAGAGTACAGGTGAGTAATAATACTGTACAGGGAGTATTATAGAATACAGGTGAGTAATATTGCAGTAGGGAGTAAGAGGAGGTATTACAGATTACAGATGAGAATTAAACATTATAAAGAATACAGAAGCGTAACAGATTACCAACTCCCAGTCTTCCTCTTAGTGTCTCTGAATAAAATTTATCTTGTAACTTTGGGAATTTATTTATTTAATCAGATTCCCAATCAGTCAATAATATTGGATAAACTATACCGTAATACACAAAAATTTGAATAAAACACATCTTCAGTATTACCACACATGTAGAAATTTATAAAAACTCATACCTCATCATAAAACCTATAAAATCTGAGATTTGTTTCATTCATGCCTGTTCAAAGAAAGAAGTCTTAAGCTGCCTCCTGAAGGCTTCAGCCTCTAAGCTGCAGTGAAATGTTTCCAAAGCTCAAAGCCAGCAGAGGACAAGGCAATGGCCTGAGTTGTAACTAGACCAGAGAATGGGTCACTTGTAAAAGCCACTGTTTTGTGAGACTTTTTTTATTCCTTAATTAATGGGCAGCCATGTTTTCTACTAACTGCAGTCTCTTTAATTGACATTGTGTGAGGGCACGATGCAAGTCAATTAGAGTAATCCATTCTAGAGATGGCATAAGCATGAACCAAAACGGCTACATCTTTCCGCTCAAGGAAAGGTCAGAATGTATGAAGTAATTGTAGATTTACAAAGGAAGTTTGTATGATGGAAGAAATCTCCTGGTGAATCCAGCTGTACTCCCGCTAATTGTACTACGGAAAGAGTTCTCTGACATGTGGAGAACCAGAAATAGTGTTTTTTCCCTCCCAAATCCAGCTTTCATTCCTTTGCCTTTTTTTTTTTATTTATTAATCAGAATTTAAATTTACAAGCAATAAAATACCTTGCCAGAAATACAGAGAAAGTAATACACAAGAATTATTTCAATCAGGTAATTCTATACTCTTCCTTAGACCACAAAATAGGGGAAGTGAAACAATTATTATTTGTTACATTTGTATCCCACGTTTTGCAGAGAGGGAACGGGGATGTTCGTTACGGTCTTTGGTTGCATTGTGTCGCAAGTGAACAGTCATTTTTATGTTGGGTCGGTGGGGTATGCTCTTCTGAACAGGTCTGTCTTTAGTGCTTTCCGAAAATTTAGGTGGTCGAGCGTAGTTTTTACTGCTTTTGGCAATGCGTTCCATAGTTGTCTGGTTTCTTCTCCGAGGCCTGTCTTAAACCGGTCCTAAGGTTCATGCAGGCACTTTTCCAAATGTCTCTCAACAGCAGCTTGATCTTCCTGAATGCGGCACTTTATGTGAAATGTTTAGGGACGTCTACGCATTGGAATTTCCTAAACATCAGAGATTGCGTGTGTTCATATGTGAGGCATAAGTCAGCTGTTCCAGTGAGGGGCATCAAGTCTACACAGTGTTCGGAAAAAAGAGACCCCCTTACATACCTTAAACAATTGCAAAATAGTTTGAAACACTGCATACATACATAGTAACATACATAGTAGATGACGGCAGAAAAAGACCTGCACGGTCCATCCAGTCTGCCCAACAAGATAAACTCATATGTGTATACCTTACCTTGATTTGTACCTGCCTTATTCAGGGCACAGACCGTACAAGTCTGCTCAGCAGTATTTCCCGCCTCCCAACCACCAGTCCCGCCTCCCATCACTGGCTCTGGCACGGACCGTATAAGTCTGCCCTCCACTATCCTTGCCTCCCAACCACCAATCCCTCTTCCCCCACCTGCTCCGCCATCCAATTTCGGCTAAGCTTCTGAGGATCCATTCCTACTGCACAAAAGTAAAAAGTAAAAGGGGGCCCTGCAGTATTAATCCGCAAACAAATCTTTTCCGGAGATGGGAAGGCAGTAGAACGAGAGGACATGAAATGAGGTTGAAGGGGGGCAGCCTCAGGAAAGATGTCAGGAAGTATTTTTCACAGAAAGGGTGGTGGATGCTTGGAGAATTCCTTTATTAAATAAAACGGAAAAAACCAATATTCAAGACATTACATCATGCCGTTGTAAAACCAGCCCCACTACACTTTTATACAAAAAATACAAACCCGATAAAACCCGTCCCCCCCAAATCCCCCCCACACCATACATTCAAATCAACTTCAAGCGGACATGCTTCCACCAAACCCCAAAATTATGTACCCCCCCCTCCACCTTTTCCCAGCGTGCCAATTCCTGGACGGCTCGGACAATGTCACCCCGCATCGAGCCACCCACAGGCAGTACCTGATAATGACTGATATGAGGAAGGCGGTACCTGGCTCCAGCCGCCCCGTCCCCTGCTGCCTCCCGTACACCCAGTCTGCATAGGTGTAGGACGTGAAGCTGGGGATGGCCAACAAGGCGGCCACTCTTCCACAAACTGCTCTGGAGAATGGACACACCATAAGGAAGTGGTCCATCGTCTCCAGCTGACCAGCACACTCCCCCCTCGGGCAGTTTCGGTCCTGCATGCTTCGGTGCACATTTGCCCTAACATATAATTTACCGTGAAGGGACAGCCAGGCAATGTCCCTGTACTTGTTCGGGAGTCGTCTAGATGAAATAAAGCGCAGGCCCTGCCTCAGCACGGGCCCTGGAGCATCCCTAAGAGTCAGGGGAGATGAGAAATGCTGGGAGCGAACCCGCTCCACCCAGCTCTCCCTCTGCCCCGCCCTTATTTCCTCCCATGTAATGTCCCACAACCGGACCAGCTTTACTAAGGATTTGTAGTAGCCTACCCCCTCCGGGAAACCCTTCCGCAACCTCCCCACCTTCCCCCCTCCCCACCAAGGGCCCCAAAATCCCTCCCACCACTGCACAACACTTTGTGCCCACCCTGGGGCCTCCGGCCCTCCCCCCCGCCCAAGGTTAAACTGGATGAACAGGGAGGAGAATAGCAGGACAGGGTTTACCATCCCCACCCCCCCTTCCTCCCGTGACCGGTAAGTAATATTGCGTTTTACCGGGTTCATCCTGTTGCCCCACAAAAGTTGAAAAAACACGCTGTACAATGAAGTGAAACAGCATTCCGGCAAAAGGCAGATGTAACTCAAGAAGAGAAACATGGGGACTATCTGGGTCTTCAACAACCGGACCCTGTCTGCCATGGACATCCGCCACCCCTTCCAACGATCCACCTTTTGCCTTGCCTCCGATATCTTTTGCTCCCAACTCTCCCGCCCGTAATCCCCCCCCCCAAAATACACTCCCAACACCCGCATTCTTTCAATCCCTGCAGGAAACCCGCCCCCTAGGTTAAATCGCCGTTCCTCTGGACCCACCCACAAGCTAGTACACTTACCCAGGTTTACCCGTGACCCCGATGCCTTGGAATATTCTTCAAGGGTCTCCCGCAGCATCCTCCCCTCCCTCTGGTCTGCCACCCAAACGGTGACATCGTCTGCATAAGCGATGACTCTCAATACGTTCCCTTTGCCAACCTCTACCCCTCTGAGCCCTCCCCCCCCCCCCCCCTCCCAGCCTCCGCACCAGGGGATCTATGGCAAAAGCGTACAGCAGGGGGCTCAATGGGCACCCCTGCCGTACCCCTGCCGTGACCCCCACCTCCGCCCCCCTCCATCCATTCACCAGGGGAAAAAATCGCGCCCCAGCATACAACAGTTGCAGTTGTGCGATCCACTCCCCCGGGAAGCCATAGTGATCCAGGACCTTCCACAAGAACTCCCACTGCACTCGGTCGAAAGCCTTGTCCTGGTCCAAGGCCACGACCAACCTACCATCTCCCACCCGGCTATGTTCCAAGCCCTCCCTCACCCAGGCTACTGCCTCCAGCACCCCCCTTCCTGGGACCCCACACCTCTGCGGGACTGCTAGCACTTCACCGGAGACCTTCCTCATGCGAGCATGAAGCATGTGGGCGAAGATCTTCCGGTCGCTGTTCAATAGTGCTATTGGTCGCCAGTTCGCCACGTCTTGAGGATCCTTGCCTTTGCTAAGGAGGACCAATGCTGATCCTCCCATAGACTCTGGCAAGGATCCTCCTGTTCGCGCCTCCTCCCAGAGTTCCAGCAAGAGCGGCGCCAGCTGGTCCCTGAACCGTTGGTAAAACTCCGCCGGAAGTCCATCCGGCCCCGGCGCTGTTCTGCGCCGCAAGGCCCCAATGGCCTCCTCCACCTCACCCAGCGTCCACGGCTGCGTTAAGACCTGAAGATGGGGCCCCCAGTTACCCACCCCCGGGGTCCCCTCAATATATCTTCCCATGGCCTCTGTCCCCAACTGTAGGTCCGAGAAAACCCGCCCAAAATGCGTCCCCACCACCCGCAAAATACCTTCCCTGGATTCTTGGAGCACCCCCCCCTCATCCCTAAACCCCACCACCACCCTCCTCTCCCTTCGTTCCTTGCAGCAGTCATACGGGTCCGGACCAAGCAGCTTCCCGAAGTCCCGCTCGTAGACGAGGGAAGAGTAGCGGTTGTACTGTACTCTTTCAACCTCCTGCTGCAGTACCTCAATATCCTCCCTCCTCCCCCCCCCGGGAAATTAGATTATCCCGTCGCTTTCTCAGGGCGATCCCCAACCGGGTGGCCTCCCTTCCCTCCCGCCTTGCCTGACGGAGAAAAAACCCTCTGGTGCGGTGTTTCAGTACTTCCCACCAGTCCCTGAGGGAAGGGAAGACACCCTGAATGGACACCTGGTCTGCTAGGAATTCCAGGTACTCCTGGTGCAACACCCCCTCCTTCAACCATTTGAGATTCAATCTCCACAACCCTTTCCCTAGCTTGCACGCCCCCCCTCCCCCCAACTCTATCATCACCATCCTGTGGTCAGAGAAATCTACTTCCACCACCCTAGGTGCCTGCCTACATGCCCCTTCCCGAACTAGAAACCGGTCAATTCTGCTCCTACAGGTGCCCCGTGAAAAGGTGAAACCCTGATTCCCACCACCAAGTGCAATATGTACATCCACCAGCCCTGCTCCTTTCATAATCCCCGCTAGTCGAACCCCATCATAACGTACTTGTGGTGCCCGCCCCCCACTATCCTCTTTCCGTAAGATAGTGTTGAAGTCTCCTCCCCACACCAACTGCCTTGAAGTGTATAGGTAAGGCTTAATTTTGTTGAACAGTGCAGACCTTCCCTGTTTGCTTTGCGGTCCATACACATTAATCACCCGCAAGGCCACCCCCCGCAATATTACGTCCAACACCAAACACCTACCAATACCCAGCTCCACCACCCTCTGAATCTCTACTTTATTGGTTTTAAAGAGGACGCCTATCCCCCCATACCTCTCCCCGGCCAGACCCCAAATAGAGGGTCCCCATCTCCAGGCCCTCTTTGCCCGCCGGATGTCCTCTAGCGTCTGCAACCGGGTCTCCTGGAGGAGGAAACAGTCCGCCTCCACAGCAGAGAGGCCATCAAATGCCAAGCTTCTTGCCCTCTGGGAGGCGACACTAGCCACATTAAGTGTGGCGAACACCAATAGCAGTCCCGCCATCAGTCCTCGCTACCACACCCCCCGCCTTCCTGGCTGCCTTCCCTTCTCTCCACACCATCATCCGTGGTCCCTTCCCCTCCACCCTCTTCTTCCTCCTCCGCCCAATCCCGGACCCCTAGCTTAAACATCCCTTCCCCCACCCTTGCTTTCTTCCTCCCTATCTTCTTTTTGTCTTCACCCACCTCCCTCCCTCCCTGGGGATCATCAAGCGACCTGCCCCCCTCCTCTCCTCCCTCTTCCACCCCTACTACCTCCTCTTCTTCCACCCTTCCCATCAATCCCGCCTCCGACCCTTCCTCCCTCCCCTCACGGGCCTGCATTACTACATCCTTTCTTACCTTCCTTTCCTCTCCCGCCCTCCCTGCATCAGCCGTCACCTCCCCCGATCCACCCACCTCCCCCCCTACCCTTCCCCCCTCTTTGTCCCTCAAAACCCTCCCCTCCCGTTTCTCTTTCCTCTTACCCGCTGTTCCCTTCACTCCTTCTCCCCTACCTCCCAACCCGTCCTGCCGGCTACCCCCATCCTCTACCTCCTCACCAGCCAGTTCCTCAACCCCTCCCTCCTCTTCCAAACCCCTGAATCTATTCCCTACTTCTATCCCCATTCCCACCCCCCTTCCCACCTTTCCTCTCCGCTGTTTCTTGGACACCCGCGTCCAGCCCTCATCCTCCCCTTCCTGCCGCTTCCGACCCTCCCCCAAGCCCCCCCCCTCTACCTGTCCCTGTCCTTCCCTGGACCCTTTCCCTCCCGCCCCGGGAACCTGATCATGGTCTGCTTCCCCTCCCCCCTCCCCCTGACCTGAACCATCCCTATCTATCTCCTCCTCACCCCCATTATGGGAGGCCCAAGGGCAGGCTCGAAATGCATGCCCCAGACCCCCACACAAGTTGCACCGAATAGACATACAGGACTCCGTGGGATGCTCCTTAGACCCGCACTTTCCACACTGCACAACCGGGCATGACATACTAAAATGTCTAAACGACCCGCACTTGTGACACTGCCGTGGCTGCCCCTTATAAAAGCAGAGAATCCGATCCCTGCCGATGAACGCCGAGGAGGGAATGTGCTGGGTGACATGCCCTGCCTGCCTCAGCCTAACCTGCGCACCCCAACCTCCAGCCCACACCCTACTGGGGTCCGGGAGTTTGGACAAGGGGGTACGCAATTCTGCGTACCGTTGTAGCCAGAAGGCCAGGTCCGCCCCTGATAGAGACTCATTTCGAACAAGAAGGGTTACTTGCACCAGGTCGGGTCTGCTGATCGGTACGGCCCGGTAGTTCTTCCAGTCCCCTCTCCCCCGTACCCCTTCGTATCTCTCCCAGAAGACCTCCATGCCTCGCTGGGTTAGAAAGCTGACATCGTATTCTGGTATATTCACCGGATGAATACAGGCATAGAGGTCCTCTGGGAGGAATCCTAGACCAAGGACCAATCTCAGGACCGCATCCCTGCTTGGCATCCCCCCCTCCCCCACCCATCTCAATTGTACCACATTCCTCCTTTTGGGAACCTGGCCTCCCCCCCACCCCCCTCCCCATCCTTCCCCGCTGCCCCCTACACCCCTAGTTCCCCTGCGGCCACCTCCTCCACCCACCACCGCCGCAAAGGACGGACCCCCACCCCACCGTCCCCCCCCTTCTGCAGCGCGGGGACCCCCCCGCTCCTGATGCACCATATCCTCCTTCTCTTGCCTTCCCCGTTTCTCAGCCTCCCTCCCCTCCCTCCCTATCCCTCCCCCCAACATGCCTTGTACCCCTTCAACCAGCAAACCTTGGTCCCCTGCACCCCTCACCCCCCGAGCACTCGTATCCCCTGTAGTCACAGTGTCCATCAGTTCAATGCCTCCTGCAACAGAAACCCTGCCTGTCTCCCTATCGATTTGGTCCATAGGAACTTTGAGAGCAGGTTCCCCTATATAACTGGTCCCCTCCCAGTGCCCCTGCCCCCCTCCCGTCGAATCAACCCCTCCCCCCAGAGCCAACCACCCCGCTGCCTGGCCGGAATCAGAATCCCTAGTACCACCAGTTAAGTTTACTTCTGGTGCGCATGGCAAGGCAAGCACCCCTCCCTCCCGCCCAAAACCTGCTCTCTGGACCGGGTCCCTTTTTCCTCCAACGTTCTGCTCCTTCGGATCCTCCAGCCCCGCTGTTTCGCCAAGCGGATGAGGCTTCCCACACTCCAGAAGTGCCTGCCCTCTCACACATGGGGAATCTTCTGGCGCTGCAGCTATTTCCCCTGCCAGCCTTTGTAGCTGTTCTGCAGTCTTTCCTGCTCCCACAGCCCGATTGGCTGGAGCCTCTGCTGCCAGGCTGGTTTGTTGCAAACACTCCTGATCCTCCAGTGCTTTCTTTATCGAGAACCCCTCCTTTTCACCTGCTGTTTGTCCAGCTGCAGCACTCTCTGTCACCAGGTTTTCCTCTGCTAAAACCTCACCATTCTCAGTCTTTGGCAGTGCTGCAGCCTGCCTGGCCGTGACCTCCAGCCCCTCAGTGCTGCGTGGGCGGGGCCTCCCCAGCTGCAATGGAGTCAGTGTTTGTTTGCTGCTCTCAACTCCTGCTGCAGGCAATGGGCACAAAACCTGTGGCTGCAACTGCCTCTGCTGACCTCTTGCTTCTTGCTCAAGTAAGTTTTTCAGTTCTGCTTCCACTGGTGTAGAAAAGAGTCTCTCTCCTGAACTTCCAGCCCCTGTTTCTACAAGATGAAAAGTCTGGGTTTTAAAACTTTTTTCCTGTTCAGTTTTTCCAACCTCAGGTTCCCTTAACGAGGATGCCTCTCCAGCCCCACCTCCAGTCCTGCTTGCTTCAGAAGCTGCCAGAGACTGACTAGCAAGGTACTGCATATACTGTAATGTCTTTTGGGTACTGGGCCCAGGAAGCTCCTTTGGCCCCTGGGTGTTCTGGGGTCCAAGGTCTGAGCTCCTACTCTCCTTCTCTGTTTGCTGTTGTGACTTTTTGAAGGTTGTCAGGGCTTTTCCCCCCAAGGCCATTCTTTCTCTGTTGATGTAAACTTCTCTCAGAGGGTTCCCAGGGCCCTTTTTCAATGCCCCCAGCAAATGTTCTTTCTTTTGAAGAAGCTTGAGTAAACGGGTTACCTCCTTTGTATAAGTCTTGCGGTGCTCCACTGGAGCTAGTTTGCACAGGGCTTTTGCCATTTTAACCCGTTTCCCCAACTCTACCACCTCTTTTTCTGTGCTTTTTATTTTTCTCACCATTTGAATCAGGCCACTGGTCGGGTCCTCTGGATCCTGACTATAGTCTGTGAAATCTTCCTCCTCTGAGGAGTCACTGTCCTCCTCCTCTGACACCGGTAGGGCCTCCCGGCAGATCTCCATTACCTCTGCTCTCTCCTCTCTCTCTTCCGATCTGCTGTTCTCTGGGGCCTCCCCCAGCTCTCTCCCCCCCTCACCTGCTAGATGGCGTGCCACTGTGAGGGGGGTACCGGTCTGGGTTCCTCCCATGGAAGCCTGCACTCTTCGATCCACAGGGCTCCTTTCCCTCCTCTCTGGAGTCCTGCCAGAGAGGGAACTACTTCTCCTGGCCTTCTGGTCCCTGGCCCCAGGAGACCCCCTGGCCTGGGGCTTTCCTGAGGACTGCTCCCCAGGGACCTTCCTCATTTCTGGGGAAGGAGCTAGGCCTCACTCCCTTCCCCCTGGAAGCCTGCAGAGCCTCTGGCAGCACTTCCTCCTCCTTCCAAGTCTCAACAGCAACTAACTTGGAATGCCCTCCCGCGGGAGGTGGTGGAGATGAAAACGGTAACTGAATTCAAACATGCGTGGGATATGCATAAAGGAATCCTGTGCAGAAGGAATGGATCCTCAGAAGCTTAGCCGAAATTGGGTGGCGGAGCAGGTGGGGGGAAGAGGGGTTGGTGGTTGGGAGGTAAGGATAGTGGAGGGCAGACTTATACGGTCTGTACCAGAGCCGGTGATGGGAGGCGGGAAGTACTGCTGCGCAGACTTGAACGGTCTGTGCCCTGAATAAGGCAGGTACAAATCAAGGTAAGGTATACACATATGAGTGGATAAAAAGGCTTAAAAAAGAAAAAGAAATGCCGATTCGGTCATTTCCTGGGGGATCCCTTTTTGCCACCTATTTAGCAGGCCCTAGGGGCTCCCGCAGCACCCTGGTGATGGAAAATAAAAATGCATTTCCTAGCGCTGTAATTGGCACGTGGCAGAGGCCTGGAGTAACGCTGGGCTCCTGCAACAGTCCGGTGGTAGACCCGATTTACCGTACGTCAACGCAGCGGTAGTCGTACCGTCCTTTAGTAAAAGAGCCCCTTAGTACGACCTTGAAAACTGCATGAGTATACTGGTATTTTTCTTACTTAACTCATAATTTGTGTTCAAAGTGTCCTCCTTCAACCTTGACACATTCACGACATCACTGACGCCACCGAGCTCGGAAAGGTCTCGAATTTCAGGCAGACGTTTCTGCTGCAGTAAGGCGTTTTGGGGTTATTGAAAAAATGTTGGGGGGAGCTCCCCAACATCGTGTATCACGGTATCTGAAGAGTAGTGGCATAAAAGCAAATTGGCATGCCAAAATTCAGGCTCAGTGATTTCTGTGAACTGTAAAGCAGGTGTAAAGAAATACCTAAGTGCCCATCGCAAAGTGTGTAGTTTATAGTTTTCTGTAAGTTACATGTGTAAGTTAGAGGCACTCCCATGATCCTCCCATGTTTCTACCCCCCTTGTATTTACACGCTATAACGCTTAGATAAAACCTTATAGAATGGCGGGTGATGCACTTTTGCACATTCCTGCAAGTGTTAGAGCCTCTGACGCACTTGCTGCCATCTCATGGAATTCCCTTCCTGTGAGCCCAGAAATTTCTCTTCCTTAATAGTAGTTTTGCCATAGAACTATTATTATTAGCATTTGTATAGCGCTACCAGACGCACACAGCGCTGAACACAAAGAGACAGTCCCTGCTCAAAAAGAGCTCACAATCTAAATAATACAGACAGACAAGACAGTTACGGGTGAGGGAAGTAATGGGTGAGAAGGAAGGAAGGGACAAGGGGAGGGCAATTGAGTATTGGCTAGGAGCTAAAGGCAGCAGCGAAAAGGTGGGTTTTCAGCATAGATTTGAAAACAGGTAGAGATTTATTTATTGCGAACATTTATATCCCACATATTCCCACCATGGCGGGCTCTATGTGGCGTACAAGGAGGGAGAAAGTACAACAAATAACAGGAGAGCAGGGGAGGGAGGGAAAACTGAAGGGAAAAGGAAAGGATCAAGCTGCTGAGGAGAATGAATGATCACATAGGTAGGTCTTCAGGGATTTCTTGAATAGGCTGTGATCAGTGGTCTCTTTTAACGATGATGGAGCAAGACATATAGCTTAATGTTTTCTTTAAATATCCAGCAGATAATGAGGCTGTACAGGAGCTCAATCGAGAGCAGAATCGAGAAGAACCTCCTGTCGAAATGGAACAAATGCCAGGACAGTCAAAAAATGTCTCTGAGAAAATTTCCCAAGGGATGGAGAGGAGACACGCAAGGAATCATCAGGAGCAGAGAGACCCTGCCGGAGAAACACCTTGTGGAATTACTGAGAGTGAGAAAAGTGACAAGGAACTCACAAACATCCCTGAGCACCAGAGACACTTGAGAACAAAGAGTCCCTTCCAAGATAGTAACAGTGATCCAGAACCTTCTAAACTTCCCCAAGAAGAGAGGACAGAGGACGAATCCTTTCAGTGTGACATCTGTGCAACAATCTTCAATAGGAATGAGCATTTCTTATTGGATAAGAGAACCAACAGTAGGGAGAAATCCTTCTCATGCTCGCACTGTGAAAAGAGTTTCAGACAGAAGATAAACTTGAAATTAGAACAAAGTTTTAGTTTATCCTCAGTTCTGAAAAGGAACAAAATAATCCACAGTGGACAGAAACCTTTTCTATGTAGTGAGAGTGGTAAAAGTTTCAATGAGCTGTCACAGCTGAAGATCCACAGCAAAAACAAATGCACTGAGTATAATAAAAGTTTAATTCGTTCATCACGCTTAAAAATTCATCAAATGAGCCGCAATGGAAAGAAAACTTTCACATGCTCTGAGTGTAATAAAAGTTTCTCTCGTTCATCAAACTTGAAAAAACATGAACTGATCCACAGTGGAAAGAAACCTTTCACATGCTCTGAGTGTAATAAAAGTTTCTCTCGTTCATCATGCTTGAAAATTCATCAAATGATTCACAGTGGAAAGAAACCTTTTACGTGCACTGAGTGTAATAAAAGTTTCACTTCTTCATCACACCTGAAAACTCATCAAATGATCCACAGTGGAAAGAAACCTTTTACATGCTCTGAGTGTAATAAAAGGTTCACTCGTTCATCAAACCTGAAAACTCATCAAATGATTCATAGTGGAAAGAAACCTTTTACATGTACTGAGTGTAATAAAAGTTTTACTCAGTCATCACACCTGAAAACTCATCAACTGATCCATAGTGGAAAGAAACTTTTTACATGCTCTGAGTGTAATAAACGTTTCCCTTGTTCACCATACTTGAAAAAACATCAACTGATCCACAGTGGAAAGAAACCTTTTTCATGCACTGAGTGTAATAAACGTTTCCCTTGTTCATCATACTTGAAAATTCATCAAATGATCCACAGTGGAAAGAAACCATTTACGTGCTCTGAGTGTAATAAAAGTTTTACTCATTCATCAAACTTGAAAAAACATCAAATGATCCACAGTGGAAAGAAACCTTTTACATGTGGTGAATGTGGTAAAAATTTCATTCAGCTAGCACATCTGAAAACTCATCAAATGATCCACAGTGGAAAGAAACCTTTTACATCCACTGAGTGTAATAAAAGTTTCACTTGTTCATCATATCTGAAAATACACCAAAAAAAAATTCATAGTGGAAAGAAACTTTTTACATGCACTGAGTGTAATAAAAGTTTTAGTCAATCATCATGCTTGAAAACCCATCAAATGATCCACAGTGGAAAGAAACCTTTTACGTGTGGTGAATGTGGTAAAAATTTCATTCTGCTTGCACATCTGAAAACTCATCAAATGATCCACAGTGGAGGAGGGGAGGGGGGGTTGGGCTTTGGGGTGGGGGGATGGTCTACTGGAGTGCACTAGGTTTAGAATTGAGAAGCTGGAACGGGAGAACTTGGGCTGAGGAGGAGAAAGGAGGGGGGAGGTGGAGGCTGGGACACCTCTCCCCTGATATCATCTGTATCTGCTTTATTGGCTTACTGTTAACAGATTATGGTTAAAGTGGTTTCTTGGAACGTTGGGGGTGTGACCTCTCCGGTAAAGCGCAGTAAGATTTTACAGACTTTAAACAGGCAAAAAGCTCACATAGCCATGCTGCAAGAAACACACTTGTCTGCCCAGGAGCATAAAAAGCTATGTAGTTGGTGGGTGGAGGACTATGTGGATAGCCCCTCCCCTAACAGGAAGGCGGGAGTTATTATATTGTTCCGTAAAGGGTTTCCTTTAGTTAAGAAAAAGGTGATTGTGGACCCAAAGGGTAGATTTGTTATGGTAGAAGTTCAGGTGCACAATCAGGCTGTATTATTGGTAAATGTGTATGCGCCGAATCAATACGATAAGCGGTTTTACCAAGATATAGTGAGACGGGTGCACTCTTTTGACCAAATGCCCATTATTATGTGTGGTGATTTTAATTCAGTGGTCGACCCTTTGATGGACAGTACAGGTGCCTCAAGGGTGGGGCCAGTGGACTTGTCGAAGGGGATCCCGTGGCTCTGCTCTTTGTTGGACTTGGTGGACGCATGGCGTTTGTTCCACCTGGGGGAGAGGGATTACACTCACCTTTCAAGGGCGCGTGGCACGTTATCGCGTATTGACTACATTTTGGTTTCCTCCAGTAAAGTCACTTCACTACTCCAGGCGGAAATAGGATCAACTCGGGTGTCGGATCATGCATTGGTGTGGGTGTCCCTCTCCCGTGGGTGGGACGGCGGTCGGAGACCCCGATGGCGCTTCCCCAGGGGGCTTTACTATGACGGGCAGTTTGCTCCCTATATGCAGGCTCAATGGAAGGAATACACAGAATTTAATGAAGCCACTTACCAGGGTGACCCGGTACTATTCTGGGAGGCAGCTAAAGCTGTGCTGAGAGGCGCCATTATCTCATATCATGCCCATAAGAAAAGATCCAGAGAGGCAGAGATTCTCCGATTGGAGAGAACAGTAAGACAGGCTAGACAGCGGTTTGGGTCTATGCCTTCCAACTCTCACAAAGCTCAACTGCTGGAAGCTCAGTCCTCCCTGAATCAATTAATACATGCCAAGGTAAAAAAAATCAAATCAATACTTTTTTTTCCAATTATACAAATACGCTAATAAACAGGGGAAGATGTTAGGCCGCTTGGTAAAACAGGTGGGGGGTGGGGGGGGGGCTCACGCTTTGTACCACAAATACGTGATGCGAGGGGAGGGCTTCACCGTACTTCAGAGGGGGTGAATGAGGTTTTTAGGCTGTTCTACGAAAAACTATACTCGGCCCCAGAGGCCCAGGGACTGCAGGCTGAATGGTATTTAGATGGCCAGCAACTCCCCAAAATTACAGCTCAACAACAAAAAAGTCTTAATGTGGACATCTCAGAGGATGAGGTGAGCTGGGGTATACGAGACAGCCCATTGCATAAAACACCGGGAGGGGATGGACTTTCCGCTGAATTTTACAAACTTCTCAATCAGGATATAGTGCCTTGTTTAACGGTGGTGTTTAATCGATATGTCCAGACAGGAATTCTGCCTGAGACATTGCGGAAGGCACAAATAGTGATGCTGTTAAAAGCAGGCCGAGACCCCCTGCATGCTGGATCATACAGACCTATTTCCCTTTTGCCTTTTGAGACCAAGTTATTTGCCAAAATCCTAGCAAATAGATTGGCAAGGGTTCTCCCAAGCATAGTGGAAGAATCGCAGGTGGGATTTGTTCGGGGTAGATCAGTAGTACGAAACATGAGACAAATTTTGGGGGCCTTGGAGACCATACATCGACACTCTACCCCAGCTTTAATAATAAGCTTTGATGCCGAAAAGGCCTTTGACCATGTCAACTGGGATTTTATGTTCGCCATCTTGAGGGTATATGGGGTGGTGGGGTTCTTTCACGCAGCGATAAAAGCCCTGTATCAAGGAGTTACTGCTGAAGTATTGGTTAATGGTCAGGCATCAGAACCATTTGGGGTAGCCCGAGGAACTAGGCAAGGATGCCCCCTCTCGCCCCTCCTTTTTGTACTGGTGTTAAACCCCCTGATTAGGGACATTAAGGGGATGGAGGAGGTGAGAGGAGTGCAGATAGAGGAAGATTCCTTTAAGATTTCTGCTTTTGCAGACGACTTGTTAGTTGTGATAGAAAACCCTCTGGTATCCTTACCATCTCTGATGGACCTTTTTGCCGAGTTTGGGGATTTCTCTGGTTTTTGTCTTAATCTAGACAAATCAGAGGTAATGTCTCTATACGTGAGAGAAGACCAGTGGGAGAGATTACACTGCCCCTTTAAAAGAGCAGACTTGGCGTTTAAATATCTGGGTATTTTACTTACTAAGGACCCTAGACAACTTGGAGAGACCAATGTAGCGCATCTGCTGGCGTGCACGAGGGAGACACTTGGGAGATGGGACGGACTGCCGCTGTCTCTGATGGGACGGATTGCACTGTTTAACATGGTGCTGTTCCCCAGGTGGCTCTATTGCATGCAGACGATTCCGCTATACCTTAAACAACGGGACTTAAGAGCGCTTCAAGGCACGCTTTCTAAATCCTTCTGGGCTAGAAAGAGACCTACTACTACTTAACATTTCTAGAGCGCTACTAGGGTTACGTAGCGCTGTACAAAATAAACAAAGAAGGACGGTCTCTGCTCAAAGGAGCTTACAATCTAAAGGACGAAATGTCAAGTTGGGGCAGTCTAGATTTCCTGAGTAGAGGTATAGTGGTTAGGTGCCGAAGGTGACATTGAAGAGGTGGGCTTTAAGCAGAGATTTGAAGATGGGCAGGGAGGGGGCCTGGCGTATGGGCTCGGGGAGTTTGTTCCACGCGTGGGGTGAGGCGAGGCAGAAAGGGCGGAGCCTGGAGTTGGCGGTGGTGGAGAAGGGTACAGAAAGGAGGGATTTGTCTTGAGAGCGGAGGTTACGGGTAGGAACGTAAGGGGAGATGAGGCTTGAGAGGTAAGGAGGGGCTGCAGATTAAGGGACCTCAGATTAAGTTTGAATTCCTTATGGGAAAAGGCAGGGAAGGGGAATTTGGAGTTCCTGATATTAAATTTTACAATATGGCTTGTTTATTGCGACATGTGGGGGACTGGTATCTGCAGACAGAGACATACTCTCCCTTAGCTATGGAAAAAGAGCTGTGTAGTCCCCTACATGTCTTTTACATATTACATGCAGTGCGGAAGGAGCTGCCCACACACATACGGCTTAATGTCGTGATAGAGCCTTTAAGGGCGCTGTGGAAAGATTTGGCGAAGCTCTGGTCCTTTGACTGTAGGTGTAGTGGTTTACTCCCTCTGCAGGGGAATGTGGCATTTCGCCTGGGTACGGATAACTCAGTGCTGAGGGCATGGGGGGAAGAGGGGATATTGTTCCTGCACCATTTGTTGAGGCCTGACGGCGTGGTTAGGTCCATGGAAGACCTTGGTTTAAATTCATTAGATTGGGGTACCTGTTTTGCGTATGAACAGGTGCGACACTATGTGGCCTCTCTTCCACGTAGTGCACTGGGTGTTGATCTGACCACCAAATTGGATGACCTTTGGAGGTGCCGTCGGACGACCCTATTTCCATATCCCTGTTATATAAGCGATTGATAATGGCACGATCGCAGAGAGATTTGAACCAAGTGGCAACCAGATGGGTAGGGGATATGCAGGCGCCGGTTTCCTCTCAGGACCTACTGCAGGGGTTGAGAGGAGTTTTGAAATGGACACGAAGTGTAGAGCTTCGGCGAGCCAGAGTGATCTACCGAGCCTATACCTCGCAATCACGTTTGTGTCAAATGGGATATTTGGAGTCGGCTGTTTGTAAGCGGTGTGGAACGTCTCAAAATGATTTTTTCCATGCCTTTTGGAAGTGTGCGGCGATCAAAGCGTTCTGGGTCAGGATAACTAGGTTTGTAGGTAGTCTTGGGGGGCAGCGGGTTTGACAGTCACCAAAAAGTATTTTACTGGGCTGTCTTTCTCCGATAGAGGGGGGCACGGCTCATCAGAGTGCACTCGCCCATAAAGCCTACCTGGTGGGTATGAAATGCATCTTGGTGAACTGGACGCTGGAGCGAGGTCCCTCTTATTGGCAATGGCGTAATCGTTTCCATGCCTTACTTTTAATGGAACTCCAGGACTCTTTGCTTAACTTCAAAACACAAAACAATTTTTACTTAACTTGGAAGGGATATCTTAGAGTGGTGTCTCCTAAAGCTAGAAGTTATATTCTTAATAAACCTACTGCACTGTCTAGTTCTCCTCCAACGGGTCTCATCAATTAGATGAGCTTGATGCTCCCTGTCATATAGGACAGGTGGTCACTCGGGTAGACGGGGTGTGGGTGGGAAGATGATTAGCAGGCTCACCTTTCTTGATTAATTTGGGGGGGGGGGGGAGGGAGGGATGGAAGGGGTTTTGGTTGGTCTTGGACCCTATAATAAGATGATGCATTTAATGGTACTGCTTCTAATATGTCAATTTTCTAGAGCGAGAGACTATTAAGGTACCAGTTCATGCTATTTTTTATTTATTTATTTATTTTTGTTACATTTGTACCCTGCGCTTTCCCACTCATGGCAGGCTCAATGCGGCTTACATGGGGCAATGGAGGGTTAAGTGACTTGCCCAGAGTCACAAGGAGCTGCCTGTGCCTGAAGTGGGAATCGAACTCAGTTCCCCAGGACCAAAGTCCACCACCCTCCACTCCTCCACTGTTGCTACTATTGGAGATTCTATATGGAATGTTGCTATTCCACTAGCAACATTCCATCTAGAAGTCGGCCCTTGCAGATCACTAATGTGGCCGCGCAGGCTTCTGCTTCTGTGAGAAACAGAAGCCTGCGCAGCCTTCTACATGGAATGTTGCTAGTGGAATAGCAACATTCCATGTAGAATCTCCAATAGTAGCAGAGGAAGTGACGTCACGGACCTGAATGGCTGCCTAGGGATCTAGCTCCGACGCCACCCTCTGTAATTGAGCTATAATAGCGCTCCTCAGCTTGTCAAACGGGCTAAATTTGGCAACATAACGTTCCCCGTGGGGTGTGGAACATAAAGAGAAAGTCCCCGTCGAAACAGATGGCGACGGCTCGGAAGGAGAGTGATCGTACCGTAGAGAAGCCAGCGCTCCGGACCACGCGACGCCATGTGCTCTCATCTGCACCCGCCTCTCATTCAGACTCGGATTCAGCTCCCTCGCTGTGTGAGTCGAGTAAATCATCTGGTAAGCGGAGCCTGCCCAAAGATTTGGCGAGATTTCTATCGGAGATCCGCAAAGAAATCAAAGCATCAAAGGAGGAAATCCTGGAAAAGATGGATGTGCTGAGCGTGGATCTCCGGGAGATGGGAGGCCGCGTGGAAGACTTGGAGGTGAGAGTTGACGAGAACGCCGAAAAGTTGATTGATACTGAGACTCGTCTGGCTAAGGTACTTGCATCGCATGCTGAAATGCAACTTAAATTAGATGACTTGGAAAATCGAGGGCGCCGCAATAATTTGCGGTTTCGCGGAGTTCCGGAAGCGGGGGAACAAGAAGATGTTGGCGCCATTGTAAAGTTGCTTTGTAGCAAGCTGATAGACTCTCTGGACATTACCTTTGAACGCGCACACAGAGCATTAGGAAGACGGTCGGATAACAGGCCACGAGATATAGTGGTCTGTTTTTCCACTTTCACCATAAAGGAGCAGGTGTTGCAGAAAGCGCGCCAAGTACAGCATATTGAGTATAACGACGCGCAAATTACAGTCTTCCAGGATCTGTCGGCACACACCTTGGCACTGAGGAGAGGGATGAAGCCAGCATTGGAAGCCCTAACGAAACATAAAATTCCCTACAGATGGGCTTTCCCCTTTGCCCTTTGCTTCACCACGGGAGGGCATTTGTATCGAGCCCGGTCCCTGGAGGAAGTGTGGAAGACCTTACGATCCGAGGGGCTGGTAACCACAGATGGCCCACCAGCGGAACTGGATCCGACAACGAGAGCCAAGCTGCAAAAATGGCAGCGTGTCCAGGGCAAGGTGAAAAAGACTCGGACAGGCACCTGAATTGACAGTATGATCCTGTACGGTGATCTATAGATGAGAGTCGTGTTAACCTGTTTATGTTGAACATAATTATATAATTAAGAGTGAAGGGGGAAGGAAAATATGAAAGGTATGAAAGGAGAAGTGGGAAAAGGGCGATTTATTTTCATATGGGGGAAGGTTTTGTAATACAGAGGAGAGAACATAGAGGGATGAGTAGGGGTAAGGATGGGGAGGGGGCGGAGGGAGGGATTCTGGGTAGCTGATTGGGTTAATGGGTTCTTCCTTTCACATTCCTAGACGGGGGATTAAAATCCTCGCTAGTGGAATTAGGGGAGGGAGGGGGAGGGGGGGAGGGAGTATAGGGGGGGGTGGGGGGGTCTTCTATCAGGTAATGTATGTGTTACGGGGTAAAGAAGGGAGGATGAAGAGTTATACTATCTGCGGAAGGTTCAGTGAAGGAGAGATGGGGGTTTGGGTATATGAGGGTCTGAGTGTTAATCTTGCTTTGTTTTATAGGAGTGATATATTGAGTAAGCTTAATGTCTGATTTCAAAGTGCTTACATATAATGTCAAAGGGCTTAATTCTCCATACAAGCGCCACGCCCTTCAGCGTGAGCTACGCTTAATGTGCCCGAAGGTGGTGTTTTTACAGGAAACGCACATGTTACCAAAGCATGAGGGCTTATTGGCTTCCAAAATGTATCCGGGAGTATACTGTGCCTCTGACGTTAAAGGGGGGAAAAAAAGAGGAGTTGCTATCCTGTTTCATAGGGATGTTCACATACAGGTTCTCCATATGAAGAGAGACACAGCGGGGCGTTTCCTCTTTCTGCATGTGCAGCTTGAGAGGGAGGAGTTTACTTTGGCCAATATTTACGCCCCTAATGAACACCAGGAAAGGTTTTTTAAGTACCTTCACAGGGAATTGCAACTTTTCTCCCGGGGGAGGGTGTTCATGGCGGGAGACTTCAATGCAACCATGCAACCTGGACTGGATAGGTCGGCTCCTCCTGCTAAAGCTGATTATAACATTTCACGGGCTTTACGGAATTTAGTAGAAGAAATGGGTCTGTGTGACTGGTGGCGACTATGTCACCCGAGAGGCAGAGACTACACTTTTTATTCTCAAGCACACCTGTCTTACTCTAGACTAGATTATGTATTCCTAGACAAGACTCTTTCGGACGGGGGAGGGGAATCCGCCATTGGCCATATTACAATTTCAGACCATGCCCCGGCATGGGTTGTCGTTCCCTCTTTAGAGGGGGAGCGAAGAGACCTCAGGTGGTCATTTAACAATTGCTTATTGCAGGATCCTCAGATTGTGGCGGGTTTCCTTCCGGTCTTGAAGGAGTACTTTGAGATCAATATGGACTCAGGGCCATCCTTGAGCACGGTATGGGATGCTTTTAAAGCGGTGGCACGAGGACATTTTATTAAGTGTGCTAGTCACAAAAACAGGACCCACAGAGAGCGCCTGCTGAAATGTATGGCGCAAATTGGAGACCTAGAAATAAAATACAGGGCATCTGGTCGGGTGGCAGACTACCGCAAGCTGCAAGATGTGAGATTGGAATTGACTGCGTTGCATGAGGAGAGCTTGAAGTTTGTTCATGCACGATTGAAACAGGTGTACTATGAAGGGACTAACAAGCCAGGGAGGTTATTGGCTCGGAAATTAAGAAAGCTGAGAGCTGATAGACACATTGTGCGTGTGAAAGATGTGAATGGGAAAATGTTGTATAAATCTGCTCAAATTAGAGAGCGGTTTGCTCAGTTCTTTGAGTCTCTATACAGGGAGGATGCTGCCGTGCAGGTTGGGGGGATAGACCAATACTTAGCTGACAGAGGGCTGGCTGAGCTATCTGAAAAGCAGAAAAGAGAACTGGATGAGCCAGTGCAATTAAAAGAAGTGCTGCAGGTTATTAAGGCCTTGCCGACGGGCAAGGCGCCAGGCCTGGACGGCTTTACTAATGAGTTTTTCAAGAAGTTTGCGCGAGAACTGGCGCCTTGCTTGACATTGGTTATCAATTCGGTTAGAGACGGGCAGGCATTGCCAAGAACTATGTTAGATGCCTGGGTGGCGGTAATACCTAAGCCTCAGAAGGATGGCGCGGACTGTGCATCCTATCGTCCCATATCAATTTTGAACACGGATGTAAAAATCTTGGCTAAGGTGCTTGCTAATCGTTTAGGGGGGCTGTTGCCTACCTTGATCCACCCGGACCAGGTGGGATTCGTGCCGAAGAGACAGGCCATGGACAACGTGCGTCGAACCCTGGACTTGATGCACTGGGCTCGGTCGCGGGCCTGTCCGTTGGTCCTGTTGGGACTGGACGCGGAGAAGGCCTTCGATCGAGTCCACTGGGGGTTCCTGGATAGGGTACTGCACAGATTTGGTATAGGGCCCTTATTTAGATCTTGGATCCAATCACTTTACACTCAACCACAGGCGTGTGTTAGGGTCAACGGTGGGAACTCGGGTGCGTTTTTGCTGGGGAGGGGCACCCGACAGGGATGTCCGCTGTCTCCATTGCTATTTGCCTTGACAATGGAGCCACTGGCGGCAGCCATCCGAGAGAACGTGAACATATCCGGGGTTGAGGTGAGGGGGCAGGAATATAAAATCGCGTTATTTGCGGATGACGTGTTATTGTCTCTAACTAATCCGTTAACCTCATTGCCTAATCTATTAAAGGAAATAGAGGACTATTCGCGAGTCTCAGGATATAAGCTTAATGCCAATAAGTCAGAAGGTATGGCGGTGGGAGTGCCGTTAAGAGTGGCTGAAACGCTGCAAACGTCATTTGTTTTTAAGTGGTCAACTAGATCCATACAATATCTAGGGGTGCAGATTCCTGCGGTACAGTCGGAGTTATTTTCTGTTAACTACCCGGTACTACAGAGGGCGATTTACAGTGATTTGGATAGATGGGCTCATATGGGACTGTCTTGGCTGGGCCGGATAGCGGCGATCAAAATGAACATCCTACCTCGGCTAATGTACCTTTTTCAGGTCCTCCCCTTGAGGGTGCCCCGGTCTTATTTGTCTAGTTTGCAAGATCGCCTGTTGCGCTTTATATGGAATCAGAAGAGGCCCCGTCTGGCACGGGCTATCTTGTATCGGAGTAAAAATCAAGGCGGCCTCTCAGTGCCGAATTTGTGTTGGTACTACTGGGCTGCTCAGGCTAGGTCGGCGGTAGAGTGGTTCAGGGGGGAGGACCATAAGCTCTGGGTGCATTTGGAACAATCCATGGTGGGGTCCCGCAAACTGGGCAATTTAATGTGGCTACCCAATAAATATAGAGGGCGGGTTGAGCGGTTTCCTCCGACTGTGCAGGCCACTTTTTATTATTGGGATCGTATGTTTATTGAACGGCAACCACCTGTCTCGGGTCTGGCACCTATAGCTAACAACCCGTTGTTCGGACCGAGCATTGGGAACCCTGTCCTAGAGCGCTGGGCGGAAGCCGGATTGGACATGATGGGCCAGTTGCATGTAGGAGAAGACGTGATTTCCTTTGAAACCCTGAAGGAAGACTTTCGGTTGCGGCAAAGTGATTACTATGTGTATCTTCAACTGAGACATTTCCTGAAAGGGCATGATTATGTAGCTTGTCTTAAGAGGGAAACGCACCCAATGGAAGAAGTGTGTGTGCAATATCATAGTACAAGGGGTATGATCACCTTTCTATATGCGGCGTTGGTCGCCCACCAAAAGCCTTCACTGCTACATAGGAGAAGGTGGGAGCAGGAATTAGGTTTTACTTTAACGGAAGAAAAATGGTTACAGCTGGAAAGGGGGGCTATGCGTTCAGCGAGGTCAGTGTCCATGAAAGAGAATGCAATTAAAGTTTTCTTTCGCTGGTACCTCACTCCGGCGCGTTTGCACCATATGTTTGCGCAGGTTACCGAACAGTGTTGGAGGAAGTGTGGGGCTGTGGGTACAATGGGCCACATATGGTGGACATGTCCTAAGGCAAAAGCGTACTGGAAGGCGGTGCAGGCGCGCCTTCAAAAATGGGTTGGTAGACCTGTACGGTGGCATCCACTAATATTTATATTGGGTCAGCGACCAGAAGGTCTCAGAGAACATGAATGGCTTCTGACAAGGGGAGCCTTACAGACAGCAAGAGTGAATCTGGCTCAGAGTTGGAAGTCGCCTTTGGTGCCACCACTGATACGCTGGCTTACCAAATTGCGATATGTGTGTGAGATGGAGAGATTGACTGCAGTTAAATCTAAGGTCTTGCCTAAGTGGGAGAGAATATGGCTACCATTCCTGAATGCCAAGTAGGGGGAACGTCACTGGACCGACTATAGGTGGGAGTATTACAGTATGGTATGGGGGGAGGGAGGGGGGGCGGGGGGTTACGGGGGGGGGTTAGGTCGGGAGGGAGTAGTTTCTGTATAAACATGAAAAAGTTGAAGTTACTTGAGGATCTCAGTTAGAATTGATACGAATTGAGATCACTGTTTATTTCTGTATCAATATTACCGTTACAATTTGGAAATGTTATCAGATGTTTATATTTTGTCCTGTATCTAAATCAGTACAATAAAGACTTCTAAAAATTAAAAAAAAAGAATCTCCAATAGTAGCAACATTCCATGTAGGATCTCCAATAGTATCTATTTTATTTTTGTTACATTTGTACCTGCCTGTGCCTGAAGTGGGAATCGAACTCAGTTCCCCAGGACCAAAGTCCACCACCCTAACCACTAGGCCACTCCTCCACTAGGCCACTCCTCCACCACCGGCTCTGGCCATTATCGGCAAGGGGTGGTATCCCAGGAAGAGAGGGAGGGAGGGGAGGGGGCAGCTAGGGGTTAAATGAAGGAAAAGGAATTATTGGCTGATGATTGTCTGATAATGGTCTGTTGTCTTAGAAATGTTCTTTGCTGAACCTTGCTGAATGTATATTCTCCGTTCTGTTACAGTAAACAGATTTAAACATGAAATATACAATGCTGAAAAGTACAAGGGGGGAGAGCTATAAGAAACCAGGCTCTCTCTACTTCCTTTGAATGTTGATGGTTACAGCAATTGATTGAAATGTTGAGTCTACTTGTTAGAACTAGGTCTACAACCTAGTAAACAGATTGCAATAACCTCTGAAGGGGAGGGAATGTTAAAATTTTTTTGATGATATCGCAACAAATTTGTATTCAGTTTGTCTTATTTTCAAATGGAATATATTGTTGACTGTTATTTCTGTTATCATCAATAAAAATAGTTGAAACAAATGATCCACAGTGGAAAGAAACCTTTTACATGTGGTGAATGTGGTAAAAATTTCATTCAACTAGCACAACTGAAAACTCATCAAATGATCCACATTGGAAGAAAACCTTTTACATGCACTGAGTGTAATAAAAGTTTCACTTCTTCATCACACCTGAAAACTCATCAAAGGAATTCAAACATGCGTGGGATAAACATAAAGGAATCTTGTTCAGAAGGAATGGATCCTCAGAAGCTTAGCTGAGATTGGGTGGTAGAGCCGGTGGTGGGAGGTGTGGTTGGGAGGCGGGGATAGCGCTGGGCAGACTTATACGGACCGTGCCCTGAAAATGACAGTTACAAATCAAGGTAAGATATACAGTGGTGGAAATAAGTATTTGATCCCTTGCTGATTTTGTAAGTTTGCCCACTGACAAAGACATGAGCAGCCCATAATTGAAGGGTAGGTTATTGGTAACAGTGAGAGATAGCACATCACAAATTAAATCCGGAAAATCACATTGTGGAAAGTATATGAATTTATTTGCATTCTGCAGAGGGAAATAAGTATTTGATCCCCCACCAACCAGTAAGAGATCTGGCCCCTACAGACCAGGTAGATGCTCCAAATCAACTCGTTACCTGCATGACAGACAGCTGTCGGCAATGGTCACCTGTATGAAAGACACCTGTCCACAGACTCAGTGAATCAGTCAGACTCTAACCTCTACAAAATGGCCAAGAGCAAGGAGCTGTCTAAGGATGTCAGGGACAAGATCATACACCTGCACAAGGCTGGAATGGGCTACAAAACCATCAGTAAGACGCTGGGCGAGAAGGAGACAACTGTTGGTGCCATAGTAAGAAAATGGAAGAAGTACAAAATGACTGTCAATCGACAAAGATCTGGGGCTCCACGCAAAATCTCACCTCGTGGGGTATCCTTGATCATGAGGAAGGTTAGAAATCAGCCTACAACTACAAGGGGGGAACTTGTTAATGATCTCAAGGCAGCTGGGACCACTGTCACCACGAAAACCATTGGTAACACATTACGACATAACGGATTGCAATCCTGCAGTGCCCGCAAGGTCCCCCTGCTCCGGAAGGCACATGTGACGGCCCGTCTGAAGTTTGCCAGTGAACACCTGGATGATGCCGAGAGTGATTGGGAGAAGGTGCTGTGGTCAGATGAGACAAAAATTGAGCTCTTTGGCATGAACTCAACTCGCCGTGTTTGGAGGAAGAGAAATGCTGCCTATGACCCAAAGAACACCGTCCCCACTGTCAAGCATGGAGGTGGAAATGTTATGTTTTGGGGGTGTTTCTCTGCTAAGGGCACAGGACTACTTCACCGCATCAATGGGAGAATGGATGGGGCCATGTACCGTACAATTCTGAGTGACAACCTCCTTCCCTCCGCCAGGGCCTTAAAAATGGGTCGTGGCTGGGTCTTCCAGCACGACAATGACCCAAAACATACAGCCAAGGCAACAAAGGAGTGGCTCAGGAAGAAGCACATTAGGGTCATGGAGTGGCCTAGCCAGTCACCAGACCTTAATCCCATTGAAAACTTATGGAGGGAGCTGAAGCTGCGAGTTGCCAAGCGACAGCCCAGAACTCTTAATGATTTAGAGATGATCTGCAAAGAGGAGTGGACCAAAATTCCTCCTGACATGTGTGCAAACCTCATCATCAACTACAGAAGACGTCTGACCGCTGTGCTTGCCAACAAGGGTTTTGCCACCAAGTATTAGGTCTTGTTTGCCAGAGGGATTAAATACTTATTTCCCTCTGCAGAATGCAAATAAATTCATATACTTTCCACAATGTGATTTTCCGGATTTAATTTGTGATGTGCTATCTCTCACTGTTACCAATAACCTACCCTTCAATTATGGGCTGCTCATGTCTTTGTCAGTGGGCAAACTTACAAAATCAGCAAGGGATCAAATACTTATTTCCACCACTGTACACAAAAAGTAGCACATATGAGTTTATCTTGTTGTGCAGACTGGATGGACCATGCAGGTCTTTTTATGCCGTCATCTACTATGTTACTATATGTTACAGTGGAAAGAAACTTTTTACGTGTACTGAATGTAATAAAAGTTTCACTCTTCCTCAGCGACCCTCCAGACCGGTCAAGACGCATGGGTTATGCTCGCCTACCAGCAGAGGGAGACTGAGAACACTAACTTCAAACTATGTGCATATAACCTGTGCCCAGCCCACAATATCCAGTATTTTCTCAGTCTCAGCAGAGGGTAGACAGGCAGCCTGTGCAGCTTGTCCGATCTGGTAGGAGTCAGGGATCAATTGAGAGAGTTTAGTTTTGTCTATTGATCTGTTCTGGGAAGAATCCCTGTGCCTGGAGTAATCTGTGTGCTGGGGCTTGGTGGGTCCGGTGGGGCCTGCCATTGTCCCCTCTGGGGCAGTGGCGTAGCCAGACAGCCAGTTTTGGGTGGGCCTGAGCCCAAAGTGGGTGGGCACAAAATTTTCTCTGCTCCGCCCTACCTCCACCTCAAAATATAAATACTTTAGCTAATGAGGATCCTCAAGCTCAGTCAGCTGAAGACTTTCTCTGAAGGTGGCCAGAACTCTCTTTTACCAAGCTTGGCAGGCAGCAGCAATGACCCTAAGCCACTGATGCCAGCACCCCACACATGCTTAGCTGTCGATGGCTCAAGGATGCTGTTGCCAAAGCTTGGTAGAAGGGAGTTCTGGCCGCCTTTGGAGGAGGTCCTTAGCTGGGGATGCCTGGGAATCCTCACCAGCTATACAGCAAGGGTTAGGACTGTTGTTAGACCTACTTGGCCCAGCTCAGAAAATAAAGGAGGGCTCCCCTCCCCAATTCCCTCTCCTCTTTGCCTCCCCTCCAATCTCCCACCTGCCATTACTATCACACCAACAGACCCTCACCAAATACAGAACAAGGGATCACAAATTAGAAATAAAAATATTTAGACAAAAATTGAAAAGGAACCCCAAGAAGTTAAACATAGCATTACTGCAACACTGGAGACACAAAACATGCATTTTCTTTTCTACAGAACACAATACAAAGACATTTCCTATGCACATTTCCAAAAGCTAACATATTCCATTTAAAACATTTGAAATAAAATGCTTTGTTTCTACCTTTGTTGTCTGGACATTTTATTTTTCCATCTTGCTGGTTCCAATTTCTCTTTTCTGCTTTCCTCTCTGCCGTCTGCTAATTCTTCTTCAAGCGGCTGTAGTCCATTTGTCTTTTCTCCTCTCTCCTGTCTGTTCCCTCAATATTCCTGCCTCTGACATGTTGGTCATTCCTTTGTAGCTCTTTTCTGCCTCTCTCTCACCCTTCTTTGTCTTCTTTTTACTTTTCAACTACCTATCAAATTTCCATCTTCTTCTTTTACCCACTACCTCTCCCATTCCCCATCTTACTCCTCCCCATCCCTACTTTCTCTTTTATCTTTAATCTACTCCCCATTACCATATTTCTACCGTCTGTAATCACTATCTCTCATTCATGTCCTTCCCACCCCCTCTTGGCCGCTCCCACAGGGTTCCACCATTCCCATAGTCTTCCTCCCTCCACCCTTCTAACCAGCATCTGATCACCTCCCTACCCCACCCTGGTAGCCTTATATTTTCCTGCCCCTTCTCTCTTCATTCCTGTCCTCTCCCCCATGGCCCATTTCCCCCTCTCACCACCTACTGTGTACCTCTCCCTCCCTCTCATCCACTCCCATGTCTATCTCCCCCTCTCATTCCCACTGTCCACCATCTCTCTCTCCCTCTCCCTTGTGTTCTGATCCAACATCTCTCTCCCCTTCCAATGCATCTCTCCCTTCCTCCCCTCTACCATCATGTCTAACATTTCTCCCTTCTCTCCACCCCTATGCTCACCATTTCTCCCTCCTCTCCACCCCTATGCTCACCATTTCACCCCCTCATCACCTATCCCCTCTCTATGCAGCATGTCTCCCTCCCCTCCACCTCATACACAGCCAAGACCTCTCCACCCCTTTGCTGCATCTCTCCCTTCTTCCCCGTGCATCTCCCCCTCCCTCCCTCCCACCCACCATGCCTCATCTTTCCATCTTCCCTCCCCCCTGTGCAGCATCTTTCTTTCCATCTTCCCTTTCCCCTGTGCAGCTGCTGTCCCCCGTCTTCCCTCCCCCATGCGACATCTTTTCCCCATCATCCCTCCCCCCCGTGCAGCTGCAGCAACTTTCACTTCATCTTCCCTCACCCTCCTTGCAGGCCCGCCCAGCAGCAGTGTTCCTGGACCCGACTGACAGCGATTCCAGTTGCAGGCTCCGCTCGCAGTCGCAGCGATTCCCACACGCTGCTTGCCGGCTGCCGCTCAACAACCTCCTTGCGCTACTAAGCACTAACCCGGAAGTCTCTCCTCTGCAGAAGAGAGACTTCCGGGTTAGCGCTTTAGTAGCGCAGGGAGAGTGTTGAGCGGCAGCCGGCAAGCAGTGTGTGGGAATCGCTGCGACTACGAGCGGAGCCTGCAACTGGAATCGCTGTCAGGTACACTGCTGCTGGGCGGGCCTGACCCCAAATTGGGTGGGCCCGGGCCCGCCCGTGGCTACGCCCCTGCTCTGGAGTGTCACACCCGGGTGGCCGGGTCCCTCCCCCTAGCTGGCTCTCCCGTTTGGGCAGCTTTGTGCCTCGGCTGCAGTTCTTATATTGTAGCCTTGAGTGCCGAGGAGTTGATAGCAGCAGCAGGGCTCAAATTGTGCTGTAGTAAAGTTTGAAAAAAAAAAAAGACCCAGACGGTGTGGAGAGCTGTGCAGCTGTACTCCGGAGTGCCGGAGCTGGTCAGCTGTTCTAGGTGCACTGCGAGTGGCTTAAATTGGGTGAGTTCCCTTTTCCTTTTCGTGGCTTTGGGGCTGTTAGCACTTTTCTTGTGGGGAATGAGGATGTCTGCGAAGCTGCTTCGGTGCCGTTCTTGTGCGCGTCGGGGGGGGGGTCGACGCGATTGGCGGTTCCTGCCGCTTTTGCGGGGAACCGAAGGCTCAGTTCTCCGCTCCCGCGCCAGCCTTGCAGGAGGCTGCAGGGGCTCAGGCTAGCGGCTGCGGTGGTCCCGATTTTGGCGGGAACCGCCGCCATCTTGGATTCGGCCCCGAAAATCCCGGACATGGTCGGAGGACCTCAGGGCAGCCAGGTGGCTGGTTTTTCTGGGGGGGACGTTTCGGGAAGGATGGGCTTCCCTCCGGAATTTGTTTGCTCCTTATTCTAGGCTTGGCAGGCAGGGCCGACTTGCACGGAGCCCCTTAGTCTGGGACGGGGGCACGAGCACTAAGAGACCACGTGTTAAGGGGTCTGAGGAGTTGGAGTGTTTTTCTCCTCCGGAGTCAGAGGGCGACTTTAGTCCCCTGGAAGAGGAGGAAGGGTCCTTGTCTGGGCAAGATAGAGAGCTTACAGTGCCCGAGGAGGACCCTTTGGTGGTCCGCATTTTTCACAGGGAGGAGTTAGCGGATCATATTGAGCAGGTGTCTGCTACGCTCAAGTTTGATCCGGCAGTAGCCCCGGCTCCATCCAAGAAGCAGGATCCGCTGGTTAAGGGGATCAGAAGGGTTTCTCGTACGTTTCCTATGAATGTGGACCTTAGAGAGATGGTGACGCAGGAATGGCTCCATGTAGAGTGGCACGGGTCATGGCTAAGCTCTATCCCCTTCCTCAGGAGGATAGAGATTCTTTAAAGCCTCCGACTGTGGATGCCGTAGTGACGGCGGTGACTAAGGCTACGGCAATTCCTGTGGATGGAGGGGCTGCCTTGCGGGACCCTCAGGACAGGAAATTGGAGACATTTCTGAAGCGCAGTTTTGATTTATCTGCGCTGGCTTTGCAAGCATCGGTTTGTGGAGGTCTAGTGGCTCGAGCATGTTTTCGCTGGGCTGAGTGGCTGCTAGATACTCCGCAGGTTGAGAGAGCCTCCTTAGTGCAGGATTTGGCAAAGTTGGAGATGGGGTCATCCTTGGCGGATGCGCTGTATGATCTGTTGTGCGCATCGGCGAAGAACATGACCTTCGCGGTTGCGGCTCGACGGGCCCTGTGGTTGCGGGGCTGGATGGCAGATGCCGTGTCCAAGGCAAAGTTGTGTTCGCTTCCCTTTAAGGGGTCTTTGCTTTTTGGAGAAGAATTGGATAAGTTGGTGAGGGGTCTTGGTGATGCTAAGATCCCTCGGCTTCCGGAGCTTCGGCCTAAGGCTTCTAGGGGGGCTGCGGCGCGAGGCCGTTTTCGGGAAGCTCGACGGTATCGGCCGGGTAGGTCCTCGGGGGGGGGGGGGGGAACCAGGGGTCATTTTTTTCAGAGAACCCAGTCCTTTTGTGGTGGCCGCCGGGAGGGGGGGGGGGGCAAGATGCCTCTTCGGGAGCGGCTGGCACGTCCTGTGTGTCGCAATGATGGTTTGGGGGTCCAGCCTCTGGTTCGCGTGGGGGCTCGCTTACGCTTGTTTTACCAGAGGTGGGCCCAGATCACGTCAGACCAGTGGGTGCTGCAGATAGTGCGAGACGGGTACGCGCTGGAGTTCAACGGTCCTCTGTCTGATTTCTTTCTCGTCTCTCCTAGTCATTCAAGGCGCAAGGCAAGAGCAGTGTGAGACACTCTGTCGCGTCTGATCGGTTTAGGCGCTGTGGTGCCTGTTTTTCCAGGAGAACGAGGAGCGGGTTGTTACTCCATTTACTTTGTGGTTCCAAAGAAAGAGGATGCCTTTCGGCCCATTTTAGATCTCAAGAGGGTCAATGCGGCTCTAAAGGTTCCTTCCTTTCGGATGGAAACGTTGCGCTCTGTCATTGTAGCGGTTCAGGAAGGGGAGTTTCTGACTTCTTTGGATTTGACAGAAGCTTGCACATCCCCATCCTAGAGGCGCACCAACGTTTTCTTCGTTTTGTGGTGTTAGGGAGACACTTTCAGTTTTGTGCGCTCCCGTTCGGCCTGGCTACAGCTCCTCGCACCTTTTTCAAGGTGATGGTGGTTGTGGCAGCGGCTCTACGGTTGCAGGGCATTTTGGTTCATCTGTATCTCGACGACTGGTTAATTCGAGCCAAAACACAGTCGGAGAGCGAGGAGGCTACCACCCGGGTGATGACCTTTTTGCAGTCGCTGGGTTGGGTTGTCAATCTGACCAAGAGCCACCTAGTTCCGTCTCAGTCCCTAGAATATCTGGGAGTCCGTTTCGACACGAAGAGAGGCCGGGTGTTTTTGACAGCTCCTCGCATTTCCAAACTGCAGGTTCAGATCCGCCAGCTCCGAGCTCAGAGGACGCCTTCGGCGTGGGAGTATCTTCAGGTGTTAGGCCTGATGGTGGCGACTATAAAGGTAGTACCTTGGGCCAGAGCCCACATGACACAGTTGCAGGGAGCGTTGTTGTCTCGTTGGTCCCCTCAGTTCCAGCGTTTAGAGGAGAGGCTAGCGCTGCCGAAGATGGTTCGGTGCGGCCTCCGCTGGTGGCTCCACACTCCGAATCTAGCGAAGGGTATGCCACTAGATGTGCCAAATTGGGTGGTACTAACTACGAATGCGAGTCTGTCAGGCTGGGGGGGGGGCGCATTGTCTAGGGCAGGTGGCTCAAGGGCGTTGGATGTCAGAAGAGGCGTCTTGGTCCATCAACCGCCTGGAGACACGAGCAATTCGGTTGGCTCTTCGGTCCTTCCAGAGTCTGTTAGAAGGCAAGGCGGTCAGAGTTCTTTCCGACAACGCCACGGCCGTCGCTTATGTAAATCGACGGGGGTGGGGGGACGAAGAGTCCAGGATTAGCTGTAGAGGCAGCGGAGTTGCTGGGGTGGGCAGAGGCTCATCTTCAGGCTCTCTCGGCAGGCCACGTAGCAGGAGTGGACAATGTCAGCGCGGATTATCTGAGCAGGCACACGTTGGATCCCGGAGAGTGGGCTCTCCATCCCTCCGTGTTCGAGTGGATAGTGTTGCAGTGGGGTTGGCCGGTGTTGGATCTCATGGCGTCGGCTGACAATGCTCAGGTCGCTCGGTTTTTCAGTCGTCAAAGAGATGCTCGAGCCGAGGGTCTCGACGCGTTGGTCCTGTCATGGCCAACTCAGCAGTTGCTCTATGTGTTTCCGCCGTGGCCGATGGTGGGCCGCGTGGTGCAGCGGATCGGTCGTCATCCCGGCTTAGTGATTCTGATAGCGCCCAGTTGGCGTCGTCGGCCATGGTACGGAGATCTGATGCATTTGCTGGTGCAGGATCCGCTTCCCCTGGGGCCTCGGGTGAGACTGGTGCAGGGGCTGATCGAGATGGCCGACCCATCTCCATTCTTGCTTACGGCTTGGCTCTTGAAAGGCACAGATTGAGAAAGAAGGGTTTCTTGGCCAGGGTAATTGGTACGATGTTGCGGTCACGTAAGAAGTCCACGTCGTTGGCGTATGTGCGGGTGTAGTGCATTTTCGAGAATTGGTGTCAAGAACGGAATTTTGTCCCTTTGCGGGCTTCGGTGATGGAAATTTTTGAGTTTTTGCAGGATGGTTTGGACAGGGGGCTCTCGCTTTCTTCCCTGAAGGTGCAGGTTTCCGCTTTGTCTTGTTTCAGAGGTAAGATGCGGGGAGTCTCCTTGGCGGCTTCTCCGGACATGGGGCGGTTCCTGAGGGCAGTGAAGTTGATTCGGCCGCCCCGTCGTCCGATGGTTCCGCCTAGGGATTTGAATTTGGTCTTGGAGACTCTGGTGGGTCCTCCGTTTGAACCATTGGCATCCATCACATGTAAAGATCTTACTTTGAAGACTGTTTTTCTGGTGGCCATTTCCTCCGCTCGTAGAATTTCAGAGCTGCAAGCGTAGTCTTGTAGGGAGCCTTTTCTGTCTTTTGCGAAAGAGAAAGTGACTTTGCTTACGGTTCCTTCCTTTGTTCCTAAGGTGGTTTTGGCGTTTCATGTGAATCAAGTGATTTCGTTACCGGTGTTGGGGGATCGTTCGGGGGATATCTCTCAGCGTCGGTTGGCTAAGTTGGATGTTCGCCGCGTCTTGCGGTCGTATTTGAGCAGAACGAGAGAATTCCGGGCTTCGGATAGGTAGTTCGTTTTGTTTGGAGGTCCCAAGAATGGAGCTGCAGCTTCCAAGGGGACTCTGGCTAGGTGATTGAAGGAGGCTATTGCCTCAGCTTATTTGTTGAAGCGGTGTACGGTGCCCCTGTTACTTAAGGCACATTCTACTCGGGGGGGGTTCCTGCTTCCTGGGCGGAGAGTAGTTTTGTTCCGCCGCAGGATATTTGTAAGGCAGCGGCATGGCCGTCCATTCATTCCTTTGTGAAGCATTATAGGATTGATGTTCAGGCAAAAGAGGATGCGTGTTTTGGTGCGGCTGTGCTGTCTTCTGCTTTTCGAGGGTCCCACCCTTAAGTTTCTACTGTTTGGTACTTCCCACACGTCTTGACCGGTCTGGAGGGTCGCTGAGGAAGGTGAAATTAGGCCTTACCTGCTAATTTTCTTTCCTCTAGACCCTCCAGACCGGCCAAGAGCCCGCCCGTTTGATTATCAGAAGTATTGTTAGTATCAGAAGTATTTGAGCCGTGTTCTGCTATGACTATTCCTTCACTTTCTGTGGGCCGGAGAGTTTTCTTCGACTATAATAATTTACAGAGCGGGGCGCTTGATGTTCCGTCTGTCTGAGCACACTATTGGTGTTTGGCAATTGTTTTTTCTAGATACAGGAGTTTCTAGTTTCAGAGTTACTGTTGCAGGGGTTTTCTCTGCTTTGCTAAGTGTATACTGGCTATTGTGGGCTGGGCACAGGTTATATGTACACTAGCCATTAAGCCCGTTAAAACGGGCGAGTTTTTTTAATGTCACCTCCATGTGTAGCAAGTCTGCTCTGTCCCCTGTCCTCCCCCCATGTCCAGCAACCCTCCTCTGTCCTCTTCCCTCACCCCATGTCAAGCCACAGTCCTCTGTTCCCTGCCCTCCCAAAGAGACAGTGAGTGTGAGAGTGAGCAGCTAGTGTGTGTGTGCTTGGGTGTCTCTGTGTGTGAGTGAGTGAATGAGAGAGAGTGTGTGAGTGAGAGAGAGTGCTTGTGAGCTGTTAGTACTCCCTGTCTCAGTGGAGGTTCAGTGTCTCCTTGTAGTCAGCTGTTGGAGCTGTGTGGCAGTGGAGGTTCAGTGTCTCCTTGTAGTCAGTTGTTGGAGCTGTGTGGCAGTGGAGGTTCAGTGTCTCCTTGTAGTCAGTTGTTGGAGCTGTGTGGCAGTGGAGGTTCAGTGTCTCCCTGTAGTCAGTTGTTGGAGCTGTGTGTCAGTGGAGGTTGTGTCTCCTTGTAGTCAGTTGTTGCAGCTGTGTGAAAGTGGAGGTTCAGTGTCTCCTTGTAGGCAGTTGTTGGAGCTGTGTAGCAGTGGAGGTTCAGTGTCTCCTTGTAGTCAGTTGTTGGAGCTGTGTGACAGTGGAGGTTCAGTGTCTCCTTGTAGTCAGTTGTTGGAGCTGTTGTTGGATTATTTGTAGTAAATAATTAGCAGATTTTAGTACACACAGCTTCAGCTTTAGAAATGTTAATTTCTTTCTTCATCTCTCTCTCATTCACCCCTGAATAATTCACTGCTGAGTCACTTTAAAGTTGAAGTAACAAAACATCTGTTTACTCACAGTTTGTAGTTAGATTATAATCAGACAGGCTTATATATACATATTACTATACATTTGTATTATCAGCTCCTTCCATGTGCTTAGATGGTAATGGATGCTCACACCACCATAGATCCTCTCAGGTTAGGAGAGATCATGAGCTCCATTTGCTCCATGTGCTGCATCTGCTGCATCTGCTGCATCTAACCCCCACAGGAAGTTGCATAGCTGTGTGACCTCTCTAAGTAATTCACATCAGAGGTCACAGAGTAATCACAGAGAAATAATAGGTGACAGGCAATGCATGTAAAATACAATTACATTCCAACAAACCCCTTCTCATGCATAACTGTCATGCAATTATTTATTCATACAAAGTCCAAGCTTTATACGCAGATTCACAAAACGTTCTCTGGGTAACGGTTTTGGTCATGATGTCAGCTGTCATCTCACTGGTGTGACAATAGTGTAGACTGATGACCCCTTCTTTCGCCAACTCTCGCACGTTGTGGTATTTCGTTGCGATGTGCTTGGTGCGTGACTGAACCTTGTCATTCTGTGACAGTCGGATGCAGCTCTGATTATCTTCCATTATCTGGATTGGTCTCTTTTCAGCTATTCCAAAATCCAGCAAAAGTTTTTCAATCCACATCAGTTCTCTGCACGCTTCCGATACGGCCACATATTCAGCTTCTGTAGAAGACAAACTCACAATACTTTGTTTATGACTGGCCCATGAAATTTGTACATTTCCATACATAAACACATATCCACTTGTGGATTTATAATCAGAATGATCCCCTGCCCAATCTGAATCACAGTAACATATTAGTTTTGGATTACTATTGGCTGAAACCTTTAATTTACAATCAATGGTACCCTTTAAATACCTTACCATCCTTTTAACTGCAGTCCAATCTGATTTGGTAGGTGAGCTGACCCTTCTGCTCAAAATTCCTACTGCATTTGCTATATCAGCCCTGTATGTGGTAGCTAGATATAAAGCTTACCTATGGCTGATCTATATTGGATGTTATCTGGTAAAGGTTCTCTTACTGTTTCATCCTTCAGAAAATCAGTGATCATGGGAGTGCTTACAACTTGGGCATCTTGCATACCTAAACTTTCAATAAGCTCATTTATTTTCTGCTTCTGGCTTAGAAGATAAGAACCATCATTTTGTTTCTCAATTTCTATACCAAGATAGTATGACACATTACCAAGTTCTTTTATCTCAACATTGAGGTTTAAACACTTTACAATGTCCTTGTACTCTTGCTCACTTTTGCTTGCAATGAGCAGATCATCAACAAAAGCTAAAATGTATGCATATTGTCCATTTGTGCACCTAGTGTACAAACATTTATCTGCTTCACCTTGCTTAAATCCTAAATTTGTCAATATTTCATGCAATTTTTCATTCCAACATTTTGCACTTTGCTTTAATCCATAAAGACCTTTGTTTAATTTACACACTAGCTGTCTTTGTTTTGTATTTATGAAACCTGTTGGTTGTTCCATGTACAAGTCTTCAGTTATTTCTCCATGAAGAAATGCTGTTTTCACATCAATGTGGTTGACTTGCATGCCTTTTGAGACTGCAATGCTCAGAAGTGTTCTTATTGTCGTGTGTTTCACTACAGGTGCAAACACTTCATCAAAATCTTCTCCATAATTTTGAAGATATCCCTTTGCCACTAATCTGGCTTTATACCTTTCCACTTTTCCTTGTGCATTCCTTTTTAACTTGAATACCCATTTGCATCCTATAGCTTTCTTGCCAGGAGGTAATTTTGTAAGAATCCAAGTATTATTTTTATCCAATGCATCAATTTCTTCTTGTGCAGCTTTATGCCATTCAGCAGCTTCTTCTGCTGGCATTTTCTCAATCTCATCCCATGTTAAGGGCTCTTGAGCTTCTGCTGACTTTGTTAGGTAAGACAGTCTTAGGGGTGGAACACCTTTGTTTTCCCTGGATGAGCGTCTGACAACAGGTTGGTCTGACCTTTCCGCATCCTCTAAATCTGAGAGTTCTTCTCCAATTGATTCCCCTTCTCCAACTGTACTGTCCTCTTCAATGATCCTTTCTGTGTCTGCTTCCTCTGCCTGTTCCTCGTTAGATACAGGTGAGTTGCTTTCAGACATCTGCCTTGGTATGGCATTTATATACACTGGCATGTCTATTATGGTTCTAGTTTCATATTCTGGATGATAAGGCTCATCTGGGATAATCCAGCCTTTATCAACCCTTTTGTTTTCATCAAAATATGTAACATGTCTTATGCCAACAATGCCAGTTTTCAGATTCAAAATTCTATATCCTTTGTGTCCTGGAGCATAGCCAACTAAAATGCCCCTTTCTGTTGTGGAATCCAGCTTATGCCTTCTTTGCTTTGGTACATGAGCATATGCTGTACTTCCAAATGTTCTTATGTGTGACAGGTTTGGCTTCCTACCATGCCATGTCTCATGTGGTGTGGTCTCAGCGCCTTTAGTTGGCATTCTGTTTTGTAGGTACACTGCTGTGAGAATGGCTTCCCCCCATAGTCTTTTAGGGAGATTGCTATCTGACAGCATACATCTGGTCATTTCCACAAGTGACCTAAATTTTCTCTCTGCAACAGAATTTTGCTCTGGTGTATAAGCTACTGTTGTGATATGCTGAATGCCTTCTTGTTCTAGAAATGTGCGCATGCTTTGTGAAGTGAACTCACCACCATTGTCGGTCTGAAGAACCTTTGGTTTTCTTTCAAATTTATTGCTCACCATGGCTACGTATTTCTTCAGCATGTCTGTGACTTGACTTTTCTCTTTCAGCAAATAGGCCACACAATATCTAGAGAAATCATCCAAGAATATTAGCACAAATCTGTTATTTCCCAATGATGGGATATTAAACGGTCCACATAAGTCACTGTGTATTAAGTCCAGCACTTTATTACTCCTATTTCCTGTGTATGCAGGAAATGAGGGTCTCACACCTTTTTGAGTAACACAGTCTATGCATTTCTCCATATTACCAGCATCTGCACTTATCTGAATGCCGGTGGCCAGTTGCTTACTGTAAAGATCCTGGATCACCTTAGAATCACGATGTCCCAGGCGGCGGTGCCAGATTTCCAGACTACATTTACCATCATTCTTCCTTACTTGCACCATATGTGAGGCTTCACCTGAAATGCTCAGTTTATAAACATCATTATGCATAAAAGCTTCAGCATACACTTCATCATTTTTAGAGATTGTGCACTTACTGTTTTCAAAATGAATCACAAATCCCTTCTTATCTAATGTAGATACACTAAGCATATTGCAAACTGCTTGGGGAATATACAAGACATCACTTACAGGAATTTCTTTAACTTCATTAGACACTTTGCATTTTAAGAATCCAATACCTTTTGCTTGGATCTTAGCAGTCCCTGCGTTTGCAGTTTTAAGAATACCTTCCTCTGGACACATTTCCTGAAAGAAATCCTTACAATTGGTTAAATGGCATGTGCTCCCTGAATCCAAAATCCAAGTACTTTCATTTGAATTATTATTTACCATAGTCAAAGATTTTTCTGCCATTAGAAAGCCCTTGTGTTTATCTTTGTCCTTCATACATTTCCTGGTTTGAAAATTCTTTAGTTCCATTGGCTTAGGTGAGCTAGAGGGAGTGTTTTGTGTTTCCTTACACCATTTAGATACATGTCCCTCCTTTCCACATGAGTAGCAAATCAGCTTGCCCTTGGGTGGAGTTTTCCCATAGCTCCGCCTTCCTCTGTTCTTTGCCAAGAAATTTGTTTCATTTCTCTCTGACTTGCTTTGAGAACACATCTCCTCAGAATCATTTATTATGCATTCCTGCCTTAGTTTTGATGTTGCCTGTTCAAAAGATTGCCCTTCAATGGCCTCATTTACAGACCTAAAAACATCAAACTTCTTTGATAGTGAGGTAAAAAGAAATGCTCTTTTCAATGCATCACACATGGGAATTCCAGAAAGTTCTAGCTTTTGAAATGAAGACATAAGATGCATAATGTGATCATTACATTTACTTTTATCCCTTAATTTGGTTTCATTCAACTCTGCTAACCAAATTGGTTGCTGCTTTGCATATGTAGTTGCATACATAGTTCTCAGTTTATATAAAATGTCCTTTGGTGTATCTTTTCCCTCCACTAATATGGCTTGTTTCTCTGAGAGAGCTTCCAAAAGCATGCACTTCACATAATAGTTTGCATTGTCCCATTCAGCCATATTTTCAGCTGTTCTGTCTTGGTCTAAGCATATATTTAATCTTTTTGCTCGAAGGAGACATATGAATCTTAATTCCCACTGCTGATAATTAAACTCAGTTAATTTAGGCACCTTGAGAGAATAGAACAATGGTGAATTTCTTCCCTCAGCCATTTTCTTAGCCTTCTGTCTGCTGTGTGGGGGGAGAGAGAGACAGACTGAATCTTTCCTTTAAAACTTAAGAGAAAAATGTGGCCTTTTTTTCTGCCTGGTAATATTTCTCTTCTTTTTCAATTCCTGGCCCTGGGCCCATAACCCTTTTGTTGGATTATTTGTAGTAAATAATTAGCAGATTTTAGTACACACAGCTTCAGCTTTAGAAATGTTAATTTCTTTCTTCATCTCTCTCTCATTCACCCCTGAATAATTCACTGCTGAGTCACTTTAAAGTTGAAGTAACAAAACATCTGTTTACTCACAGTTTGTAGTTAGATTATAATCAGACAGGCTTATATATACATATTACTATACATTTGTATTATCAGCTCCTTCCATGTGCTTAGATGGTAATGGATGCTCACACCACCATAGATCCTCTCAGGTTAGGAGAGATCATGAGCTCCATTTGCTCCATGTGCTGCATCTGCTGCATCTGCTGCATCTAACCCCCACAGGAAGTTGCATAGCTGTGTGACCTCTCTAAGTAATTCACATCAGAGGTCACAGAGTAATCACAGAGAAATAATAGGTGACAGGCAATGCATGTAAAATACAATTACATTCCAACAGCTGTGTGTCAGTGGAGGTTCAGTGTCTCCTTGTAGTCAGTTGTTGGAGCTGTGTGGCAGTGGAGGTTCAGTGTCTCCTTGTAGTCAGTTGTTGGAGCTTTGTGGCAGTGGAGGTTCAGTGTCTCCTTGTAGTCAGTTGTTGGAGCTGTGTGGCAGTGGAGGTTCAGTGTCTCCTTGTAGTCAGTTGTTTGAGCTGTGTGGCAGTGGAGGTTCAGTGTCTCCTTGTAGTCAGTTGTTGGAGCTGTGTGTCAGTGGAGGTTCAGTGTCTCCTTGTAGTCAGTTGTTGGAGCTTTGTGGCAGTGGAGGTTCAGTGTCTCCTTTTAGGCAGTTGTTAGAGCAGTTTGAAACGCAGGCTCATTTTTCAGTCATGTGCCGGTCTCCCTCCCCCCTTCCCCCCTCCCCGCATACATGTTGTTGTTCCACCCCTTCTGCTGACTCCTGCTGTTCAGTGAGCCAAAGGGGCGGGACAGCTATGTCTTTGCTTCATGCTGCAAAGCAGGACTTGTGTGTGTGTGTGTGCTGTGAGTGAATACACCTGTTTACCTTTTTACCTTTTTCTGTTGGCCCCAGAAAGTTTTTTGATCCCTGCTTGGTTTCTGCTGTGGGTTTTTTAGTTGCCTCGGCCACTTCGTCTTTCCTGCTGTGCCCTTGTACATGGTGGTTCTCTTCTCCATCCTCCCTCCCTCCCTCCCCCATTGATGTCCACGCCCCCTCCTTCCCTCCCTATTGGCTGCATTACGTCCTCCTTCAATTTCCACGCCCCCTCCCCTCCATATTGGCTGCATTACGTCCTCCTCCGATTTCCACGCCCCCTCCCCTCCCTATTGGCTGCATTACGTCCTCCTCCGATTTCCACGCCCCCTCCCCTCCCTATTGGCTGCATTACGTCCTCCTCCGATTTCCACGCCCCCTCCCTATTGGCTGCATTACATCTTCCTCCGTTTTCCACGCCCCCTCCCCTCCCTATTGGCTGCATTACGTCCTCCTCCAATTTCCACGCCCCCTCCTTCCCTCCTTATTGGCTGCATTACGTCCTCCTTCGTTTTCCACGCCCCCTCCCCTCCCTATTGGCTGCATTATGTCCTCCTCCGATTTCCACGCCCCCTCCTCCCCTCCCTATTGGCTGCATTACGTCCTCCTCCAATTTCCACGCCCACTCCTTCCCTCCCTATTGGCTGCATTACATCCTCCTTCATTTTCCACGCCCCCTCCCCTCCCTATTGGCTGCATTATGTCCTCCTCCGATTTCCACGCCCCCTCCTTCCCTCCCTATTGGCTGCATTACGTCCTCTTCCGTTTTCCACGCCCCTCCCCTCCCTATTGGCTGCATTACGTCCTCCTCCAATTTCCATGCCCCCTCCTTCCCTCCCTATTGGCTGCATTACGTTCGGTACAGGAGCTGCTGGTGGAGGCGGGGTTTGGAGTGTTGCACCTTGAATGTTCGGTCTCTACTGCGCATTTGCGGTGAGTACGGTCACTCGCAATTTATATGTTTGATAGTTTGAAGTTAGTGTTCTCAGTCTCCCTCTGCTGGTAGGCGAGCATAACCCACGCGTCTTGACCGGTCTGGAGGGTCTAGAGGAAAGAAAATTAGCAGGTAAGGCCTAATTTCACCATTCATTAAACCTGAAAACTCATCAAATGATCCATAGTGGAAAGAAACCTTTTACATGTACTGAGTGTAATAAATGTTTCACTCGTTTCTCATATCTGAAAATACACCAAAAAATTCATAGTGGAATGAAACTTTTTACATGCACTGAGTGTAATAAAAGTTTTAGTCAATCATCATGCTTGAAAACCCATCAAATGATCCACAGTGGAAAGAAACCTTTTACATGTACTGAGTGTAATAAAAGTTTCACTCATTCATCATATCTGAAAACACACCAAAAAATTCATAGTGGAAAGAAACCTTTTACATGCACTGAGTGTAATAAATGTTTCAGTAGGTCATCATACCTGAAAATCCACCAGTTAACCCACAACAGAAAGAAACCTTTTACATCATAGTTGAAAATGCACAAATAATGCAGAGCGGAAGGAAACTTTTTATATGTATTGAGGTTTCACTGACTGTAACTTTTTAGGGTGTACCTCCTTAAATTATGATTCCTGCAAATGCTGTAACGTCTGCAGTGACTTCTCAGTCACCTCTTTCTCTGTAGATCCTGCAATTATTATTACATCCATATAGCGGAGGACACGTGTCTTCTCACTGTCCAGTCACTCTAGGGTTGCTCCCACTACCCGATGACGTGCAGTTGGACTGTATTCCAGAGCTTGAGGGAGATGTATTGTCTGGAATTATAAGAGAATGCTGTAGTCTCTTCAGTTTGCTCAGAAATTTTATTCGCATAGAAACAATTTGAAATATCTATGACAGTAAACACAGAATGTTCCCTTCTCCACTACTGCCAACTCCAGACTTCGCGCCTTCTGTCTCGCTGCACCCTACGCCTGGAATAAACTTCCTGAGCCCCTACGTCTTGCCCCATCCTTGGCCACCTTTAAATCTAGACTGAAAGCCCACCTCTTTAACATTGCTTTTGACTCATAACCACTTGTAACCACTCGCCTCCACCTACCCCCCTCTCTTCCTTCCCGTTCACATTAATTGATTTGATTTGCTTACTTTATTTATTTTTTGTCTATTAGATTGTAAGCTCTTTGAGCAGGGACTGTCTTTCTTCTATGTTTGTGCAGCGCTGCGTATGCCTTGTAGCACTATAGAAATGCTAAATAGTAGTAGTAGTAGTAATGTTCTGGTCTCAGTTCATCCTGCCCTGTCGCTACAGTTGGAAAATGTTTCATTTAGTGCCAGGTTTCTAAAATCTAGAACTAGCCTAAAATTTGTACTATCGGCCTTGATATGGGGAAAGATAAGTGAATTCAGAGGGGACACCTTTTCCTTAATAACTCCTGCTTCCAGTAATCCTTGTATTACAGGAGCTACACCCTTTTCTACTGCTGGAGAATATTTATCCTGTGCTGTATATATAGATTTTATTCCTGGCTTTAATGGAAAATCAATGGGTGCCTGAAATTTTACTTCCCCAGCAACATAAGGTGAATTTGCCCACACTGTCCTATATTCTCTAAAGTCTGCCGTGTTGCACCAGGCAAATGCTTCCTGGGCTCAGAGTCCATCTCCACATCAGCTTTAGTTAATCTTGGCATATGAATCTGTGTTACAGTATGTGGTGGAAGATTATGAGACCACAAGCGTGCATTCCCTAAATCTAACAGCCAATTAATGTGGGATTTCAACTGGACACATATACTGGAGTAATTCTTACCGCAGCTTGTGACAGTAAGGTTATACTCACCATGTTCAATTGCAGTTCCTTCTTCTCACATCCCTTCAGGCTTACAATAGTTCCATGAGGTAGAAATGTAATTACACTTACAAAAGCACTGGTATGTCATGAGATTCTGTGCAAAGTGGAGGAGCAGGCCTGTCTCCTTTTCCCCCATTCCTCATCCACCTCCCTGGCCTGAAGAACCATGCTTCTTGCTGTCACAGGAAACTCTTGCTTCCTTAGCATCCCTCCGGACCGGCCCAGAATGTGACTGATGGGTTGTACGCCTTCCAGCAGGTGGAGACTGAGAAAAAAACTGTGACTCTAGGAGCCACTAAGAGCCCTTGGCAACCAGAGAAAGATCCAGTAATCTCAGTCTCCAGCAGGTGGAAGGAGGTGAGCCCTTCAGTCTCAGTCTTTTCTATACTTTTCTCTCTTTTGATTAACTTTTAAGAGTTGGTATAATTTTCTTTGGTGTCCCTGTGCATTTTTAAGAAAAAAAAACCCCCTGCAGTTTGAAGCCTGAAACCCATGCGGGTCCCTCAGCTTTGGGGGTGCCACACTCGGAAGGCCGAGTCCCTCCCCCCCTATCCTCCCTGATTGCTGGCTAATTTGTCTGTTCCAGCCTGCTTTTGCTGTTAGAGCAATATAAAATTTACCTCAAGCCCCTTGTTGAGGTGAGCTTTAGAGGTGGGAGAGGCAGCTGCTAAAAAAACAAAACAAACAAAAAAACCCAGTACGAATCACCCTCCCGGTCTGCTTTCTAGGCAGAGCCATTTGTGGGTAATGATAGCGAGCAGGGCAGCTCCATCAACTCCAGTGTGTTCCAGTGTGCTCCAGTGTGTTCCAGTCCCCGTTCCAGTCTGCCTGATCCAGATTCTTCCTGCTTGCGATCCCAGCCTGTTCCAGTCCACCGATCCAGCTTACTCCCGGCCTGTTCCAGTCCATCGGCTCCAGTGTGGTCCAGTCCGCCTGATCCAGACTCTCCATCCATCTGCTCCAGCGTGCTCCAGCGTGTTCCAGTCCTCCTGTTCCCAGCTTGTTCCAGCCCGACGATTCAGCTTACCCCCTGCTTGTTCCAGTTCACCGGCTCCAGTGTGTTTCAGCCTGCTCCAGTCCGTCTATTCCAACTTGTTCCAGCTCATCTGCTCCAGCCTTCCCCAGCATGCTCCAACTTGTTGTTCCAGCTTGTTCCAGCCTGCCCCAGCTTGTTCCAGTCCGTCCATCCCAACCTACCCAGCTTGTTCCATCCGTTCCTGCATGACCCGCTTGTGTCAGTCCGTCTGTTCCAGCTTATCTGTTCCAACTTGTTCCAGCTTGTTATGACTTGTTCCAACTTGCTCCGGCTTGTTCCAGCTTGCTCCTGTCCATCTTGTTCCGGCGTGTTACGACTTGTTCCAACTTGTTCCGGCTTGTTCCAGCTTGCTCCTGTCCATCTACCCCAGCTTGTTCCTGACCGCTTGTTCCAGCTGCTACCCGCCTGCCTGTCAACACATCGAGTAACCTGCCTGCCTGCTTGCAAGCCTCTCAGCCATTGACTTACCTACCTGCCTGCTAGCTTCTCAGCCATTGACTTACCTACTCACCAGTCCAAAACCCAGCTTTCCAGCTCTATCTATCTACTTAACACCTCAGTCACCTCAGTCACTCCATAGTCGCCTGTTAATACCTGTTAACTGCTTATCACCTCAGTCACTACATAGTCACCTGTCTCACCTCAGTCACTACTTATGGCCCCTGTCCACGTTCTCTTCCTTGCCCTACCCCTTCCTAATCTTCTTTCCCCCCCACTCCCACTGTCTACCACTAGAACCCGCTGCCCTCCCGCCCTACCCGCCACGGCAATACCCTATTCACCCTCATCCCCCACCACCTCACCATCCCTCCTGTCCCCCGCCTCCTTCCTAGCTCTTAACCTTCAACACTTCCTTCCTGCCATTAACCCATCCCCATTCCTCCTTAGTACACCTCGTCTTCGTCGCCTTCGCCGCCCGACCTCCCCCACCCTCCTCCGCATTCTCCTGCTCCTCCTCCTGCTATCCGCGGGAGACATTAACCCTAATCCAGGTCCCCCTCGCCTGTCCCCGTCCTATCCATGCAAACGATTCCGAGATGTCTCCAATCTCGTCTCTATTCCCCTCCTCCCCCCCTCTTCCCTCCCCTTCTCATGCGCCCTGTGGAATGCCCACTCAGTCTGTAACAAACTGCCCTTCACCCACGATCTCTTCATCTCTCGCTCCCTTCAACTGCTCGCCCTAACCGAAACCTGGATCTCCCCGGAAGACTCGGCCTCAGTCGCGGCCCTCTGCCATGGAGGTTATCTCTTCTCCCACACTCCCCGCCCAGTTGGCCGCGGTGGAGGTGTTGGGCTACTACACTCGCCCTCCTGTAGTTTCCAACCCCTCCCCCTACCGCAGTCTCACTGCTTCTCATCCTTTGAAGCCCACTCCATCCGGCTATTCTACCCGCTGCCACTCAGAGTCGCAGTCATCTACCGCCCCCCTGAAAAATCCTTCTCTTCCTTCCTCACCGACTTTGATGCATGGCTTTCTGTCTTTCTTGAACCCTCATCACCGTCCCTCATTCTCGGAGACTTCAACATTCACGTTGATGACCCATCCGACTCTAACGCTTCTAAGTTCCTCACCCTAACATCCTCCTTCAACCTCCAGCTGTGCTCCACCACCCCCACTCACCGTGACGGCCATTGTCTTGACCTAGTCCTCTCCTCCTCCGGCTCACCCTCCAATTTCCAGGCTTCTGCTCTCCCTCTCTCCGATCATCAGCTGATCACATTCACACTTCTTCACCCCCCCCCCCCTCTGCCCCGTCCAACTTTAACCACCACCTCCAGGAATCTCCAGGCTATTGACCCCCCCCACTCTATCCTCTAGTATCTCTAATCTCCTCCCCTCCATCATGTCCTCTGAGACTGTAGACAAAGTGGTCTCCGCTTACGATGCCGCTCTCTCTCCTCTGCTTTGGACACCCTCGCTCCATCCACCTCCCGTCTCACAAAGCGTACTAGTCCCCAGCCTTGGCTGACCCCTTGCATCCGCTACCTTCGCTCCTGCACCCGATCCGCTGAACGCCTCTGGAGGAAATCTCGTACCCATTCAGACTTCCTTCACTACAAATTCATGCTATCCTCCTTCCAGTCCTCCCTATTCCTTGCAAAACAGGACTACTACACCCAATTGACCAATTCTCTCAGCTCCAACCCTCGTCGTCTCTTCACCACCCTTAACTCCCTCCTCAAAGTGCCCCCCGCTCCCACTCCCCCTTCACTCTCTCCTCAATCACTGGCTGACTACTTCCGTGACAAGGTACAATGATCAACCTTGAGTTCACTACCAAGCCACCTCCTCCTCAGCCTGTAGCCCTATCCAACAACCAACCAACCATGGCCTCTTTCTCCTCCTTTCCTGAGATCACCGAGGATGAAACCTCCCGCCTTCTTTCCTCCTCGAAATGCACCACCTGTTCCTCCGATCCCATCCCCACCAACCTACTTAACACCATCTCTAATACTATCACCCCCTCCATCTGTCGCATCATTAACCTTTCTCTCTCCACTGCAACTGTCCCTGACACCTTCAAGCACGTAGTAGTCACACCTCTCCTAAAAAACCCATCACTTGACCCTACCTGCCCCTCCAACTACCGCCCCATCTCTCTCCTCCCCTTCCTCTCCAAAATACTTGAACGCGCCATTCACAGTCGCTGCCTTGATTTTCTCTCCTCTCATGCCATCCTAGATCCACTTCAATCCGGCTTTCGCTCTCTACACTCGACAGAAACAGCACTCTCTAAAGTCTGCAACGACCTGCTCCTCGCCAAATCCAGAGGCCACTATTCCATCCTCATCCTGCTCGATCTATCCACTGCGTTTGACACTATCATGATTTACTTCTTACCACATTGTCCTCTTTTGGGTACCAAGGCTCTGTCCTCTCCTGGTTCTCCTCTTATCTCTCCCACCGCACCTTCAGAGTACACTCTCATGGATCTTCCTCCACCCCCATCCCACTATCTGTTGGAGTTCCCCAGGGATCTGTCCTTGGACCCCTTCTCTTCTCAATTTACACCTCCTCCCTAGGCTCACTGATCTCATCTCATGGTTTTCAGTATCATCTTTATGCTGACGACACCCAGCTATATCTCTCCACATCAGACATCACCGCGGAGACCCAGGCCAAGGTATCGGCCTGCTTATCTGACATTGCTGCCTGGATGTCCAACCGCCACCTGAAGCTGAACATGTCCAAAACTGAGCTCCTCGTCTTTCCACCTAAACCCACCTCTCCTCTTCCTCCACTCTCCATCTCAGTTGATAACACCCTCATCCTCCCCGTCCCATCTGCCCGCAACCTCGGAGTCATCTTCGACTCCTCCCTCTCCTTCTGTGCGCATATCCAACAGACTGCCAAGACCTGTCGCTTCTTCCTCTTCAACATCAGCAAAATTCGCCCTTTCCTATCTGAGCACACCACACGAACTCTCGTCCACGCTCTCATTACCTCTCGCCTTGACTACTGCAACCTACTCCTCACCGGTCTCCCACTTAGCCATCTATCCCCCCTTCAATCCATTCAGAACGCTGCCGCACGTCTTATATTCCGCCAGAACCGATATACTCACATCACCCCTCTCCTCAAGTCACTTCACTGGCTTCCGATCAGATACCGCATACAATTCAAACTTCTCCTCCTTACCTACAAATGCACCCGGTCTGCGGCTCCTCACTACCTCTCTACCCTCATCTCCCCCTATGTCCCCGCCCGTAACCTCCGCTCACAGGACAAATCCCTTCTTTCAGTTCCCTTCTCCACCACTGCCAACTCCAGGCTCCGCTCATTCTGCCTTGCCTCACCCTTTGCCTGGAACAATCTTCCTCAACCCCTACGCCAAGCTCCCTCCCTACCCATTTTCAAATCTCTGCTTAAAACTCACCTCTTCAATGCTGCGTTCGGCACCTAACCTTTCGTGAAATATAGTATTCCCTATCAGATGGACTCCACACTTGTCTTTAGATTGTACACCTGTCTTTTAGATTGTAAGCTCCTTGAGCAGGGACTATCCTTCCATGTTAAATTGTACAGCGCTGCGTAATCCTAGTAGCGCTTTAGAAATGTTAAGTAGTAGTAGTAGTAGTAGCTCCGGAGCGGTTTGTGTCGAAGTGATCAGCTGTTAAGGGTTCAGCTGTTTTTTTCTTTACTTTTGTAGCGATGTCGGGCAAACTTCGTCGTTGTTTGGTGTGTCAGCGATAGGGGCAAGGTCCTGGCGGTAGCGACCGATATAGCGACGATGCCGGGGGGGGGGGGGGATGGCTCCAGTCCGATGTTGTGGTGCCAGTCGCTTCTTCCTTGTCTTTGGGGCCGATTTCGGCGGGAAACGCCGCCATTTTGATTTTAATAATGTAGGAAGGAAGTTGCAGTGTAGAATCCACCGACAGATTTTTTTTTTACATTCCTGATGCAGAGCATCTGCTGTTTTGTATATGAGCCGCGAGTTAGCGGCTGGGGAGGGGGCTTTAGCCTTCCTCACCCTCTTAGATTGGGCGTCTCTGAGGTATATAATCAGTTGAGCAAAAGTTGCAGGCTCTACCGTGTCATTCAGCTCTTTGCATAGCGCTCTCTGCGACACCTTGTGATATCAAACAGGGGTTCCTCTGTAGCCTGCTCACTATGACAGCCTCGGATTTAAAAAAACAAAAATCTTGTCTCTTGAGAGGGCTAGGTTAGCCTGTTTTCACAAGACAGCAAGAGGAACGGATCAGCAAAGAAGGCAAAGCTTTTGTGTCTGTTCTTTGCTATGTCAAACAGCGGTTGCTCTGCAGCATGCTTAGTATGGCATCCTCAGTTTAAAAATAAAATGAAATGGTTTCTCTCGGTTGGACAGCCAGGTTTCCATTTGTATGCTCCTCTCTAGTCTGTTGCTATGTTGTTTTTAATTTCCTGACGGCTGTATGATCTTCCAGCTTTGCAGTTGGACAGTTAGGGTACAGGCTGAAAAGCATTTTTTTGTGTGTGTAGAGCAGTGTATAATAAGGCTGTTCTAAGCTCATCTTTCCTTCCTTCCCTCTCCCTCTCCCCCTCCCCCCCTCACCCACAGTGTTTTCTTTTCCACCTTACAGTGGGGTGCAGATGTCTGGAATAGGAAGCTTTTAATGCACGTTTCAAGCTTCGGTAGACATTTTTTGCTAATATACTTTAGCCTGGTCCATGTCCAGACAGCAGTTTGGTACATTTGCAGAAGTGCATGCAGCTCCCTAACTAGCCAATTCAAACCAGCCAAGGGAACAGCTTGCAGTTTTTGTTTGGCTAGCCAAACTTATCCGATCAAGGCTGCATGAGGACATAAGAGCATAAGCTTTGCCATGCTGGGACAGTCTGGGGGTCCAGTGAGCTCAGCGTCCCGCTTTCGTCAGTAGCCACAGCTGCTCCCAGACTGTCCACTAGTTCTTTGATTTGTGGTTTAGGTAGTTAGTGTTGATCTGCAGCAGCACTTTCCAGGTAATCAGCATATTTTCAAAGCACTTAGCCTTCCAAGGCTAAGTGCTTTGAAAATATATGGGGTTTATTTTCAACAGTTCTTTTAAGGCTTAGGGGCTAGATTGTTGAAATTGCATGTGTTTAACCTATTATAGAACGCTAGCATACGTCTGTAATTATGTGTTTTTCTGTCGTCAGACACATAACAAGTAATCCTTTCCCTCTCAGCTATGAAGGGGTGTGGGCCCAGTTTCTATTCCCGGTAGGCGCTTGATTGACATCATTTCAAGAGAGGTGGGCCCAGATTCTTGCGGATCAGTGGGTCTTGGAGTTTATTCGAGAAGGTGATCCATTACAGTTTCAGTCTGTCCGATCCTTTCCTAGAATCGCCTTGACCTTTTTGCATCCTAGCCAGAGCCGTCAGAGATTTTCTCCGTAGCCTTCTGGCCCTTTGAGCAATTGTCTCCTGTCCTTTGGTTGGCCCTGTGTTAGGGTCGTTACTCTATCCGATTTTAGATCTCAAGGCGGTCAATCAAATCCTCTAGGTGCCCTCTTTTCGAATGGTGACTTTCCGGTCAATCTTGGTTGCAGTGCGGTCAGAGGAGTTTCTGATTTTTCTCGTTCTCGCAGTACCCTATTTTCCTTTTCCTGTTCATCTGCTCCTCCTACGTTTACCAAGATCATGGTAGCTCCGATTCTTCCAACAGAGGACATTTTAGTGCGTCCTTGGGTGGACTTTTGGTTGATCCGCGCAAAGTTTTCCCACGGGAGTCGTCCGGTGACAGCTCAGGTGGTAGAATTCTTACAGTCTCTAGGTTGGGTAGTTAATGTACAGACGAGCCGTCTGTTCCCTTTTCAGTCGATACAGTATCTGGGAGTCCAATTCGACATGCAGCAGGGCCGCGGGTTTATTCCACAGACCAGGGCACTCAAGTTGTAGGCTCTGATTCGTCTCTTCTTGCACAATTTGAGTCAGTCTGCAAGAGACTATCTACAGATCTTAGGCTCCAGGGCAGTTCCCTGGGACAGGGCATATATAAGTACATAAGTACATAAGTAGTGCCATACTGGGAAAGACCAAAGGTCCATCTAGCCCAGCATCCTGTCACCGACAGTGGCCAATCCAGGTCAAGGGCACCTGGCACGCTCCCCAAACGTAAAAACATTCCAGACAAGTTATACCTAAAAATGCGGAATTTTTCCAAGTCCATTTAATAGCGGTCTATGGACTTGTCCTTTAGGAATCTATCTAACCCCTTTTTAAACTCCGTCAAGCTAACCGCCCGTACCACGTTCTCCGGCAATGAATTCCAGAGTCTAATTACACGTTGGGTGAAGAAAAATTTTCTCCGATTCGTTTTAAATTTACCACACTGTAGCTTCAACTCATGCCCTCTAGTCCTAGTATTTTTGGATAGCGTGAACAGTCGCTTCACATCCACCCGATCCATTCCACTCATTATTTTATACACTTCTATCATATCTCCCCTCAGCCGTCTCTTCTCCAAGCTGAAAAGCCCTAGCCTTCTCAGCCTCTCTTCATAGGAAAGTCGTCCCATCCCCACTATCATTTTCGTCGCCCTTCGCTGTACCTTTTCCAATTCTACTATATCTTTTTTGAGATACGGAGACCAGTACTGAACACAATACTCCAGGTGCGGTCGCACCATGGAGCGATACAACGGCTCTTCTGAGGTAACTTCTCTCGAGATGGTCGTTCCACAAGGTTTCTCTTCATCAGACATTGCCACTTCTCCTCTAAGTGAGGACCAGTCTGCGTTGGTGGCTTTGGCAGGCCAATTTGACCTAAGGTATGCCTCTGGGTCAGCCCAGCTGGACTGTGATGACAACAAATGTCAGTCTCAGTGGCTGGGAGCTCACTGTTAGTGGCAGTTTGCTCAGGGTCTCTGGTCTCATCAGGAGGTTTTGTTTTTAATCAGTCTGTTAGAGTCCAGAGCGATTCGTCTGGCGCTCCAGTGTTCTTCTCCTGAGAGGCCGAGCAGTGCGCGTAATGTCAGACAATGCCTGACCATTAGCATATATCAGTCGGCAAGGAGGGACGAGGAGTCTGCTGTTGGAGCGAGAGCCGTCGCTGTTGATTCAATGGGGAGTAGTTCATCTGGTGGCTCTGTCAGCGGCTCACACAGCAGGTGTAAATGTTCATGCAGATTTCTAAGTCAGCACATGCTTGATCCGCTAAGCAAAGGGGCATTTCAGTTGCTGGTCGATCTTTGGGGATCGCCCAGGATGGATCTTTTTGCCTCCTCATGCATGCAAACCGTCCTCTGTTATACAGTCATCGAAAGGATCCTAAGGCGCTTGGCATGGTCGTTCTTCGATCTTCGCCAATGTATGTTTTTCCTCCTTGGCTTCTGATAGGCCGTCGCCTTCAGAAGGTCGAGTTCCACAAGGGAGGTCTGTCTTTGGTGGTTTCTGGTTGGCCTCGAAGGCCTTGATATGCCGACCTTCAACGTCTTCTGGTGGATTTTCCCTTCAAGCTTCCGTTCGTGCAAGATCTTCTGTCGCACGGTCCAGTCATTCATCCTGATCTGCATCAATTTAGTCTTATGCTCGGGCTCTGGTGAGGGCTAAGCTGTTTAAGAAGTGTTAGTCCGCTCAAGTCATTGCTACTATGCTTCGCTCTCGTCGTCGTTCTGCCTCTTTGAATTAGGTGCGTGCTTGGAGGATATTTGCGAGCTGGTGTAAGAGGTTTGGTTTATCTCCTTTTAGTACTTCGGTTCCTCCTTATTCTCTTAGGTTATACAAATCACATTCACAATATTCAGTAAGAAAGAATAAAAAAAACTTTTATTTTTTTCAACTGTCCTCCCTTGGACAGAGGCTGTATAAGAACATTATACAGGAAGCAAAATCAACATACCGTATTTTTCGGACTATAAGACGCACTTTTTTCCCCCAAAATTTGGGAGGAAAATGGGGGGTGCGTCTTATAGTCCGAAGGTAGCGTTTTTTGACCTCCGTTCCGTACTTACAGGATTCCATGTTCCCTGGTGGTCTAGTGACGTCGGGGCAGGAAAGAGCCCCCTCTTTCCTGCCCATCGCGCTGCTCTCCGTGCTTCTCAATGCTTTCCGACGGTCTCGGCGAGATTCAAAATGGCCGCCGAGATTTTGAATCTCGCCGAGACCGTCGGAAGGCATTGAGAAGCACGGAGAGCAGCGCGATGGGCAGGAAAGAGGGGGCTCTTTCCTGCCCCGACGTCACTAGACCACCAGGGAACACGGAATCCTGTAAGTACGGGACGGAGGTCCAAAACCCGGACAAGACGCACCGGAGCACCTAGGTTTTAGAGGAGGGAAAGAGGAAAATTTTTTTTTTCCTATTTCCCTCCTCTAAAACCTAGGTGCGTCTTATGGTCCGGTGCGTCTTATAGTCCGAAAAATACGGTACTCACAAGCTGCAATGGTAAATCCACATTTGCTTAGCTTTCTGCCTTTACAGGATCACATGTTTAATCATTTGTATTGTCAACATATGCTGCATAATACATCAACAAGCATGAAGTAAAACATTACAACGTAGATCAGCTATGTTGAGTTTTCCATTAACAAATAGCTTTACAACCCCAAATGAACTAAGTAACTCCCCCCCTCTCCCCCTATTCCCCACCCCCCTTGTGAGTCAATCAGATGTTCAAAATATAACTTCTCGCTCGTGAGGGCATGGTCAGCCACAAAGGTTCCCACAGTTTGCGGAAATCCTCCCCTTCATCGCTGTCCAATGTCCGCACCCTGCATCTATCAAGCTTCATTTGCTGAATCATCAGAGCACGCCAACATGGCAGAGGGGGTCTCAACTCCGACCGCCAGGTTTTCAGAATTGTGGAAATCCCAGATAGTATCGCCCACTGCACATATCTCTTAAACCCTGGTGGCGGCCTCTCTGTAAATTTGTAGGTGTAAAATAAAATCAGAGGGTCACACACTAAAGAGCACCCCCATTGTGAGTACAGGGAGTGAAGAATATCCCCCCAGAATTGCTGCACCAATGGACAAAGCCAGAACATATGTCCCAGCGTGGCTGATCCACTCCCACACCTGGTACAGGTCCCATCACATGCTTCAGTTATACGAGCTACTCTCTTTGGTGCCAAGTGTGTCCTCATGAAGAATCTGTATAACTTTTCACACTGCGGGACTGACAGGTGTTGTAGGTGAATTTTCCTAATGAATTTCTTACAATTATCCGGTGTAAGCGTACACCCCAAGTCCTCCGACCAACTTGCAGCCAACCGCATATAATCTATTTCTTGGGTGGTGTCCTTTAGCTGCTGAAGATGAAACCGCAGGGGGACAGATACCTGTGCCCCAAGCGAGTAATTCTCCGTGAGAATATCTACTACATCTTCTGTAAGGTCAGACCACATGAGGGAGGACACGTAATGTTTTAATTGTGTATATGCAAAGTAGTGTGTGCCAGGAATGCCAAACTCTGCTGTAAGAGCAGCCAGTGTTTTAAGCTGCCCCTCTTCATTAACTACTTGAGACAAATAAACAACACCTCTGTTCCTCCACCGGCCAAAGACACTAGCGCCCATCCCCGGAGGAAATTCTGGATTATTGCATATAGGGAGCAGCGGTGTAACTTTGGCATTGAAATTATGTCTCCTACACACCCACCTCCAGGTAGCTCTAAGCGAGTACAATAAGGGATGTCGGTGATATGCTAAGGGCGGTAAGCGGTAACCTGTGTGCGGGAGATAACTGAAATGTGTCCCGGGGAAGATTGACGTCTCCGCCACAGTATTGGAAAACTCAGCCGTTCCCCGAAACCAATCGTTGACATGCCGCATTGCGCATGCTATCGAAAGGTACCTTAAACTCAAAAGCCCCATCCCGCCCTGTTCTTTTGGCGTAGAGATTACTGACAACGGCAGTCTGGGACGTTTACCCCGCCAGAGAAAATTTTGCATTAGCCTATTTAAAACCCGTTCTTCTTTCCCTTTCAAAAACAGTGGGAGCTGTTGAAAAAGGTAGAGCCACCTCGGGGCCATAAGCATGTTAAAGAGTGCAATCCGCCCCCACAGGGAGAGCGGGAGAGCCTGCCACAGTGTCAATTTAAGTTTCATGCTTTCCATCATTGGGCCAATATTAAGTTTATATAGTGTCGACAGATCCCGTGGGATTAATATTCCCAGGTATTTTAGTTTTGTATCTGCCCAGCGTAGCGGGAAGCTCCCCTGCCATGTGTGTTGTAACCCAGCATCTAAGGCAAGTGCGCATGACTTCTGGAGGTTCAGCGAAAACCCCGAAAGAGCCCCATATCGCCTCACAACTTCCAGGACATGTCGCAAAGACACCTGGAGCTCCCGCAGGACCAGCAGAATGTCATCAGCGTAAGCCAGAGTTTTCACCTCTTCACCAGCAATGTTCACCCCCCTAATTTCACCAGCACCATTCAGAGCCCGTATCAGGGGCTCCAGGGAAAGATCAAATAAGAGAGGCGACAGAGGACACCCCTGTCTTGTTCCCCTGCGAACCGGGAACCAATCAGATCTCCCCCCATTTGCCACAACTTGTGCCCCCAGCCCTTCGTATAAAGCTCTTATGGGGCGAATAAATCCTTCTGGGAATCCCATCCACTCCAAAACCCTGAACAGATAACTCCAGTCCACATGGTCAAATGCCTTCGCCGCATCTAGGCTTACTAGCATACCAGGTTCTTTTTGACCAGTGCACTGGGCCATGGCTAGGAGAATTCTCTGCACATGTAGAACAGAATGACGTTTGGGGATGAACCCCACCTGTGCTGGACTTATGAGATCTGAGATATTCGCTGCTAATCTGTTAGCCAGGATCTTTGCTAATAGTTTGACGTCTACGTTGATAAGAGAGATGGGGCGATAGGAGTCGGGGTCCTCCGCCGGTTTGCCCTGTTTAAGTAAGAGTGTGATCAGAGCTGTGTTTTCATGCTGTGGGAGCGTCCCATCGTCTATCACCGCCTGGTAGTAATCCATTAAAGGTGAGACAATGGACAACTGTAATGCTTTGTAAAATTCCCCAGAGAATCTATCTATCCCCAGGGCCGATCCCAGATTAAGGCTGCGAATAGCATTTTGGAGCTCTTTTGGCTGTAGGGGCAATTCCAAGGCAGCGCGGATCCCCTCATCTAACCGGGGCAACCCTGAACTGGACAGAAACCTATCCACCTCCTCTATGTGGGGCGGGCCAGCAGATGTGTACAAGTTTCTGAAATATTTCTGCAACAGCCTCAGTATCTCATTAGTTCTATTGTGCATATTCCCTCGAAGGTCCTTCAGTGCAGTGATAGTACGATTTCCAGTCGGGGGACTAAGCATCTTAGCCAACAGACCTCCCTGTCTATTCCCATATTTATGTAATCTAAATTTATGGTATGTGTTGTTCTTTTGTGTTTGTTCTTGTATTAAAGAATTTATAGTAACTTGCAGCGCTTCATAATTATCTCTATGTGTCTGTGTGGGGGAGGTTATAAGTTTGCGCTTGGCGTTGCTCAATTGCCCAGACAAATTAATGATACTAGCGGCCACTTTTTTCTTTCTGGCCGCCATGTAACAGATCACCTCTCCCCTCATCACTGCCTTTGCCGTACACCAATATAAGACTGGGTCTTCTCTGTGTTGCTTATTGTGGGAAGAGAACTCCTCCCATTTTTTTTTGTAAGAAACTGGTGAAGTCTACATCTTTCACTAGATACCCAGGAAATCTCCAGTGTTTTGTTGTGTGGTTCCCCCCACCAATTTCTAGAGTAATCTTCATCGGAGAGTGATCTGAGATTATAATTTGTTCTATGGAGGCTTCTATGGTACTTGGGAATAAAGATGATGATACAAAAATGTAATCTAAGCGTGCCCATGTCCCATGCGCGCGGGATCTGTGTGTGAAATCTTTGCCCTCCGGGTGTAGAGCTCTCCATGTGTCTATTAACCCAAGAGATGTCATGAAAGAGGACAGTATGTCCTGCCCCCTTCTATTATCTACTACTACTACTACTACTACTATTTAGCATTTCTATAGCGCTACAAGGCATACGCAGCGCTGCACAAACAGAAGAAAGACAGTCCCTGCTCAAAGAGCTTACAATCTAATAGACAAAAAATAAATAAGTAAGCAAATCAAATCAATTAATGTGAACGGGAAGGAAGAGAGGAGGGTAGGTGGAGGCGAGTGGTTACAAGTGGTTACGAGTCAAAAGCAATGTTAAAGAGGTGGGCTTTCAGTCTAGATTTAAAGGTGGCCAAGGATGGGGCAAGACGTAGGGGCTCAGGAAGTTTATTCCAGGCGTAGGGTGCAGCGAGACAGAAGGCGCGAAGTCTGGAGTTGGCAGTAGTGGAGAAGGGAACAGATAAGAAGGATTTATCCATGGAGCGGAGTGCACGGGAAGGGGTGTAGGGAAGGACGAGTGTGGAGAGATACTGGGGAGCAGCAGAGTGAATACATTTATAGGTTAGTAGAAGAAGTTTGAACAGGATGCGAAAACGGATAGGGAGCCAGTGAAGGGTCTTGAGGAGAGGGGTAGTATGAGTAAAGCGACCCTGGCGGAAGATGAGACGGGCAGCAGAGTTTTGAACCGACTGGAGAGGGGAGAGGTGACTAAGTGCCCTCATGTTCCTCCTCCCCGTACAATCCACCTCATTGTCCATAATTGCATTCATATCTCCTGCAAGAATTATCTCCTGGTCTCGAAACAGGAGGAGAGCCCGCATCAAGTCAGGAAAAAATTCTGGAGTTTGGGGGGTGGGAGCGTATACTGACAGCAAGTACAGTTCTTTGCCCTGAATATTCAACCTGACCATCAGATATTACAGGATCACTTATAAATATCTCTACACAATGGTTGGCATATCATCATGTCAGCAATATTTTCACTCAGCTTACAATCAATGTTTAGTGCTGCAATGGTCATCTACATTCCTTCCGAGCTTCTCCTGTTCCACCCACTCACCTGCACAACTTTACTTCTTTGTTCTCACATTTTTCCCGTGACCCATAGGTCATGCTGCCCTCTAGCTGTTTGCTCTCATGATGAGCTTTCCATCATGTCAGCTATTTACAGCTTCAGGTATTATCTACAGATATCAACCGGATGTTGAAATTCTATATCAAGTCTACAGGTGATGTTCACCGCTCTGATCATTTGTTTCTTCTGATTGGAGGGTCCCGCGAGGGATTTGTGCCTTCTAAGCCTTCTATTTCTCGATGGCTTAAAGAGATGATTGCTTCAGCTTATCTTCTGTCTGGGAGATCTGTACCAGGGCATGTTAAGGCCCATTCTATGAGAGGTCAGGCAGCTTCTTGGGTGGAGCATTGTCTAGTACCTCCGGAAGATATTTGTTGTGCGGCGACCTGGTCATCGTTGCATTCTTCTTCTACATACTACCGTTTGGATGTCCTCAGTCATCAGCAGGTTGCTTTTAAAGAGTGTGGTTTTGTCGGCCGGGCTTCTTGGGTCCCTCCCATAATTTAACTGCTTTGTTACTTCCCATCAGTCACATTCTGGGCCGGTCCGGAGGGATGCTAAGGAAGGGTAAATTAGACCTTACCTGCTAATTTGCTTTCCTTTAATCCCTCCGGACCAGCCCAGATCCCTCCCTTTACGTATTTTCTGTTTTCAGTTTTTTCTTTGTTTGGAGCTGTGTAGCTAGTTTGTTTTTTTATTACAAAAAAGTTAAATAAATATATAAATTACAGAAATGTTTTTTCTGTTTTACTGAGATGTCTCATTTGAAGGACCATGTTATGTTTAAAGGCACTCACCCTTTGTTAGCAATGTGCCGGTGGCTGCTCAGGTTTTTTGGATGCACAGTTTGTGTTTTCTTCTCTGGCTTTACTTCTGCTTTGGTACTTTATTACTGGATCTTTCTCTGGTTGCCAAGGGCTCTTATTGGCTCCTAGAGTCACAGTATTTTTTCTCAGTCTCCACCTGCTGGAAGGCGTACACAACCCATCAGTCACATTCTGGGCCGGTCCGGAGGGATTAAAGGAAAGCAAATTAGCAGGTAAGGTCTAATTTACCCTTCCTGTTGCTAAATCTGATTAATCTCTCCTTTATCTAGTACTGTACTCACTTTCAGCACTGGCATTTCATTTTTCCCTTCATTTTGTTCTCTCATAATCTGCATGGCATTCTTAAGATATATTGTTATGTTATAGTATATTATAATGTTCTGCTGTTTACGTCATGGTTTTGTGTGGATCACAGCAAAAGAGGCTGGACAATACCAGGAGGTTACATCATCAAAGCAAAAAATACATTCAAATCGTCTCCACAAAATCATTAACCTCTAAAATTCAAAGGGACAAGCAAAAGTAGTGGAATAGTCTCCCGATGTAGGACACCTGTACATAGAATAGTGTTCTAGAGGTTTTATTGCAAAATAAATATGTCTTGATTTGACTTCTAAAATGCCTGTAATTCATAGCAGATAATGCAAAAGGGGAAATGGGACTTTATACACCGCCTTTCTGTGGTTTTTGCAACTACATTCAAAGTGGTTTACATAGTATACAGAGGTATTTATTTGTACATGGGCAATGGAGGGTTAAGTGACTTGCCCAGAGTCACAAGGAGCTGTAGTGGGAATTGAACCCAGTTCCCCAGGATCAGTCTGCTGCACTAACCACTAGGCTACTCCTCCACTAGCAACATTCCATGTAGAATCTCAAATAGTAGCAACAGAATCTCGGAGTGGAGGAGTGGCGTAGTGGTTAGGGTGGTGGACTTTGGTCCTGGGGAACTGAGGAACTGAGTTCGATTCCCACTTCAGGCACAGGCAGCTCCTTGTGACTCTGGGCAAGTCACTTAACCCTCCATTGCCCCATGTAAGCCGCATTGAGCCTGCCACGAGTGGGAAAGCTCGGGGTACAAATATAACAAAAAAAAAATAGTAGCAACAGAATCTCAAACAGTAGCAACATTCCATGTAGAATCTGAAATAGTTGCAAAAGAATCTCAAATAGTAGCAACATTCCATGTAGAATCTCAAATATAACATACATAACATAGTAGGTGACGGCAGAAAAAGACCTGTACGGTCCATCCAGTCTGCCCAACAAGATAAATTCATGTGCGCTACTTTATACGTATACCTGACCTTGATATGTATCTACCATTTTCAGGGCACAGACCGTAGACGTCTGCCCAGTACTAGCCCTGTCTCCCAACCACTAGCCCCGCATCCCAAACACCGGTGCTGCCACCCAATCTCTGCTAAGCTTCTGAGGATCCATTCCTTCTGAACAGGATTCCTTTATGTTTATCCAACGCATTTTTGAATTCCGTTACCGTTTTCATCTCCACCCCCCGTGGGAGGGAATTTCAAGTATCCACCACTCTCTCCGTGAAAAAATACTTCCTGACATTTTTCTTGAGTCTGCCCCCCTTCAACCTCATTTCATGTCCTCTAGTTCTACCGCCTTCCTGTCTCCGGAACAGGTTCATTTGCAGATTAATACCTTTCAAATATTTGAACGTCTGTATCATATCACCCCTGTTTCTCCTTTCCTCTAGGGTATACATGTTCAGGTCAGCAAGTCTCTCATACATTTTGTTACACAAATCCCATACTGTTTTTGTAGCTTTGCACCGTATCAATTTTTTTACATCCTTAGCAAGATACGGCCTCCAAAACTGAACACAATACTCCAGGTGGGGCATCACCAACGACTTGTATAGGGGTATTAACACCTCCTTTCTTCAGCTGGTCACACCTCTGTCTACACAGCCTAGTAACCTTCTGGCTACAGGTAGCAACATTCCATGTAGAATCTCATATAGTAGCAACAGAATCTCAAATAGTAGCAACAGAATCTCAAATAGTAGCAACATTCCATGTAGAATCTCAAATAGTAGCAACAGAATCGCAAGTAATAGCAATATTCCATGTAGAATCTCAACTAGGGAAATGGGACTTGATATACTGCCTTTCTGTGGGTTTTACAACTACATTCAAAGTGGTTTACATAGCATATACAGGTACTTATTTGTACCCGGGGCAATGGAGGGTTAAGTCTGCTGCATTAACCTCTAGACTACTCCTCCACTCCTTATTCTTTGGGATTCTGGAATCTTGCTATTTGGGGTTCTACATGGAATGTTGGTACTCTTTGAGATTGTGCATGGAATCTTGTTAATGGGACTTGATAAACCACCTTTCTGTGGTATATCAAAAGCATGTTCGAGGTTTGTTGCCACTGATTCTGACATGCTGAACGAGGTGGGAAGTGAGCTGGGATTTAAATACTGGGAAGCTGTGGAGGCCGAGTTGGCTGCAGTTGCTAGAGCTGCCAATGTCCAGGAAAATAATTACAACCTTGTGTACAGGTGGTTCTTGAGTCCAGACAAAATTCAACATTACAGGCGTCCTCGGACTGTTGGAGGCTTTGTAGCCTGGTTATATTTGGTGGTTCTGCCCCAAGGTCTTCTGGAAGATCTTACAGTACCAGATTTGTCATTGTACGGGTCATTGGGTGCCATGGGACCCGGGGATGTTTCTGTTTAACAGAGCTATCCGGGTTTGAGGTGTGCTCAGGTACACTTGGTAATTCATTTGATTAATGCTGCAAAGTTGACGTTGGCGTCTTGTTGGAAACGAGTGGAACTGCCCTCTACATATCTAGAAAGCTAAACTGAGCGCTAGTTGTAGAAAGGAGAAGCTTTTGACTTGCCCAGATGGAGGAAAGACTGGGGTTCCCTAAAGAACTTTCAACTATTGAGGTTGCTTGAGAATGCTTTTGGGGGAGTTCAAGGAGGGGGGATTGGGATTGTGGGACGATTGATGGAGGACAGGTATGGGAGAAATTTAGGGGAGTCTGTTGCACGGGGTTAAAATACAGAAAATTGTGAGGTTGCTGTTAGCATTGATGTTTGACTTTCAGTTTTGTTACTTTTCGCTGATGATGTGTGTGAACACTAGTCATAACAGAATGTTTTGTAACTTTATTATTGTTTTTTTTTAATTCTTTTTCAATAAAACCTCCTTTAAATTAAAAAAGAAAATAATTCCATTATGCAAAGAACGTGGAATCTCCCTCTATTTTGGGTGGAGAAGCCCTGTGTACAGGCTTGTAACTTCAGTACAGTTTTCTGTTTATAACTTTGTATTTCTTTTTTATTGACCGTAGCTTTTAGGAGTTTTTATTTCTTCATCCGTGGATCTCCTCCCTCTTTTGTGGACTGATGAACACTCTATTTTTTCCTATATACAGTGGGGGAAATAAGTATTTGATCCCTTGCTGATTTTGTAAGTTTGCCCACTGACAAAGACATGAGCAGCCCATAATTGAAGGGTAGGTTATTGGTAACAGTGAGAGATAGCACATCACAAATTAAATCCGGAAAATCACATTGTGGAAAGTATATGAATTTATTTGCATTCTGCAGAGGGAAATAAGTATTTGATCCCCCACCAACCAGTAAGAGATCTGGCCCCTACAGACCAGGTAGATGCTCCAAATCAACTCGTTACCTGCATGACAGACAGCTGTCGGCAATGGTCACCTGTATGAAAGACACCTGTCCACAGACTCAGTGAATCAGTCAGACTCTAACCTCTACAAAATGGCCAAGAGCAAGGAGCTGTCTAAGGATGTCAGGGACAAGATCATACACCTGCACAAGGCTGGAATGGGCTACAAAACCATCAGTAAGACGCTGGGCGAGAAGGAGACAACTGTTGGTGCCATAGTAAGAAAATGGAAGAAGTACAAAATGACTGTCAATCGACAAAGATCTGGGGCTCCACGCAAAATCTCACCTCGTGGGGTATCCTTGATCATGAGGAAGGTTAGAAATCAGCCTACAACTACAAGGGGGGAACTTGTCAATGATCTCAAGGCAGCTGGGACCACTGTCACCACGAAAACATTGGTAACACATTACGACATAACGGATTACAATCCTGCAGTGCCCGCAAGGTCCCCTGCTCCGGAAGGCACATGTGACGGCCCGTCTGAAGTTTGCCAGTGAACACCTGGATGATGCCGAGAGTGATTGGGAGAAGGTGCTGTGGTCAGATGAGACAAAAATTGAGCTCTTGGCATGAACTCAACTCGCCGTGTTTGGAGGAAGAGAAATGCTGCCTATGACCCAAAGAACACCGTCCCCACTGTCAAGCATGGAGGTGGAAATGTTATGTTTTGGGGGTGTTTCTCTGCTAAGGGCACAGGACTACTTCACCGCATCAATGGGAGAATGGATGGGGCCATGTACCGTACAATTCTGAGTGACAACCTCCTTCCCTCCGCCAGGGCCTTAAAAATGGGTCGTGGCTGGGTCTTCCAGCACGACAATGACCCAAAACATACAGCCAAGGCAACAAAGGAGTGGCTCAGGAAGAAGCACATTAGGGTCATGGAGTGGCCTAGCCAGTCACCAGACCTTAATCCCATTGAAAACTTATGGAGGGAGCTGAAGCTGCGAGTTGCCAAGCGACAGCCCAGAACTCTTAATGATTTAGAGATGATCTGCAAAGAGGAGTGGACCAAAATTCCTCCTGACATGTGTGCAAACCTCATCATCAACTACAGAAGACGTCTGACCGCTGTGCTTGCCAACAAGGGTTTTGCCACCAAGTATTAGGTCTTGTTTGCCAGAGGGATTAAATACTTATTTCCCTCTGCAGAATGCAAATAAATTCATATACTTTCCACAATGTGATTTTCCGGATTTAATTTGTGATGTGCTATCTCTCACTGTTACCAATAACCTACCCTTCAATTATGGGCTGCTCATGTCTTTGTCAGTGGGCAAACTTACAAAATCAGCAAGGGATCAAATACTTATTTCCCCCACTGTATGTGGGGAGAATTAGGTTTCACCTCCTTTTTTTTTTGTAATCATTGCTAATATGTTTCTTTCTTTTCTAGTGTAATGCTTGTTAATTCTTAGAAATGCAAATAAAAAAAAAAAAAGAAAATTGGTAGTCTGTTTGATTTTATCACCTTTTTCTTCTTCACCAGAAGAGTTGCTAATAGTTTTAGTTCTAATTAGTTTTCATTTATAGAATTTCATCCATGTTTCCAAAGTATTGATAGTTATGTGAATTATTGTAGATTGTAAAGAAAGTAAGGTGTCTGTTGGTATGAACACGTTAATGTCGTCTGTGTAACTGTAAAGACAGACACCCCGTTTCTCCAAAAGATAAACCAATGACTGTACATAAACGTTAAATAGAAAAGGGGACAGTGGAAAACACTGTGTCACACCACAAAGGTTTTTCCCCTTTTCAGAGAAATTATTATCCATTTGACTCTATATGAACATTGTCTTTAAAAAAACATAAAATCAATTATAGACTTCGCCAGTAATACCCAAATTCTCCAATATTTGTAATAAAGGTGTAGATTCTATACATGGTGCATGAAAAATCCGCATGGAAAAAAAATACCTAGATGTATTCTCTAAAGTATGCCTACATTTGATAGAATTCACTAGAAATAAAACAAAATAAAACATGGAAAAGAAAATAAGATGATACCTTTTTTATTGGACATAACTTAATAAATTTCTTGATTACCTTTCGAAGGTTGCCCTTCTTCTTCAGATCAGAAATAAGCAAATGTTGGTAGATGACAGTATATATAAGTGAAACATCAAAGCATTTCAGACTTAGCCGTTCTGACTTTCAAGTACATAAGTACATAAGTAATGCCATACTGGGAAAAGACCAAGGGTCCATCGAGCCCAGCATCCTGTCCACGACAGCGGCCAATCCAGGCCAAGGGCACCTGGCAAGCTTCCCAAACGTACAAACATTCTATACATGTTATTCCTGGAATTGTGGATTTTTCCCAAGTCCATTTAGTAGCGGTTTATGGACTTGCCCTTTAGGAAACCGTCCAACCCCTTTTTAAACTCTGCTAAGCTAACCGCCTTCACCACTTTCTCCGGCAACGAATTCCAGAGTTTAATTATACGTTGGGTGAAGAAAGATTTTCTCTGATTTGTTTTAAATTTACTACACTGTAGTTTCATCGCATGCCCCCTAGTCCTAGTATTTTTGGAAAGCGTGAACAGACGCTTCACATCCACCTGTTCCACTCCACTCATTATTTTATATACCTCTATCATGTCTCCCCTCAGCTGTCTCTTCTCCTAGCTGAATAGCCCTAGCCTCCTTAATCTTTCTTCATAGGGAAGTCGTCCCATCCCCGCTATCATTTTAGTCGCCCTTCTCTGCACCTTTTCCAATTCTACTATATCTTTCTTGAGATGCGGCAACCAGAATTGAACACAATACTCAAGGTGCGGTCGCACCATGGAGCGATACAACGGCATTATAACATCCTCACACCTGTTTTCCATACCTTTCCTAATAATATCCAACATTCTATTCGCTTTCCTAGCCGCAGCAGCACACTGAGCAGAAGGTTTTGGTGTATTATCGACGACGACACCCAGATCCCTTTCTTGGTCCGTAACTCCTAACGCGGAGCCTTGCATGACGTAGCTATAATTCGGGTTCTTTTTTCCCACATGAATCACCTTGCACTTGCTCACATTAAACATCATCTGCCATTTAGCCGCCTAGTCTCCCAGTCTTGTAAGATCCCTCTGTAATTTTTCACAATCCTGTTGCGAGTTAATGACTTTGAATAACTTTGTGTCATCAGCAAATTTAATTACCTCGATAGTTACTCCCATCTCTAAATCTAGCACAGACCCCTGAGGAACCCCACTAACTACCCTTCTCCATTGAGAATACTGACCATTTAACCCCACTCTCTGTTTCCTATCCTTCAACCAGTTTTTAATCCACAATAGGACATTTCCTCCTATCCAAGGTGCTCCATGGTTTCAAAACCTACAGATATCAATAAACTACGGCATTGGACATTGGATGCCAAGTTACCCGTTAGATGCCAGTTTGACCACTATTCATATTTATCAACTTTTGCTTATTTCTGATCTGAAGAAGAAGGGTTACCTTCGAAAACTAATACAAAACAAAGGTATCATCTGGCTTTCTTTTCTCTGTTTTGTTTTATTACAATTCTTACCTTTAAAAGTTGGACTAACATGGCTACCACATCACACCACTATTCTTGAAACATCTGTACAAAAACTGCAAACTGAGGTGCTCCAGTGGTTACCTCAACTGAGTGATCATGGTCTGGCTTCAGCTGCTCTTTTTTCTAGGAGATGTTTAGTAAAGCATATGGGCAAGGATTATATGATTTTTATGATCCTGTTTGTCTCAGGGAATTTCTAATGACGCAAGTGTTAGCATTCGTTGTGTAGGGATGGTCCCGGGTCCAGTTCACAGAGGCAGTGGGTTCGTAGAGGCAGTCGGGTCCAGTTCACAGAGGCAGTGGGTTCCCAAAGAATACACAATCCACACGGGTTTGGATATATATAGAAAGTATATTGTATTTGCATATATATATATAGGCTCACAGCGCTAAGTACATGGAAATAGTACAGTGCTGTATCTGTGTGTGTGTGTGTGTGTGTGTTTAGATGAGAATCAATGAGAAAGAAAGGATAGTGGTGTTCAGAGGAAGAGAGACGCTTTAGGGTAGAGCTGGAAAAGAAGGGGGGAGCAGAGAAAGAAAGAAGAGACTAAGACAGCAGAGCCATGTGTAGAGAGATGGAAAGAGAGAAAAACTGCCAGCCCTCAGAGCCCTGTGCTCTGGGGCTCAAGATGATGGTGTGCAGAGAAAAAGAAAGAGAGAGAAGTGAGCTGAGCAGAGCCATGTGCTTCTGCGTTATACCTCAGTAACAGAAACAGATCAAATAATTCTTTCCTTCCCAGCCAAACTCCAGTTTACTTCCCTGAAGTCAGGAAGGTGACCATTTTCACATATTTTACTCTTTGAAGTTCCTAGTTCTGGAGCCTATCTGTCTGGCTTCCTTTGTTCTTAGAGAGCCCTGCTCCCAGATAGGACAAAAGGTATGTTAATTGAGACAGGCAGCTGGGCAACATTTGGTCCATTTGCCATCCTCAGTGATTCCTGAGGGAGGGGGGAGTTATCAGGAGCTGGTTTCATCAATCCTGACATGCAGCCATCCTGAACGCAAGAACAACAGATTGATAGTTTACCAGCCTATGAAGGAGGAAGTTGCATGCCGCTGATTGGAAGGGCATGTGTGGTTAATTGGGCTTGGATTTTTAAAATAACTTTCCTGTTTATGTACCTTGAAATTTTTCCTGGCTTAATTTTCTTCTCCCATACCTTCCTGGGTTACCTTTGTATTTTGACAAAATAGGGACTAAGTTGATTACCTTAATAGGTATCTTTGTGGGTCAGATTTATTTGTTTATTAGGATTTATTTACCGCCTTTTTGAAGGAATTCACTCAAGGCAGTGGAGAAAAAGACCTCAGCAGTCTCTGCATGGTGATCTTGTGCTCAATGTGCTCAAACGCCAGCCTTCCTAAGACTCCATTATAATCATAGGTCTCAAAAAACTCCACTGATATATAATAAAATATCGTATATGTTGTGAGAAAGGGGGTGGCAAACCGGAGGGGTGGGGGAGGAAAGGACTACCTGTGCCCGCCGGGGATCAAAAGAAGAAAGAGTGGGGCTATAAGAACTACAAGTCCCAGAAGCCCGAGCTGAGCAGGAAACAGGAGGGGAAAGGGGGAGGGGGTTGATTGGGAGATGAAGTCAGAGGAAGGGGAGGAGGAACACCTGTGGGAGAGGGGAGTGGTGGAACAGATGGATTGGCAAGGGGGGGAAGGGGGAGGGGAATCAGAGGAAATGGATATCTCAGCCTTTGCTCAGGGCCAGAGAGGGAGGAGAAAGAGTGCAGTGTGTACTGGACAACAAAAGGTATGAATTCCTTAACCCAGTGGGTGGTTGTCAGGAGTTAGTGCTGACAAATGAGGGAGGTGGGTCTCTAGGTGTAGCCAGTAGGAAGTGCTAAACCTAGAGGAATTCATACCATAGTGGAAACTTTGGAACTTTATATTGTTGCTGGAGAAAAGCTGAACTGTGTGATAAACATTTGCTTCTGAATAGAGGCTCTAAAGAAAGGGGCCTGTGTCAGGAACAGGGCCCGGTCCAGAGGCCTGGGTGGGGGACTTAATAGCCGGACTGGAAAGAATCTAGGCGGCTAGGCTACAAGGAGGGGGACTCCACTCGGAGACGTATACTTGCCAGTAGCCGGTAGGGGTTGGACAAGGGGGTGGGCTACTGGCTGGAGAGAACGCAACTGAGTTAACCTGAGGGCGGCTGGCATATCTTGCAAGGATTGCAGCCAGCCCGGAGAGGTGCAACTCGAGCGCAGACAGCTCGGAGAGGAGCGGCAGTCTGACGTTGGTGCGGCTGGAGTGCAGACAGCACGGAGAGGTGCGGCTGGCTTGCGGACAGCACGGAGAGGTGCAACTAGAGTGCAGACAGCCGGAGAGGAGCAGCAGTCTGACATTTGGTGGCAGTGGTGGGATTGATCGAGCCCTGGTTCCAGTAAGCCGAGGAGGAGGACGGAGGAGGGAGTCGGACCAGAAAGCTGGGGAGCTTGAACCCGGAGGCGAACAAACCTCCTGCTTCCGGAAGAAGATTAAAGTTATCTGGATGGATCCGAAAGAGATGTTTGCCTTTATGACTCACCAATTTCAAAAGCAACAAGAGATGGCCCATAAACTTATGGAGGAGTCGTTGGCAGCTTCCCGAGCACAGCAGCAGCCGCTTTTGGACCTATTTCAGGAATTTTTGCGGGCCGGAGGAAGAATGTCCGGTCCTAGCGAAAGTGGGACAACCTTGCGGGGCGAAGGGACTGCTGGACTGGTAGGACCTGGGGGGGTGAACTGGTTACCTTGGGGAAAATTAACTGAAGCGGATAATATCGAAGATTATCTGGGGGCCTTTGAGAGGGTGGCGGTGACAGCAGGATGGCCTCAGGAGCAATGGACCCTAAGACTAGCTCCTGCGCTGGCTGGGGAAGCTTTAGCGGCTTTTCGGGCCCTTCCTACGGGACAAATAACAGACTACACGAGGCTGAAAGCCGCTATTTTGGATAGGTTTGGGCTAAGCAAGCATACGTACCGAAGGAGGTTTCGGGAGTTCAGGTGGGTGGAGGGAGAGACACCGAGGGTACTTGCTCAGAAACTAAGTGATTTGGCGGGAAAATGGTTAGAGCCGGAGAGACGTTCCATGCAGCAGGTAATGGAAGACCTGGTGCTGGAACAGTTCTTGGAGTCCTTACCTAGAGGTCTTCAGGTGGACTTGATTAAACGGGGCTGCAGTACCCTCGAGGAGGCAATCCAGAGCATGGATTGTTTCCTAGAATCGCAGCATTGTGCACACAGGGGAACCCCGCCGGGAGGGGGATTGGGAGGTCCAAAAGGGCATCAGGTTCCCGAAGGTAGGGGTATGAGAGTTTGGGAGGGGAGTAAAGGGGAAGAAAGAATGTGTTATCGTTGTGGGCGGAAGGGCCATGTGAGGAGAGACTGTGTGGTGAAGTTACAATTGGTGGCCGGAGGGGGGAAGGGGGAAAGGGGGGAGTTCTGCCAACGGGTAGAAGTGATGGGGTTGGCGGTGGAGGGGCTGTTGGACTCGGGAGCGGACCAAACTATGCTTGCCCAGTCCTTGTGGGAGAGGATCAGGGAGAAGGGAGTGGGGAGAGGGGGGAAGAAAGGGCGAGAGGTCACCATACGGTGTGTGCATGGGGCTTCCAGTAAATACCCGTTGCGGCAGGTGAGGATCGTAGGCCCTTTGGGGGCTCATTGGGTCTGGGTGGCGGTACTACCTAGGTTGCCTCAGGCTCTTATCTTGGGAAGGGATTGGCCCCCTTTTTCGCAATATTTGAAAGAGAAAGAGGGGTTAGTGGTTACCCGGTCCCAACGGGGGGCGGAGGGGACGGAACAGGAGCAGGGGTTAGCCCAGATATTTCCGTTTCACATGGAGATATTGGGGAACCCGGGGAAAACTAGGGATTTGGGGGGGCATAAGAAGACAGGGCAGCGTCAGCGAGCTCGGTCTATGAAAGACTTGGAGCAGGCGGCGGATTTCCCTGAGGAGGCAGGGGAGGTGCAGGAACAATTCCCCTCTTTTAGGAGGGAGCAGCAAGCCGACCCTACTCTGCAATATGCTTGGGCGCGGGCAAGGGAGGGGGACAGGGAGGTGCAGGGACCCGGGTTTGTGATAGAGCAGGGCCTTCTGTTTCGGAGACCTGCAGGAAACGGAGGGGAGGGGGAACGGAGCCAGTTAGTGATGCCGAGGGAATTTAGGAACCTACTGTTACGGGTAGCTCATGATCACCCTCTGGGGGGGCATAAAGGAGCTCAGAATACGCTCTCCCAATTGTTACGGCGCTTTTATTGGCCCGGGATATATAAAGAGGTTGAAAAGTATTGTGAGTCTTGTCCTTTATGTCAGAAGGTATCTGAACAGGGACCAGGGAGAGTCCCTTTACATCCGTTGCCCCGCATAGGGACCCCCCTAGGGAGGATTGCGATGGACATAATTGGTCCTCTTCCGAAGTCGACGCGGGGGTTCTCCTATATCTTAGTAATTATGGATATGGCCACCAGGTTTCCTTGGGCCATTCCTTTACGAAACATTTCGGCTAAAGTTATTGCTGCGGAACTGGTTCACCTTTTCTGTGAAGTAGGATTCCCTCGGGAGGTGTTGACTGACCGGGGATCCAACTTTAGATCACGGGTTCTAGCACAGGTATGGGAGGCTTTCGGGATTGTTCACATTTGTACGGCTGCATATCACCCGCAGACCAATGGCCCGGTAGAACGATTTAATAAGACCCTGAAGACTTTGCTTAGGAAAGGAGTGGGCTCTTGCCCGGAGAAATGGGATCAATTGCTGCCCTTTGTCCTGTATGTAACGAGGGAGTGTGTGCAGGCCTCCCTAGGGGTGTCTCCCTTCGAGTTATTCTTTGGGCGAGCACCAAGGGGGGGCTTAGATATAGTGAGAGAAAGATGGGTACCCCCGGAAGCTGAGGATAACACGGTAATATCTTACCTTCATGATTTAAAGGGGCGCTTGAGGCGGTTGGGGGTTTACTCTAGAGACAGATGGCAGGCGGCTCAGCAGTATCAGAAGGCCTCCTATGATAAAAAGACCCGGGTCCGGGAGGTGGCGATAGGGGATAAAGTGCTGATCATGGTCTCGGATAGTCCTCATAAATTTAGTGGGAACTGGAGGGGCCCGATGATAGTTACGAGGCGGTTGGGCCCAGTCACGTATGAAGTGAGGAATGAACAGGGGAGGAGGCAGACTTATCATATAAATTTGATCAAACCTTGGCAGGCCCGGGAGGTTTGTTGGGCGGCTGCAGAGGATTTAACGGAGGAGGATCTAGGTCCTCAAATATCGGAGATGGATTCTAAAGGGGGGTTGCAGGTGGGAGAGGATTTAGAGGGAACTCAAAAAGAGCAGATAAGGGCTCTTTTGGGGGAATTTAAGGATGTGCTCACTCCTTACCCAGGGGCAACGAGATTGATTACGCATGATATCGTAACGGGGGAGGGAAAGGTAGTAAGGCAAAGACCGTACAGGTTATCCCCCATGAAGCAGCAAGAGGTGAATCGGCAGGTTAAGGAAATGTTGGAATATGGGGTGATTGAGGAATCACACAGTTCCTGGGCAAGCCCAGTAGTGCTGGTGCCCAAGACTGATGGGACCTGGCGGTTTTGCATTGATTTTCGGCAAGTTAATGCTCTATCGGACCCGGATGCTTATCCGATGCCGAGGATAGAGGAACTGCTAGACCGACTAGGGTCAGCCCGGTTTCTGTCAACGCTTGACTTAACAAAAGGCTATTGGCAGATTCCGCTCTCTACGGCAGCTAAGCCCAAGACAGCCTTTTGTACTCCTCTTGGCCTGTTCCAGTTCAAGCGGATGCCATTTGGCTTGAATTCGGCAGCGGCCTCTTGTCAACGCCTGTTAGATCAGGTATTGAGGCCTCATCAGGCATACGCGGCCGCGTATCTAGATGATGTCATCATACATAGCCAAGACTGGGGGTCTCATCTACTCCAGGTGGGGAAGGTATTAAACGCCTTTCGGGAAGCGGGGCTTACTCTGAATCCCCAAAAGTGTTATTTTGCGCAGAAAGAGGTGAAATATTTGGGTTACAAAGTGGGAAATGGCCAGATAAAACCGTTACAGGGTAAAGTCGAAAGTATCCAACTATTTCCCCGCCCGGAGACTAAGAAATTGATGAGGGGTTTTTTGGGACTAGTGGGATACTATCGTAGATTCATTCCTCACTTTGCTACATTGGCCGCTCCTTTGACGGAGATGCTAAAGAAGGATAGGCCCAACCGGTTAAGGTGGGGGGAGGTGGAGCAGGGAGCATTTGTGGCCCTACGGCAAGCCCTGTGTGAGGAACCTGTGCTTAGGGCCGTTGATTTTGACAGGGAATTTATCCTACACACGGACGCTTCAGGCACCGGGGTTGGGGGCCGTGCTGTCGCAGGTTTTTGAGGGGGAGGAACACCCAGTATTGTATTTGAGCAGGAAGTTGCTTCCTCATGAAACGAGGTATGCCACTATTGAAAGGGAATGTCTAGCTGTCAAATGGGCCATACAAAAGTGTCAGTTCTATCTAGAGGGACGAACATTCAAGTTGTTTACAGACCATGCCCCTTTAAAGTGGTTGGCCCGGATGAAAGATAGCAATGCCAGATTGATGAGGTGGTATCTGGCATTGCAACCCTTTCAATATCACATTGAGCATAAAGCTGGGAAGTTGTTGCCTCATGTAGATGTCTTGAGTCGGGTTGCTAGCCCGGGGAACGAAGGAAGGGTGGAGAAATGGGCTAGCAATCGCTTAAAGAGGGGGGTATGTGAGAAAGGGGGTGGCAAACCGGAGGGGTGGGGGAGGAAAGGACTACCTGTGCCCGCCGGGGATCAAAAGAAGAAAGAGTGGGGCTATAAGAACTACAAGTCCCAGAAGCCCGAGCTGAGCAGGAAACAGGAGGGGAAAGGGGGAGGGGGTTGATTGGGAGATGAAGTCAGAGGAAGGGGAGGAGGAACACCTGTGGGAGAGGGGAGTGGTGGAACAGATGGATTGGCAAGGGGGGGAAGGGGGAGGGGAATCAGAGGAAATGGATATCTCAGCCTTTGCTCAGGGCCAGAGAGGGAGGAGAAAGAGTGCAGTGTGTACTGGACAACAAAAGGTATGAATTCCTTAACCCAGTGGGTGGTTGTCAGGAGTTAGTGCTGACAAATGAGGGAGGTGGGTCTCTAGGTGTAGCCAGTAGGAAGTGCTAAACCTAGAGGAATTCATACCATAGTGGAAACTTTGGAACTTTATATTGTTGCTGGAGAAAAGCTGAACTGTGTGATAAACATTTGCTTCTGAATAGAGGCTCTAAAGAAAGGGGCCTGTGTCAGGAACAGGGCCCGGTCCAGAGGCCTGGGTGGGGGACTTAATAGCCGGACTGGAAAGAATCTAGGCGGCTAGGCTACAAGGAGGGGGACTCCACTCGGAGACGTATACTTGCCAGTAGCCGGTAGGGGTTGGACAAGGGGGTGGGCTACTGGCTGGAGAGAACGCAACTGAGTTAACCTGAGGGCGGCTGGCATATCTTGCAAGGATTGCAGCCAGCCCGGAGAGGTGCAACTCGAGCGCAGACAGCTCGGAGAGGAGCGGCAGTCTGACGTTGGTGCGGCTGGAGTGCAGACAGCACGGAGAGGTGCGGCTGGCTTGCGGACAGCACGGAGAGGTGCAACTAGAGTGCAGACAGCCGGAGAGGAGCAGCAGTCTGACAATGTAAAGTGCTGAAATACTAAATCGTGAGCTTTTAATTCTTCTGACAATAATATTATTAGTGTTACTTAGCTTTTAATGTTGCCCGACGGGGCTCTCCGTTTCGCTATGAAATATATGCTTCTTCAGGGGGCCAAGCAACTAGGCAAATCATGATATCTTACATTTTCACTGCCAGTGTCATATGAGCAGGAGACGCCATTTTGTGTGTGTGAATGAGACTAACAGGTTAGTAACTTCTTCCATTAAAGGCCTGGTTGAAGAGCCAAGCTTTCACCTGCTTCCTGAAGTAGAGATAGTCTTGTGTAAAGTGCAGCCTTTCAGGCAGTGCATTCCAGAGTGTGGGGGCTACTCCGGAGAAGGCTCGCGGATATCACATCGTGTAATGTCTTTTAGAGAGGGTGTGGTTAGTGAAAGTCCTTGGGAGGACCTTAGTGTCCTTGGCGGTGTGTGGAGGATCATCCTAATCTTCAGATACTCAGGGCCATTTCCCTTCAGGGCCTTGAAGATCAGACATAGAGTTTTAAATTTAGCCCTGTATTGTAGTGGTAGCCAATGAAGTTTTTGCAAAAATGGTGTGATGTGGTCACGTCGCTTTGCAACCTTCTATGAGTTTTGCTGCTGCATTCTGAATCAACTGGAGCTGGTGCAGGCCCTTTGTAGTCAGACCATTGTATAGTGCATTGCAGTAATCCAGTCTTGATGTTATCATGGCATGTACAACTGGGATAAGATTTACCTGTTCGATGTAAGGACAGAGGCAGCACAGCTGTCGGAAATAGTCTAAGATTGCCTATATATTTTTTCATTTTCTACTGTAATATATTATCTTCAATAAAGTTAAAAAAAGGAAGAGGGATTGCTAAGCAGTCCCCCTAAGTCCAGACCTGTGCTAAAGTGCAGCAACTTCCTGTTGGGGGGAGGAGGGCAAGACATGGCAACTTTTAGCGCAGGTCTGTTCTTTCAGGGCCCAAGCTTAGGGTTGGTGCAGAAGGAGGTGATTGCAACAGATGCAGAAGAAGGGGGGGATGGTGCTGGATCTGGAATGGGGCTAGGGAAAGGGAGGTTAGATGAGATGGTGGCCAACTGGGGAAGGACATAAGTACATAAGTACATAAGTAATGCCATACTGGGAAAAGACCAAGGGTCCATCGAGCCCAGCATCCTGTCCACGACAGCGGCCAATCCAGGCCAAGGGCACCTGGCAAGCTTCCCAAACGTACAAACATTCTATACATGTTATTCCTGGAATTTTGGATTTTTCCCAGTCCGTTTAGTAGCGGTTTATGGACTTGTCCTTTAGGAAACCATCCAACCCCTTTTTAAACTCTGCTAAGCTAACCGCCTTCACCACTTTCTCCGGCAACGAATTCCAGAGTTTAATTACACGTTGGGTGAAGAAAAATTTCTCCGATTTGTTTTAAATTTACTACACTGTAGTTTCATCGCATGCCCCCTAGTCCTAGTATTTTTGGAAAGCGTGAACAGACTCTTCATATCCACCTGTTCCACTCCACTCATTATTTTATATACCTCTATCATGTCTCCCCTCAGCCGTCTCTTCTCCAAGCTGTATAGCCCTAGCCTCCTTAGTCTTTCTTCATAGGGAAGTCGTCCCATCCCCGCTATCATTTTAGTCGCCCTTCGCTGCACCTTTTCCAATTCTACTATATCTTTCTTGAGATGCGGCGACCAGAATTGAACACAATACTCAAGGTGCGGTCTCACCATGGAGCGATACAACGGCATTATAACATCCTCACACCTGTTTTCCATACCTTTCCTAATAATACCCAACATTCTATTTGCTTTCTTAGCCGCAGCAGCACACTGAGCAGAAGGTTTCAGTGTGTTATCGACGACGACACCCAGATCCCTTTCTTGGTCCGTAACTCCTAACGTGGAACCTTGCATGACGTAGCTATAATTCGGGTTCTTTTTTCCCACATGCATCACCTTGCACTTGCTCACATTAAACGTCATCTGCCATTTAGCCGCCCAGTCTCCCAGTCTCGTAAGGTCCTCTTGTAATTTTTCACAATCCTGTCGCGATTTAACGACTTTGAATAACTTTGTGTCATCAGCAAATTTAATTACCTCGCTAGTTACTCCCATCTCTAAATCATTTATAAATATATTAAAAAGCAGCGGTCCTAGCACAGACCCCTGAGGAACCCCACTAACTACCCTTCTCCATTGTGAATACTGCCCATTTAACCCCACTCTCTGTTTCCTATCCTTCAACCAGTTTTTAATCCACAATAGGATATTTCCTCCTATCCCATGACCCTCCAATTTCCTCTGTAGCCTTTCATGAGGTACCTTGTCAAACGCCTTTTGAAAATCCAGATACACAATATCAACCGACTCCCCTTTGTCCACATGTTTGTTCACTCCCTCAAAGAATTGAAGTAAATTGGTCAGGCAAGATTTCCCCACACAAAAGCCATGCTGACTTGGTCTCAGTAATCCATGTCCTCGGATGTGCTCTGTAATTTTGTTTTTAATAATAGCCTCTACCATTTTCCCAGGCACCGACGTCAGACTCACCGGTCTATAATTTCCCGGATCTCCCCTGGAGCCTTTTTTAAAAATGGGCGTTACATTGGCCACCCTCCAATCTTCCGGTACCACGCTCGATTTTAAGGATAAGTTGCATATCACTAGCAGTAGCTCCGCAAGCTCGTTTTTCAGTTCTATCAGTACTCTAGGATGAATACCATCTGGTCCAGGAGATTTGCTACTCTTCAGTTTGCCGAACTGCCCCATTACGTCCTCCAGGTTTACTGTGAAGTCAGTAAGTTTCTCCGACTCGTCCGCTTGAAATACCATTTCCGACACCGGTATCCCACCCAAATCTTCCTCGGTGAAGACTGAAGCAAAGAATTCATTCAGTCTCTCCGCTACGTCTTTGTCTTCCTTGATCGCCCCTTTTACCCCTCGGTCATCCAGCGGCCCAACCGATTCTTTTGCCGGCTTCCTGCTTTTAATATACCGAAAAAAAATTTTACTATGTTTTTTTGCCTCTAATGCTATCTTTTTTTCATACTCCCTCTTGGCCTTCTTAATCTGCGCCTTGCATTTGCTTTGACACTCCTTATGCTGTTTCTTGTTATTTTCAGACGGTTCCTTCTTCCATTTTCTGAAGGCGTTTCTTTTAGCCCTAATAGCTTCCTTCACCTCACTTTTCAACCAGGCCGGGTGTCTTTTGGACTTCCGTCTTTCTTTTCTAATTTGCGGAATATGTATGGCCTGGGCCTCCAGGATGGTATTTTTGAACAGCATCCACGCCTGTTGTACAGTTTTTACTCTCTCAGTTGCCCCCCTAAGTTTTTTTTTTACCGTTCTTCTCATTTTATCATAGTCTCCTTTTTTAAAGTTAAACGCTAACGTATTTGACTTTCTGTGTACAGTTACTTCAAGGTCGATGTCAAAACTGATCATATTATGGTCACTGTTATCAAGCGGCCCCAGTACCATAACGTCCCTCACCAGATCATGCGCTCCACTAAGGACCAAGTCTAGAATTTTTCCTTCTCTCGTCGGCTCCTGCACCAGTTGCTCCATAAAGCTGTCCTTGATTTCATCAAGGAATTGTATCTCTGTAGCGTGTCCCGATGTAACATTTACCCAGTCTATATTTGGATAATTGAAGTCACCCATTATTATCACATTGCCCATTTTGTTCGCGTCTCTGATTTCTTTTATCATTTCTGTGTCTACCTGCTCATCCTGGCGAGGCGGACGGTAGTACACTCCTATCACCATTTTTTTCCCTTTTATACATGGAATTTCAACCCACAGTGATTCAAAGGTGTGATTTGTGTCCTGCTGAATTTGTAATCTATCTGAGTCAAGGCTCTCGTTAATATACAATGCTACCCCTCCACCAGTCCGGTCCACCCTATCATTACGATATACTTTGTACCCCGGTATGACAGTGTCCCACTGGTTATCCTCCTTCCACCAGGTCTCAGTAATGCCTATTATATCCAATTTTTCATTTAGTGCAATATATTCCAACTCTCCCATCTTATTTCTTAGACTCCTAGCATTTGCATATAGACATTTCAGAGTATGTTTGTTGTTCTTATTTGCATGATGCTTAGTACCTGACACTATTGATTTGACATCTTTTGTCTGATCTTTAGTTGTATTTAAGGGCACCTGGCCTACCACGGTCTGTTGTGCAACCTCACTATCCAGAAACCCTATCTTCCCTGTTTGTGAGGTATCTTTGCAAGATACCTTTTCCCGAACCATGCGCTTTTGAGCGACTGTCGGCCTTCCCCCCATTTCTAGTTTAAAAGCTGCTCTATCTCCTTTTTAAATGCCGACGCCAGCAGCCTGGTCCCACCCTGGTTAAGGTGGAGCCCATCCTTTCGGAATAGGCTCCCCCTTCCCCAGAATGTTGCCCAGTTCCTAACAAATCTAAAACCCTCCTCCCTGCACCATCGTCTCATCCACGCATTGAGACTCTGGAGCTCTGCCTGTCTCTTGGGCCCTGCACGTGGAACAGGTAGCATTTCAGAAAATGCTACCCTAGAGGATCTGGATTTGAGCTTTCTACCTAAGAGCCTAAATTTGGCTTCCAGAACCTCTCTCCCACATTTTCCTATGTCATTGGTACCCACATGTACCAAGACAGCAGACTCCTCCCCAGCACTATCTAAAATCCTATCTAGGTGACGCGTGAGGTCCGCCACCTTCGCACCAGGCAGGCAAGTCACCAGGCGATCCTCACGTCCACCAGCCACCCAGCTATCTATATGCCTAATGATCGAATCACCAACTACAACAGCTGTCCTAAACTTTCCCTCCCGGGCAGCACTTGGAGACATATCCTCAGTGCGAGAGGATAGTACATCCCCTGGTGGGCAGGTCCTGGCTACAGGAGTACTTCCTACTTCACCAGGGTGATGCTCTCCTTCTAGGAGACCTCCCTCCTCCAAGGTAGCACAAGGGCTACTAGACTGGAGGTGGGACCTCTCTACAACATCCCTGTAGGTCTCCTCTATGTACCTCTCTGTCTCCCTCAGCTCCACCAAGTCTGCTACTCTAGCCTCAAGAGAACGGACATGTTCTCTGAGAGCTAGGAGCTCTTTGCATCGGGCGCAAACATATGACATCTCACCAACTGGGAGATAATCATACATGTGACACTCAATGCAAAAGACTGGATAGCACCCCTCTCGCTGCTGGACTGCTGACTCCATCTTAGTGTTTTTGAGTTTTCCAATATTTTAAAACTTGCTACAGTATTAAGGATATTAGCCAAATATAAAAGTGTCTTTTACTTTATATAGTGTATTGTATGATTTATTTAGTATTTCCTTCTTAGATGGTAATGAAATGTATTTAAAACTCTATAAGAGCACTCCTTGCTTGTTACCCTAATTACAATAACTGACTATAAATGAGGAGTTGCCCTAGGGGTGGGGGGGAATACTAAATTAGATCCTGCAGTGGCTGTTAGATTCTATCTGTTTATGCTGTGGTACAAGGCTTTTAAAACTAAGTGGAAAAGGCTATGGAGATTAGCTGTTTTCTGTTAGCTGTTGAAATTTGCTTTTTAAGTTTGCCTAACACTAACCTACAATTCCTCCTTTAAACCCAATCTTTAAGTTCCCAAAGCACCAGCAAAGTAGCGTTCACTTACCAGAGAAATGTCCTCTTCTCTCAGAACTTCTCAGAAAGAAAGTTCAGTGGGACCTTCCCTCTTTATATACTTTTGAATCTAAGGGGCCTCTTTTGAGCAACCTATGCAAGTATTCTACTTCCCCCACACCTTAATTATCACTTAATTGAGGTCACTGGATGGGCTAAGTCTCCAGCAGCCAAGGTAAAGAAAAATAACTGCCGCTTAGAACAAAGGAGTTCCTACCTCTAGAAAAGGTTTCAGTTTAAAACTAGGTCACTGGATGAGCAAACTCTCCAGCAGCCAAGGAAAAGAAAAATAACTGCCGTTTAGAACAAAGGAGTTCCTACCTCTAGAAAAGGTTTCAGTTTAAAACTAGGTCACTGGATGAGCAAACTCTCCAGCAGCCAAGGAAAAGAAAAATAACTGCCGTTTAGAACAAAGGAGTTCCTACCTCTAGAAAAGGTTTCAGTTTAAAACTAGGTCACTGGATGAGCTAACTCTCCATCAGCCAAGGAAAAGAAAAATAACTGCTGTTTAGAACAAAGGAGTTCCTACCTCTAGAAAAGTTTCAGTTTAAAACTATGTGGAAAATGCCTATTTCTAGAGAAAAGTTCAGTTTAAAACTGTGGGGAAGGGGTTTATACATTATGGCAAATAGTTAATGGTGCTTGCTTTTCTCTCTCTCTCTCTCTTTTTATTCCTTTAAACTAGGCCCTGCTTGCTTTTCCCCCTCTCTCTCTCTCTTTATTTGCCCTTAATACTAAATTAGATCCTGAAGTGGCTGTTAGATTCTATCTGTTTATGCTGTGGTACAAGGCTTTTAAAACTAAGTGGAAAAGACTATGGAGATTAGCTGTTTTCTGTTAGCTGTTGAAATTTGCTTTTTAAGTTTGCCTAGCACTAACCTACAATTCCTCCTTTAAACCCAATCTTTAAGTTCCCAAAGCACCAGCAAAGTAGCGTTCACTTACCAGAGAAATGTCCTCTTCTCTCAGAACTTCTCAGAGGGGTTGGAAAGATGTTGGCCACCTTGGGGTAGAGAGGGGAAGGAGAGAAGTTGAACTACAGGGGGAGTAGGGCCTTGAGAAGTGGCTGAAGGTTCGCCTAGGGCAGAAATGGGCAACCCCAGTCCTCGAGGGCCACAACCCAGTCGGGTTTTCAACCTTTCCACGATGAAATTGATTTGCATGTACTGCTTCCATTGTATGCAAATAGACCTCATGCATATATTTTTTTTATTTCTACCCCGCGCTTTCCCACTCATGGCAGGCTCAATGCAGCTTAGGTACTTATTTGTACCTGGGGCAATGGAGGGTTAAGTGACTTGCCCAGAGTCACAAGGAGCTGCCTGTGCCTGCAGTGGGAATCAAACCCAGTTCCCCAGGACCAAACTCCACCACTCTAACCACTAGGCCACTCCTCCACTCCATATTCAGTGTGGAAATCTTGAAAACCTGATTGGGTTGTGGCCCTCGAGGACCGTGGTTGCCCATTTCTGCCCTAGGCGAACCTTCAGCCACTTCTCAAGGCCCTACTCCCCAGGTCGGAGGCACGCAGCCATGAGAGTCTGAGCATCACCACACCTTGAGCAGCGGCCCTGGACGCAACATCAAAGGTGTCATACACCCCTCTGGCCAGGAATTTTCTGCACGCCTTCAGCTGCCTGACCACCTCCTGAAATGGCTTGGCTTGCTCAGGGGGGAGCTTATCCACCAAGCCCGCCAACTGCCGCACATTGTTCCGCATGTGTATGCTCGTGTAGAGCTGGTAGGACTGAATTTTGGCCACGAGCATAGAAGAATGGTAGGCCTTCCTCCCAAAGGAGTCCAAGGTTCTAGAGTCTTTGCCCGGGGGCGCCGAAGCATGCTCCCTAGAACTCTTGGCCTTCTTTAGGGCCAAATCCACAACTCCAGAGTCATGAGGCAACTGAGTGCGCATCAGCTCTGGGTCCCCATGGATCCGGTACTGGGACTCGATCTTCTTGGGAATGTGGGGATTAGTTAGAGGCTTGGTCCAGTTCGCCAGCAATGTCTTTTTTAGGACATGATGCATGGGTACTGTGGACGCTTCCTTAGGTGGAGAAGGATAGTCCAGGAGCTCAAACATTTCAGCCCTGGGCTCGTCCTCCACAACCACTGGGAAGGGGATGGCCGTAGACATCTCCCGGACAAAGGAAGCGAAAGACAGACTCTCGGGAGGAGAAAGCTGCCTTTCAGGAGAGGGAGTGGGATCGGAAGGAAGACCCTCAGACTCCTCGTCAGAGAAATATCTGATGTCTTCTTCCTCTTCCCACGAGGCCTCACCATCGGTGTCAGACACAAGTTCACGGACCTGTGTCTGCAACCGTGCCCGACTCGACTCCGTGGAACCACGGCCACGGTGGGAGCGTCGAGAGGTAGACTCCCTCGCCCGCATCGGCGAAGCTCCCTCCGCTGACGTAGTCGGGGAGCCCTCCTGGGAGGCTACCGCAGTCAGTACCGCAAGCGGCACCGATGTCGGAGACCTCACCCCGGGCACTGGGCCAGCCGGCGCCTCGCTCGACGGTACCGGAGGTGCTAGCACCCCCGGTACCGGAGGGGTAGGGCGCAAAAAGCAGGTCTGAACAATGAGACCTGACACAAACTGGTACAACTGTCACTTTAAATCAGATGAACAAAATGGAGTCTATTAGTTTTGTATAGAAGGCTACAGAGGTTATACAGAGTTCTTAAGATGGTGTGAAAAGTATTGCGACACAGAGAGATGTGGAACTGTTATCTCAACGCTTCCCAAAACATGCTGATAAGATTGTGTGGGAAAGTATCATCTCAGAAAGTGAGAGCTAGGTATCTCACCATAGACTTCTATGGAGAGGTTTGTGTATAAAAGAGGGGACAAATTGCCAGGTCATTATGCATATGTCAAGATCCATGCATGACCTCTGGTGATATGAATTTTTCTAGGATTGACTCTTTTTGCTGTATGAGGCAACCTCATGCTTACTATCCACTTATTAGTGCTCATGGTTGGATGCCAATGATGAGTACTAGTAAGGTCCAGGAATCCCGACCTATTTAAGGATTCTGAATACCTACAACCTTAAACAGCCTGCAATCAGAGTACTATTTGTTGAGCCCATAACCATGCTTAATCAAAACCACTGAGATACATACATTAGATTATCTCCCCACGCACTATGCTACAGATACAATAGAAGCCATAGAAAGACCTGAAAGTATTTATTAGTATGATCCACCTGAAATTGCTATTACCCGTATACCTATACTTCATGAGATTTTGTAGATGAACTCATGGTTTTGTCCCATTCATAAAACCTCTCTCACTACAGGTTTGAGTACACCTCAAGAGGGGTAACATCAAGATTAAGGCCCAAGAGGTTGGGTAATATAAAGGGAATTCCATATGCCCAGAAATATACCACCTAAAAATGAAGTTTTCTGTCTGGCATAATATCTGCTAGCAACCCATAAGAGCAAAACTCCCCCTCTCGTTTAATAGCTTGCCACCTTCTGGAATAGATGATGACACGCTTGACGAGTTTTGTGTCACCCCTCTCCAGAGGGGGTGACAAGTGGGGAATGTATAATTATACTACAGCAAGAGACCCTCACTGGATCCACCGGAAGGGTGGAAGGCCAGATTTTAGGACTCAGGCTGTAAAAATACCAGCTAGGTTTAAAAATCTATGACTGGCTGCGCAAGGACTTGCTTTTCCTGTAAGTTAATATGTGTCCCCGCTTGGGATCCATCCACTGGAATAGTGGTGGGTCAATTTACATACCTTAAATAGCTAAAACAACTGAAAAAGTACTGACTAGGCCAAACAACAAGAAAGTGATTTAATATTTGAGAATCTGCAAAAAGCAGGTCTGAACAATGAGTCCTGACACAAACTGGTACAACTGTCACTTTAAATCAGATGAACAAAATGGAGTCTATTAGTTTTGTATCAAAGGCTACAGAGGTTATACAGAGTTCTTAAGATGGTGTGAAAAGTATTGCGATACAGACAGATGTGGAACTGTTATCTCAACGCTTCCCAAAACATGCTGATAAGACTGCGTGGGAAAGTATCATCTCAGAAATTGAGAGCTAGGTTTCTCACCATTCACTTCTATGGAGAGGTTTGTGTATAAAAGAGGGGGGATTTTGGCTTAGTTTGAGAGTCTTTTCTCCAAAGCTGTCAGACGGCGAAGCTCTGTCCGGTTGTACCCAGAATCTGTCTGCTGAATGTACCTGATTAAAGTCTGATGTGCAAATAAAATCCTTATTCGAAATGATGATTTGTGGGCTTAACTTAATGATGAAAGGCTGTAAGTATAAATGCTTCTGCTGTATCAGGCTATCACTCGCTGCATTATATAACTTGTAACCTAAATCCAGTTTGTCATAAGGCTGGTATCTGTTCCTTGCCAGTGCTGAGAGGCGGACTAATGCGGGTCTCTTAGATCTAACGTCTCTCTCAGTGGCAACTCCTCTTAGAACTTCACAACCCCCTGATTGCCCCAGTTCTAGGGCTATTCAGAGATGGAGTCAGATTAAGGTCATTTAAGCCTTCTTGGGGGGGCTCGGGACCCCTTAATTCTGAACACAGCTCTCCCAGGATCTCTGGGAGAATGGCCCGGAGACTCTCGTGCAGAGCGGCTGTAGAAAAAGACATGGAAGCCGATGCAGGTGTCGATGTCAGAATCTGTTCCGGGCGTGGAGGCTGTTCCGGGCTGTCCAAAGGGGAGCGCACCGACACCTCTTGAACAGAGGGTGAGCGGTCCTCTCGGTGCCGATGCCTGCTGGGTGCCGACTCCCTCGGCGACCCAGAGCTCTTGGTGCCGACACGGGAAGGAGACTGGTGACGATGCTTCTTCGATTTTTTGGGACGAAGCATGTCACCGGCGCTTCCCGGCACCGATGAGGAGGACGTCGAATCCAGCTGTCGCTTCCTCGGGGCCGAGGCCGAAGGAGGTCGGTCTTGGGGGGGCTGTACCGCAGGAGCCCTCAGGGTAGGGGGAGACCCACCTGAAGGCTCACCGCCACCAGCAGGGGAATGGACAGCCCTCACCTGCACTCCAGACGAAGCACCACCGTCCGACGACATCAGCAGACGAGGAGGTCTCGGTACCACCGATGCCGACGCAGCCCTCCGATGTCTCGGCCCCGATGCAGAGGGCCGATGCCTCGATGCACTCGATGCAATCGGGGGCGAGGATGAAGGTCCGGGCGCCGACGACGTCGAAGCAGTCGATACACTCGGTGCCGATGCCGACGAAGAGCCCGAGAACAAAACGTTCCACTGGGCCAATCTCGCTACCTGAGTCCGCTTTTGCAAAAGGGAACACAGACTACAGGCCTGCGGGCGGTGCCCAGCCCCCAGACACTGAAGACACGACGTGTGCCTGTCAGTAAGCAAGATTACCCGGGCGCACTGGGTGCACTTCTTGAAGCCGCTGGAAGACTTTGATGTCATGGGCGGAAAAATCGCGCCGGCGAGATCAAAACTCGAAATGGCGAAAATGGCACCAGAAAAAGAGGGAGAAGAAAACTTCGAACCGAGGCCTAAATAGGGCCTACCCCGACGACGAAAGAAAACTTACCGGGGCAAAACTAGAAGTACAGGAAGGGGAACAGACCGAAAGGTCTCCTTCCGACACCTTTTTTTTTTTTTTTTTTTTTGTAGCAAAGTCGAAAAACGACGCGCGAGGTCAACTTTCGGGGCGCGAATGGCGAAACACGACCGTACCGAGCGCGGACAAAAGACGACTGGCCGGCACGAGCCGGTTCGGGCGGGAAGACGGCCGCGCATGCGCGGTGCGCATCGGCGCGCGAGGACTAGCAAAGGACTTTGCTAGAAAGTGTTCCGATTGGAGGGGCTGCCGTGGACGTCACCCATCAGTGAAAACAAGCAGCCTGCTTGTCCTCGGAGAAAGAAAGTCACCAGACAACAAAGGTAGAAAAAAATCATTTTATTTTCATTTTAGCGTTTGGAATATGTCCACTTTGAGAATTTACATCTGCTATCTTATTTTGCAATGTATAGCAATTTGTTTCTAAGAATATTGCTGACAATTCCTGTCAGTGTGGTAAGTGGTGAGCGATCATTTTCACCGGGGGGGGGGGGGGGGGGGGAGGCGCCAACTGATAGTCTGCAGGGGGGCGCCAGAGACCCTTGGCACGGCCCTGAGGCTGGTAGACTAGACAGAGATGTTTAGACTAGTGACCAGTGCAGTGGACTTAACCCTCCATTGCCCCAGGTACAAATAAGTACCTGTATATACTATGTAAACCGCTTTGAATGTAGTTGCAGAAAAAAAAAAACACAGAAAGGTAAACTGCTTTGAATGTAGTTGCAAAAACCACAGAAAGGTGGTATATCAAGTCCCATTAACAAGATTCCATGCACAATCGCAAAGAGTACCAACATTCCATGTAGAACCCCAAACAGCAAGATTCCAGAATCCCAAAGAATAAGGAGTGGAGGAGTCGTCTAGGGGTTAGTGCAGCGGATTTAACTCTGTATATGCTATGTAAACCACTTTCGATGTAGTTGCAAAAACCACAGAAAGGCAGTATATCAAGTCCCATTTCCCTAGTTGAGATCCCTAGTGAAACCATACTGCAACCAAGGCACTAAGATAAGTGTTCGTTATTTGGCACAATCATTTTGTCTCTGTACAAGACATTAACGGAGGTTTTTTTAGCCAATGAAGATTCCATCCCATTTTAACAGACTTAAATATGTTCCTCCAATAACGCAAATAGTAATAGCCTTATTATATCTGGCCATTTCAGGTGGTATCTATATGGAATGTTGCTACTATTTGCGATTCTGTTGCTACTATTTGAGGTTCTTCATGGAATGTTGCTACTATTTGAGATTCTGTTGCTACTATTTGAGATTCTATATGGAATGTTGCTACTATTTATTTAACACATTTATACTCCACATTTTCCCACTAGTTGCAGGCTCAATGTGGCTTACACAATATCATGGGTAGGCTACAGTACAGTAAAAATATCATTAGAGAATGTCATAGCAAAATATTAACCGTGAGCCTATCGTATAAAACAACAAAGACAATAGAAGATAATAAAAGAACATTAGGGCCCATAAATTTTGCTGTAACAAAGAAGAAGTAGACTAAGTTACGTCTGGAAGGTAAGCCTTCTTGAACAGGGTGGTCTTCAATAATTTCCTGAAGTTTAGATGGTTCTGAGTTGATTTTATGAATTTAGGCAGTGCATTCCAAAGCTGTGTTCCAATGAAGGAGAAGCTTACATAGTAACATAGTAGATGACGGCAGAAAAAGACCTGCATGGTCCATCCAGTCTGCCCAAGACAAACTCATATGTGTATACCTTACCTTGAATTTGTACCTGTCCTTTTCAGGGCACAGACCATATAAGTCTGCCCAGCAGTATTTCCCGCCTCCCAACCATCAGTCCCGCCTCCCATCACCGGCTCTGGTACAGACCGTATAAGTCTGCCCTCCCCTATCCTCGCCTCCCAACTACCACCCCCTCTTCCCCCCACCTGCTCCGCCACCCAATTTCAGCTAAGCTTCTGAGGATCCATTCCTTCTGCACAGGATTCCTCTATGCATATCCCATGCATGTTTGAACTCCGTTACCGTTTTCATCTCCACCACCTCCCGCGGGAGGGCATTCCAAGCTTCCACCACCCTCTCCGTGAAAAAATACTTCCTGACATCTTTCCTGAGTCTGCCCCCCTTCAATCTCATTTCATGTCCTCTCGTTCTACCGCCTTCCCATCTCCGGAAAAGATTCGTTTGCGGATTAATACCTTTCAAATATTTGAACGTCTGTATCATATCACCCCTGTTCCTCCTTTCCTCCAGAGTGTACACGTTCAGGTCAGCAAGCCTCTCTTCATACGTCTTGGAACGTAAATCCCATACCATCCTCGTAGCTTTTCTTTGCACCGCTTCCAATGGGTCAGCTAAGTGCTGCTATCTATCAAGGGAATTCTTTAGCTGAATGGACCAAAATGGTAGTGTCTGATCCAGGACTTTACACTTTATTTTACTTTTTAAAACTGCCCTAGATATTAATAACTTTCCTTTTAAATAAATCTAGATATTGCCAATAATTATAGCAGTGTCAGCTAGGTAAAAATGCCCCTCCCCTCTATCAGAGTTTAGCAGGAACAGAAAGAAAGAAAGACAGAAAGAGAGGTTTCCCAGTGCTAATTAAATTGATTAAGCAACAAGCCTTAAAAATTTTAGACAATATCAGGTAGGTTTCTCACCTAATGCCAGTCAATTTGAGAAGAGTATGGGATTTAGGGGTCAGAATAAACCTGTCCCTTTAGTAGGAGCTTGGTTCAGTCTCAGCACCTGGAAGTTAGAAGTAAAAGCTTGATGCGTATTATTTGAGATTCTTTTGCTACTATTTGAGATTCTACATGGAATGCTGCGACTATTTGAGATTCTGTTGCTACTATTTGAGATTCTACATAAAATGTTGAGATTCTGTTGCTACTATTTGAGATTCTACATGGAATGCTGCGACTATTTGAGATTCTGTTGCTCCTTTCTAAATGGAATGTTGCTACTATTTGAGATTCTGTCGCTACTATTTGAGATTCTACATGGAATGTTGCTAGTGGAGGAGTAGCCTAGTGGTTAGAGCAATGGACTTTGATCCTGGGGAACTGGGTTCAAGTCCCACTGCAGCTCCTTGTGACTCTGGGCAAGTCACTCAACCCTCCATTGCCCAGGTACAAATAAGTACCTCTATACACTAGGTAAACCACTTTTATTTATTTTATTTAGATTTTGTTCACACCTTTTTCAGTAGTAGCTCAAGATGAGTTACATTCAGGTACACTGGTTATTTCCCTGTCCTTGGAGGGCTCACAATCTAAGTTTGTACCCGAGGCAATGGAGGGTTAAGGAGGTCTTTTACTAAGCCGCAGCAACATTCCCAGCCCGTGTCGGAGGCGTAGCGAAGGCGGGACTTGGGCGCTTTGAATGTAGTTGCAAAAACCACAGAAAGGCGGTGTATCAAGTCCCATTTCCCCTTCCCTGCTATGAATTACAGGCATTTTAGAAGTCAAATCAAGACATATTTATTTCGCAATCAAACCTCTTGAACACTATTCTATGTACAGGTGTCCTACATCAGGAGACTATTCCACTACTTTTGAATGTATTTTTTGCTTTGATGATGTAACTTCCTGGTATTGTCCAGCCTCTTTTGCTGTGATCCACACAAAACCATGACGTAAACAGCAGAACATAAGATATATTGTTATGTTATAGTATATTATAAAGAATGCCATGCAGCTTATGAGAGAAGAAAATGAAGGGAAAAATGAAATGGCAGTGCTGACAGTGAGTACAGTACTAGACAAAGGAGAGATTAATCAGATTTAGCAACAGGAAGCAAGAGTTTCCTGTGACAGCAAGAAGCACGGTTCTTCAGGCCAGGGAGGTGGATGAAGAATGGGGAAAAAGGAGGCAGGCCTGTTCCTCCACTTCGCACAGACCCTCATGACATACCAGTGCTTTTGTAAGTGTAATTACATTTCTCTCTCATGGAACTATTGTAAGCCTGAAGGGATGTGAGAAGAAGGAACTGCAATTGAACATGGAGAGTATAACCTTACAGTCACAAGCCGAGGTAAGAATTACTCCAGTATATGTGCCCAGTTGAAATCCCACATTAATTGGCTGTTAGATTTAGGGAATGCACGCTTGTGGTCTCATAATCTTCCACCACATACTGTAGCAGAGATTCATAGAAACATGACGGCAGATAAAGGCCATATGACCCATCCAGTCTGCCCATCCTCTGTAACCCCTAATTCTTCCTGTTCCTAAGCGATCCCACATGCTTATCCCATGCCTTTTTAAATTGTGGAACAGTCCTCGACTCAACCACCTCCACCAGGAGGCCATTCCACACCTCCACCACCCTTTCTGTGAAATAATACTTCCTTAGGTTACTCCTAAGCCTATTCCCTCTTATCTTTGTCAAATGCCCCCTCATTCCAGAGCTCTCCTTCATTTGAAAAAGGCTCTCTTCCTGTAAATAAATGCCCTTGAGATATTTAAATTTCTCTATCATGTCTCTTCTCATAAGCCTGTCCCTATAATTTTTGCAGTCAAGACCTCTTACTAATTTCGTAGCCGCCCTCTGGACCATCCTGTTTATATCTTTCCATAGGTGTGGTCTCCAGAACTGCACATACTCCAAATGAGGCCTCACCAGAGACTTATACAATGGCAGATTCATATGCCAAGATTGACTAAAGCTGATGTGGAGATGGACTCTGAGCCCAGGAAGCATTTGCCTGGTGCAACACGGCAGACTTTAGAGAATATATGACAGTGTGGGCAAATTCACCTTAAGATGCTGGGGAAGTAAAATTTCAGGTACCTATTGATTTTCCATTAAAGCCAGGAATAAAACCTATATATACAGCACAGTATAAATATTCTCCAGCAGTAGAAAAGGGTGCAGCATCTGTAATACAAGGATTACTGGAAGCAGGAGTTATTAAGGAAAAGGTGTCCCCTCTGAATTCACTTATCTTTCCCCATATCAAGGCCCGATAGTACAAATTTTAGGCTAGTTCTAGATTTTAGAAACCTGGCACTAAATGAAACATTTTCCAACTGTAGTGACAGGGCAGGATATATTATCTGAACTGAGACCAGAACATTCTGTGTTTACTGTCACAGATATTTCAAAAAGTTTCTAAGCGAATAAAATTTCTGAGCAAACTGAACAGACTACAACATTCTCTTATAAGTCCGGACAATACATCTCCCTCAAGCTCTGGAATACTGTCCAACTGCATGTCATCGGGTAGTGGGAAAAACCCTAGAGCGACTGGACAGTGAGAAGACTTTTATTCTCCGAGGACAAGCAGGCTGTTTGTTCTCACTGATGGGTGACGTCCGCGGCAACCCCTCCAATCGGAGATCTTCCCTAGCAAAGACGTTTGCTAGGCCTCGCGCGCGCCGACTGCGCATGCGCCACCGTCTTCCCGCCCGAACTCGCTCGTGTTCGTCAGTCTTCTTTTTTCCGCGCTCGGGACGGCTGTGTTTACCGTCGTTCTGTGCCCTGAGGAGACCCTCGCGCTTTTCCTGCGTCCTTCCATTTCGGAAGTCTTCTTTTTGTATTTCCTTCGCGTGTTCTTCAAAAAAAAAAAACCCCAATTTTTTCCTTTATTTCGAGTTATTTTTCCCATGTAAGTTTCCTTTCACTTTCGATAGCGGCCCTGTTGGCCGCCTGTACGGGTTTTTCTCCCCTTTTATTTTTGGTGCCTTTGCCATCATCGCGAATTTTGATTTCGCCGGCGTGATTTTTCCGCCCATGTCATTGAAGCCTCCCAGCGGCTTCAAGAAGTGCACCCAGTGCAACCAGGCTATCTCGCTCACTGATAGGCACGCTTCGTGCCTTTTTTTTTTTTTTTTGTTACATTTGTACCCCGCGCTTTCCCACTCATGGCAGGCTCAATGCGGCAGGCGATGGAGGGTTAAGTGACTTGCCCAGAGTCACAAGGAGCTGCCTGTGCCTGAAGTGGGAATCAAACTCAGTTCCCCAGGACCAAAGTCCACCACCCTATCCACTAGGCCACTCCTCCACTCCTTCAGTGTCTGGGGGCTGGGCACCGTCCTCAGGCCTGTACTCTCTGTTGTTTGTTGTAAAAGAGAACTCAGGCGGCGAGATTGGCCCAGTAGAACGTTCTGTTCGGGGCCTCGCCAGGTGCTTCGACAGTCTCAGTATCGAGGTCATCGACCAGTGCTCCAGCGTCTACAGTACCGAGATCATCGTTGGTACTGATGTCGTCGGAGGGTGCTTCTTCGTCCGGAGTGCAGGTGAGGGCTGTCCATTCCCCTGCTGGTGGCAGTGAGCCCTCGAGTAGGTCTCCCCGTGCCTCGAGGGCTCCTGCGGTAGAGCCCCCCCCCCCCCCCCGGGATCCACCTTCTTCGGACCCGGCCCCGAGGAAGAGACACTTGGATTCGACATCCTCCTCGTCGGTACCGGGAGGTTCCGGTGACATGCTTCATGTGAAGGCAAAGAAGCGTCGAAACCGGTCACCTTCCTGTCGTGGTACCGAGAGCTCTGGGTCGCCGAGGGAGTCGGCACCCGCTAGGCATCGACGCCGGGAGGACCGCTCACCCTCTATTCAGGAGGTGTTGATGCGCTCTACCCTGGACAGCCCGGTACCACCTCCGCGCCCTGAGCAGATTCTCAGTTCGTCGCCTGCACCGGACTCCCAGCCTTCCTCGACAGCCGCTCTAAGCGAGAGCCTCAGGGCCATCCTTCCAGGGATCCTGGAAGAGCTGTTGTGCCCTTCTCCGGTACCAGCCGCCGGTGCCGTTGACTGAGGCAACGGCTGGCCCTTTGCCTGTCGTGAGGTCTCCGGTGCCGGTACCGCTTGCGGTGCCTGCGTCGGCTGCCTCCCAAGCAGACTCTCTGACGACGTTGATGGAGGGAGCTTCATCGCCGCCGATGCCGAGAGTCTACTTCTCGACGTTCCCACCGTGGCCATGTGTCTACGGAGTCGAGGTGGGCACGGCTTCGGACAGAGGTTCATGAACTAGTGTCCGACACCGATGGTGAGGCCTCGTGGGAAGCAGAGGAAGATGTCAGATATTTCTCAGATGAGGAGTCTGACAGTCTTCCTTCTGATCCCACTCCCTCCCCTGAAAGACAGCTTTCTCCTCCGGAGAGTCTATCTTTCACGGCCTTTGTCTGTGAAATGTCTACGGCAATTCCCTTCCCTGTGGTCACGGACGATGAGCCAAGGGCTGAAATGTTTGAGCTTTTAGACTATCCTTCGCCACCTAAGGAATCGTCCACAGTACCTATGCATCATGTCTTCAAGAAGACACTGCTGGAGAACTGGGCGAAACCACTAACTAATCCCCACATCCCCAAGAAGATCGAATCCCAATATCGGATCCATGGGGACCCTGAGTTGATGCGGACTCAGTTGCCACATGACTCTGGGGTTGTGGATCTGGCCTGAAGAAGGTCAAGAGTTCTAGAGAGTATGCTTCGGCACCCCCGGGCAGAGACTCTAAAACCTTAGATTCTTTTGGGAGGAAGGCCTACCATTCCTCCATGCTCATAGCCAAAATCCAGTCTTACCAGCTCTACACGAGCATTCATATGTGGAACAATGTGCGGCAGTTGGCGGACTTGGTGGATAAGCTCCCTTCTGAGCAAGCCAAGCCTTTTCAGCAGGTGGTCAGGCAGCTGAAGGCGTGTCATAAATTCCTGGCCAGGGGTGTTTATGACACTTTTGATGTTGCGTCCAGGGCCGCTGCTCAAGGTGTGGTGATGTGCAGGCTCTCATGGCTGCGTGCCTCCGACCTGGAAAATAGGATCCAGCAGCGGATTGCAAATTCTCCTTGCCGGGGGGATAATATTTTTGGTGAAAAGGTTGAACAGGTGGTAGAGCAGCTCCACCAGCGGGACACCGCATTCGACAAATTCTCCCGCCGGGCGCCTTCAGCATCTACCTCAACTGGTAGATGTTTTTTATGGCGGAAGAAGGACTGTTACCTATCCTTCTAATAGGCATAGGTACAATCCTCCCTCTCGCCAGCCTGCTGCCCAGGCCAAGCCCCAGCGCGCTCGCTCTCGTCAGCAGTGTGCGACTCAGCAAGCCCCTGTGGCTCCCCAGCAAAAGCAAGGGCGGGCTTTTGACTGGCTCCAGCAGAGCATAGCCGAAGTCAAAGTGTCTATGCCGGACGATCTGCCGGTCGGGGGGAGGTTAAAATTTTTTCACCAAAGATGGCCTCTTATAACCTCCGATCAGTGGGTTCTCCAAATAGTCCAGCTAGGATACTCCCTCAATTTGGTTTCAGAGCCCCCAAATTGCCCACCGGGAGCTCAATCCTTCAGCTTCCAGCACAAGCAGGTACTTGCAGTAGAACTCTCCGCCCTTCTCAGCACCAATGCGGTCGAGCCCGTGCCACCCGGGCAAGAAGGGCTGGGATTCTATTCCAGGTACTTCCTTGTGGAAAAGAAAACAGGGGGGATGCGTCCCATCCTAGACCTAAGGGCCCTGAACAAATACCTGGTCAAAGAGAAGTTCAGGATGCTTTCCTTGGGTACCCTTCTTCCCATGATTCAGGAAAACAATTGGCTATGATCTCTGGACTTAAAGGATGCTTATACTCACATCCCGATACTGCCAGCTCACAGACAGTATCTTCGATTTTGTCTGGGAACACGGCACTTTCAGTATTGTTCGCTACCCTTTGGTCTCGCCTCCGCGCCCAGGGTGTTCACAAAGTGCCTGGCTGTGGTAGCGGCGTCTCTACACAGACTGGGAGTGCACGTGTTCCCTTACCTCAACGATTGGCTGGTGAAGAACACCTCCAAGGCAGGAGCTCGGGCTCTACAGTCCATGCAGATGACTATTCGACTCCTCGAGCTACTGGGGTTTGTGATAAATTATCCAAAGTCCCACCTTCTTCCTGTTCAGAAACTCGAATTCATAGGGGCTCTGCTGGATTCTCAGACAGCTCATGCCTACCTTCCGGAAGCGAGGGCCGACAATCTTCTGTCCCTTGTTTCCTGGGTACGAGCGTCTCAGCAGATCACAGCTCGTCAGATGTTGAGATTACTCGGCCATATGGCCTCCACAGTGCATGTGACTCCCATGGCCCGCCTCCACATGAGATCAGCTCAATGGACCCTAGCGTCTCAGTGGTATCAAGCTGCTGGGGACCTAGAGGACGTAATCTTGCTGTCTATGAGTTTTCTTCAGTCCCTCCATTTGTGGAGAATTCGGTCCAATTTGACTCTGGGACGTCCTTTCCAAATTCCTCAGCCACAAAAGGTGCTGACGACGGATGCGTCTCTCCTGGGATGGGGAGCTCATGTCGATGGGCTTCACACCCAAGGGAGTTGGTCCCTCCAGGAACAAAGTCTACAGATCAACCTCCTGGAGTTACGAGCGGTCTGGAATGGTCTAAAGGCCTTCAGAGATTGGCTGTCCCATCAAATTATTCAAATTCAGACGGACAATCAGGTTGCCATGTACTATATCAACAAGCAGGGGGGCACCGGATCTCGCCCCCTGTGTCAGGAGGCCATCAGAATGTGGCTTTGGGCTTGCCGGAACGGCATGTTTCTTCAAGCCATGTATCTGGCAGGCGTAAACAACAGTCTGGCCGACAGATTGAGCAGGATCATGCAACCTCACAAGTGGTCACTCAATTCCCGAGTGGTACGCGAGATCTTTCAAGTGTGGGGCACCCCCTTGGTGGATCTCTTCGCCGCGCAAGTCAATCACAAGGTCCCTCAATTTTGTTCCAGACTTCAGGCCCATGCCTTCCTCCTGCATTGGGGGGAGGGCCTCCTGTATGCCTATCCTCCCATACCTTTGGTGGGGAAGACTTTGCTGAAACTCAAGCAGGTCCCAGGCTCTCACGGCCTGGATGTTGAGAGCGTAGATTTTGCCTCCTTGGGTCTCTCAGAGGGTGTCTCCCGTGTCTTGCTTGCTTCCAGTAAAGATTCCACTAAGAAGAGTTACTTCTATCTATGGCGGAGGTTTGCCGTCTGGTGTGACAGCAAGGCCCTAGATTGAATACTTTCTGCACTTGTCAGAGTCTGGTCTTAAGACCAACTCTGTAAGGGTTCATCTTAGTGCGATTAGTGCATACCATTACCGTGTGGAAGGTAAGCCGATCTCGGGACAGCCTTTAGTTGTTCGCTTCATGAGAGGTTTGCTTTTGTCAAAGTCCCCCATCAAACCTCCTACGGTGTCATGGGATCTCAATGCCGTTCTCACCCAGCTGATGAAACCCCCTTTCGAGCCACTGGATTCCTGCCATCTGAAGTACTTGACCTGGAAGGTCATTTTCTTGGTGGCAGTCACTTGAGCTCGTAGAGTCAGTGAGCTTCAAGCCCTAGTAGCTCATGCTCCTTATACCAAATTTAATCATAACAGAGTAGTCCTCCGCACTCACCCTAAGTTCTTGCCAAAGGTGGTGTCGGAGTTCCATCTGAACCAGTCAACTGTCTTGCCAACATTCTTCCCCCGTCCGCATACCCGCCCTGCTGAACGTCAACTGCACACATTGGACAGCAAGAGAGCATTGGCCTTCTATCTGGAGCGGACACAGCCCCACAGACAGTCCGCCCAATTGTTTGTTTCTTTTGATCCCAACAGGAGGGGAGTGGCTGTCAGGAAACGCACCATTTCTAATTGGCTAGCAGATTGCATCTCCTTCGCTTACGCCCAGTCTGAGCTGACTCTTGAGGGTCATGTCACGGCTCATAGTGTTAGAGCCATGGCAGTGTCAGTGGCCCACTTAAATTCAGCCACTATTGAAGAGATTTGCAAAGCTGCGAAGTGGTCATCTGTCCACACATTCACATTGCATTACTGCCTACAGCAGGATACCCGACGCGACAGTCGGTTTGGGCAGTCGGTGCTGCAGAATCTGTTCAGGGTTTAGAATCCAACTCCACCCCCCTACGCCCATTTTTTATTCTGTTCCAGGCTGCACTCTCAGTTAGTTTAAAAAGTTAGGTCAATCTCAGTTATGTCCTCGCCGTTGCGAGGCCCAATTGACCGTGTTTGTTGTTTTGAGTGAGCCTGGGGGCTAGGGATACCCCATCATTGAGAACAAGCATCCTGCTTGTCCTCGGAGAAAGTGAAAGCTACATACCTGTAGAAGGTATTCTCTGAGGACAGCAGGCTGATTGTTCTCACAAACCCGCCCGCCTCCCCTTTGGAGTTGTGTCTTCCCTTCTCTTTGTTTTGCTATTTACTGGACTGACGAACACGAGCGAGTTCGGGCGGGAAGACAGTCGCGCATGCATGGTCGGTGTGCGCACGCGAGGCCTAGCAAACGTCTTTGCTAGGGAAGATCTCCGATTGGAGGGGTTGCCGCGGACGTCACCCATCAGTGAGAACAATCAGCCTGCTGTCCTTGGAGAATACCTTCTACAGGTATGTAGCTTTACACTCAGTGCATGTAAAAGGTTTCTTTCCACTGTGGATCATTTGATGGGTTTTCAAGTATGATGAGTGACTAAAACTTTTATTACACTCAGTACATGTAAAAGGTTTCTTTCGAGTATGTTTTGGTGTATTTTCAGATTTGATGACATGTTGAAACTTTTATTACACTCAGTACATGTAAAAGGTTTCTTTCCACTATGAATGTTCTGATGTACTTTCAAACTTGATGATCTGGTGAACCTTTTATTACATTCAGTGCACGTAAAAGGTTTCTATCCACTGTGGATCATTCGATGAATTTTCAGGTATGATGAACAAGTGAAACTTTTATTACACTCAGAGCATGTGAAAATTTTCTTTCCACTGTGGCTCATTTGATGAGTTTTCAGGTGTGATGAAGAAGTGAAACTTCTATTACACTCAGCGCACGTAAAAGGTTTCTTTTTTTTTTTAATGTTTGAATATTTTATTGAGCATCATTACAATACAACAATGTAAACTTCTTCATTTTTCTCCCACATTTCCCCCCCCCTTTCCCCCCCTCCTCCCCCTCCCAGCTCTATGTCAACTGTCCTTATTGGGTTAATCGCTTAAATCGAGACCACAGTTCAGAAGATGGGCTGTACCTTCCCATTCTTTTGTCCGTTAGTTGCTCCAATTCCCCGACTAGGGAAAGTTTCAGAGTCCAGTCCAGCTCTGAGGGAGCCACCTGTTTCTTCCAGTGCATTGCAATGACACTCTTAGCCGCCGTTAGACAAATCCTCTTTAGGCGCCTCTGCCATTTAGTTCCTCTTCTGTTACCGAGACCCAAAAGACACCAATGCGGCGTACATTGAAACGGCTTATTCGTACTTTCTGAAATTTTTGTCGTTACTGTCTTCCAGAATGTTTGTAAAGTCCGGCACGACCACCAAATATGCAAGAAAGTCCCCTCCTCATCTCCACACCTCCAACACAGTGAGGATGCCGAGGAGAACATAGCATGTAGTCGATGCGGGGTGTAATACCACCGCGACAATACCTTAAAGGCATTTTCTTTTAATAACACACAATTCGAGGCTTTTTTGACTTCTACTACTATAGCCTTCCACTCATTTACTGTAAACTCCCGTTGCAGATCCTGTTCCCATTTTATCATATAAGCACATTTCTCAAAAGATCTACCTCTAATCAATTTGTACAACATAGATATAACTCTTCTCATTTTCCCCAATGATCCCCACAAATTTTCAAGTTCCTCGTATTCTTCCGGGTCCCTTTTCAACCACCCTTGTTGGCTCATATAGTGCTTTACTTGTATATAAAAATAAGTATCTCCCGCACCTCCCCCACACTGTTCCCGGATCTCTTCTAAGGGTCGTAACTCCCCATCATCCAGGAGATCCCTAAAACAAATTACTCCCTCCTCTTCCCACCACCCTGCAACCTGGTGGCCCATTCCCACTTGAAAAGCCGGTTCCCAACCTATACCTGCCATTGTGGAAGTTTTCCTCTTTATCCAGAACCTGGTTCTGAAAGAGGCCCACAGGGTCAACAGATGGTTCACAAACGGATTCGGTGTCATTTGACCATATACCCTCGGTTCTAGTGAAGCCCATATAACCGACTTCAACTTATAACCCTGCACCATCTCTTGGTCTAAACTAGCCACCACTGATGGAGGCTCCTGACTCCATGCCACCACAAACTTTACCTGTGCAGCCCAAAAGTACCATTCCAAATTGGGCACCCCCCTCCCCCCCAGGTCTACCGACTTCCACATCAATTTCCTATGTATTCTCGGAGCTTTACCCCCCCATATAAATTTCATAATCTCCCCCTGAAGCTTATTTATTTCCTTTTTAGGTACCTGCACAGGCAAAGTCTGAAACAGGAACAAAATCCTGGGTAAGATATTCATTCGTACTGTGGCTATTCTCCCCCACCAAGATAGCCATTTACCCTGCCAGCTCACCATGTCTCTATGTACTTGTTGAAACAACGGGCCATAATTTAGTGAATATAGCTGATTCAACTCGGAGGGTATCTGGACCCCTAAATATTTGATATTGCCCTTCTTAAGTCGAAATGAGAACCCCTGGAGCATTTCTTCCAGTCGACCCTGTGGGATAGTCACCCCCAGAACTTCAGACTTGTCATAGTTTATCTTAAACCCTGAAATTCTACCAAATTGATTAAGCTCTTTCACCAAGTTTGGTAAAGTCGTCAGGGGACTCGTGACAAAAAACAGAATATCGTCGGCAAATAATGCCATCTTGTGTTCCCTGCCCGCTACCACCATCCCTTTTATGTCACCCATCTCCCTTATCCTCTGCGCCAGCGGTTCGATCGATATCGCAAACAACAAGGGAGATAATGGGCAACCTTGCCTCGTGCCTCTCCCTATCTTAAATGCATTAGAATACCCCCCGTTTACCTTGATCCTCGCCGAGGGTCCTTCATATAACCTTTGCAACCATCCTATCAACCCCTCTCCCATACCAAGATGCCTCAAAACCTCCCATAAATAGGGCCACTCCACCCTGTCAAAAGCTTTTTCAGCATCTGTGCTTAGCAAGGCCATATGTCGACCCTTCTGTTGAGCCTCCCAAATAATATGCAGTGTACGGCGTATATTATCGGCTACTTGTCTCCCCGCTACAAACCCTGATTGGTCTGGGTGGATTAATTTGGGCAATATCCCCCCTAATCTGTTCGCAAGGACCTTAGAGAGAATTTTAACATCCAAATTAATTAAGGAAATTGGTCTATAGGACCCACACGCAGAGGGGTCTTTGCCTGGTTTCAGTATGAGCGATATACCAGCTTCATGCATACTAGATGGGAGGGAACTGCCCTGAAAACAAGCATTTCCCACCCTTACCAACAACGGTCCTACCTCCCCAGCAAAGATTTTATAAAACTTTGCAGAGTAGCCATCCATCCCTGGGGCCTTCCCTCCTTTAAGTCCTTTTATGACCTGCCTAATGTCCTCCAAATGAAAGGGGGCCTCTAGCTTTTCACAATCCTCACGAGATAACTTGGGCAACTTAAGAGAACACAATTCCTTTCTAATTTCACCTTCCTCCACTCCTATAGTGCTAGTATATAGTATACTATAAAATTTCAAAAATTGATCCCTAATATCTCTGTCCTTGTAAAGGATCTGATCCCCCTGCCCTTTAATTTTGGTAATCAGCGAGTCCCGTTGACGGTGTCTCAAACAGTTAGCCAACATCCTCCCTGACTTACTACCAAATTCAAAAAACTTATGCTGGAGATGTTTCCTCAGGAACTCCACCCGCTCAACCTGTATTTGATCCAAGGCCGCCCTCCATTTACGTACCTCGCGCAACTCCTCTCCCAACCCCCCTTCCTGATGCTTACGCTCCCAGTAGGCCAACCTCTCCCTGGCTTCCAGTTCTTTTGCCTCCCGGTCCCGTTTTTTCCTAGCGCCCCATTTAATTAGGTGACCCCGTACCACCGCCTTTAAAGCATCCCAGAGTGTGCCCTCCGATACCACCCCTATGTCATTCATACTACAGTAATCCTGAATTACCTTGCGTACATCCTCACATACCTGTTTATCGCCCAAGATGCCCTCATTAAGCCTCCAAAATCTCTGTTTATCCTCTTCTCCCAACCCCTTCAAGTCAAGTTCTACCGGGGCATGGTCAGAGACTGAGATAGACCCCACATCTGCATCCACAACGTGTTCCCATAAAACCCGGCTACACCAAATCATATCAATACGTGTATATGAGTTCTGCGAGTGAGAAAAGAATGTATATGCCTTCTGGGTCTGATGTTTAAGTCTCCAGACCTCTAAGAGATCCAATCTAGAGGCCAGTGCCTTCAAACTCAGAGTATAAGGCTTGTGTACTGTAATGTGACCCTTAGAATGATCCATAGATGTATTCCATAAATTAAAATCACCCCCCATAATCATCCCACCTCTTTGAAATTGAAAAAGTTCCTCCCTTATATGCTCAAAAAACTCTCCCTGACCTGAATTAGGTGCATAGATATTCACAATTGTCACAGATTTCCCATATAAGAGCCCTCTGACCGCTAAACAACGCCCCAATTCATCTCTATAAATGTCATCAGTTACAAATGGAGTCCCTTTCCGAATATAAATGGCCAAACCGCCCACTTTTCCCCCTCTTTTGTCAAAATGTGCAATACATTCACTGTAGGCCCTCTGCTGTAATAAATGTGCCTCTCGGCGTCTAATGTGTGTCTCCTGCAGCAAGACTATATCCCATCTACTCCTCTGTAACTCCCGATATACCATATTTCTTTTCCTCTGCGAATTTAACCCATTCACATTCCAAGTTCCCACCCTCAACCCTTTCCCTCCCTGTACCCCCCTCCCGCCCCCCTGTTGCTGAGCAGTACCATTTGCCGCCAGCCTAATACTGTAAGGAAATAACCCCTCGCCAGAGCTGACTCCCCCCCCTCCCCCCAAATTCGTATTCCCTCTCCCTCCGCTCCACCTTCCCCAAACTCATTACATTATAACAGTGTAGTAAACATCCATTCTCTGAACTTATAACAGAAAATAACTATTGCAAACCCTGTCCGGTAACCCTCCCGGGCTACTCAACCACCTATAACTGTGGTGAACTGAAACCAGTAGTGTCTCATACTTTCCATCAGGGTACTCTGTCCATTTCCGGCCTATGTGAGCCCGGTCCTTTGCGAGAGCCCGCCTTTTGCCACGACGATCCTCTCTTCTCGGTTGCTGCTTTCCCTGGTTTCCCTGTATCTCCATCAGACGGCAAATTGTTACAGCCAAGCTCCTTCAGCACTTTCCATGCTTCAACCAGCGAGGTCACCCGCCTCGTGTGGCCCTCTACTGTGAGCTGCAATCCAAACGGGAAGACCCATCTGTACCTGTAATTGGCCTGCTGTAGAAACTTGGTCAAATCTCGAAACTCTCGTCTTCGTTGCAGCGTGCCCAGGGCTAGGTCTTGAAATACTAGCACTGTTTGATTATCCCAGGGTATTTCACCCATCAATCGTGCCTTACGCCAGACCAGATCTTTAGTCTTATAATCCTTAAAGCAAGCCACTATATCCCTGGGCTGTTTATCTCTTCGGGGTCCCAGGCTTCTGTGTACCCTATCAAATTGTATCTCAGTCCCATCTCCAAGCATGTGTTCATCTCCTTCAGATGCCAGGATAAAGGCACAAATTGCTTTCACCACCTTAGTGCAGTCCATATTTTGATCCGTTTCTAGGACCCCTCTGAATCTTAAATTATTTCTTCTGGATCTATTTTCTAAGTCCTCAAGATCCAACTGCATTTTATCTTTCTCTGCTCGCAGGGAGCCAATCTCTGTTTTCAATTCCAAGATGTCTCCCTCCACGTGCTCCAGTGCTTCCTCAGCTTGTTCCACCCTGGTGCCAATTTCCCTCACCTCTTTCTGAATGTCCACCACTGCATCCTTGATTGTTTTCCTCACTGCCGCCATTTCAGCTTTAAGCGCCTTAAACCAGCGCGTTACCTCCTGCTTCGTGAGTTCAGTATCGCTCTCCTGCTGCTCCATTAGCCCCTCCGTATCCGAGCCCGCGTCCGCCATTTTGTCTCGCGCCTTGCGCGGGGTGCGGCTCGATGTTGCCGCTCCGTCCCGCTGGTCAGCGCTATATTTAAATTTCTCCAGGCGCTTTCGGGTCGCCATCGATCTCCGGACTCAGACCGCCTAAATTCGCGATCGCGATTTCGCTGAGGGAAAATCGCTGTTTTCACTGCTGCCCCGATGGAGCTCAAACTTCAAGCAGCCATCTCTGACGGTGACGTCACTTCCTCCTTCGTAAAAGGTTTCTTTCCACTGTGGATCATTTGATGAATTTTCAAGCATGATGAACGAGAGAAACATTTATTACAGTCGGGGCAGGTAAAAGGTTTCTTTCCACTGTGGATCAGTTGATGAATTTTTAAGTTTGATGAACGAGTAAAACTTTTATTACACTCAGAGCATGTAAAAGGTTTCTTTCCACTGTGGATCATTTGATGAGTTTTCAGCTCAAATGAACCAATGAAACTTTTATTACACTCAGAACACGTAAAAGGTTTCTTTCCAGTGTGGATCATTTGATGAGTTTTCAGGTGTGATGACTGAGTAAAACTTTTATTACACTCAATACATGTAAAAGGTTTCTTTCCACTGTGGCTCATTTGATGAGTTTTCAGGTGTGATGACTGAATAAAACATTTATTACAGTCGGGGCAGGTAAAAGGTTTCTTTCCACTGTGGATCAGTTGATGAATTTTTAAGTTTGATGAACGAGTAAAACTTTTATTACACTCAGAGCATGTAAAAGGTTTCTTTCCGCTGTGGATCATTTGATGAGTTTTCAGCTCAAATGAACCAATGAAACTTTTATTACACTCAGAACACGTAAAAGGTTTCTTTCCACTGTGGCTCAGTTGATGAGTTTTCAGGTGTGCTGACTGAGTAAAACTTTTATTACACTCAGTACATGTAAAAGGTTTCTTTCCACTGTGGCTCAGTTGATGAGTTTTCAGGTGTGCTGACTGAGTAAAACTTTTATTACACTCAGTACATGTAAAAGGTTTCTTTCCACTGTGGCTCATTTGATGAGTTTTCAGGTGTGATGACTGATTAAAACATTTATTACAGTCGGGGCAGGTAAAAGGTTTCTTTCCACTGTGGATCAGTTGATGAATTTTTAAGTTTGATGAACGAGTAAAACTTTTATTACACTCAGAGCATGTAAAAGGTTTCTTTCCACTGTGGATCATTTGATGAGTTTTCAGCTCAAATGAACCAATGAAACTTTTATTACACTCAGAACACGTAAAAGGTTTCTTTCCACTGTGGATCAGTTGATGTTTTTTCAAGTATGATGAACAAGTGAAACTTTTATTACACTCAGAGCATGTGAAAATTTTCTTTCCACTGTGGATCATTTGATGAGTTTTCAGCCCAAATGAACCAATGAAACTTTTATTACACTCAGAACATGTAAAAGGTTTCTTTCCACTGTGGATCATTTGATGAATTTTCAAGGATGATAAACGAGAGAAACTTTTATTACAGTCGGGGCATGTAAAAGGTTTCTTTCCACTGTGGATCAGTTGATGAATTTTTAAGTTTGATGAACGAGTAAAAGTTTTATTACACTCAGAGCATGTAAAAGGTTTCTTTCCACTGTGGATCATTTGATGAGTTTTCAGCTCAAATGAACCAATGAAACTTTTATTACACTCAGTGCACGTAAAAGGTTTCTTTCCACTGTGGATCAATTGATGAGTTTTCAGGTGTGATGACTGAGTAAAACTTTTATTACACTCAATACATGTAAAAGGTTTCTTTCCACTGTGGATCAGTTGATGTTTTTTCAGGTGTGATGACTGAGTAAAACACTTATTACACTCAGTACATGTAAAAGGTTTCTTTCCACTGTGGATCAGTTGATGTTTTTTCAAGTATGATGAACAAGTGAAACTTTTATTACACTCAGAGCATGTGAAAATTTTCTTTACACTGTGGCTCATTTGATGAATTTTTAAGCGTGATGAATGAATTAAACTTTTATTATACTCAGTGCGTTTCTTTTTGCTGTGGATCTTCAGCTGTGACAGCTCATTGAAACTTTTACCACTCTCACTACATAGAAAAGGTTTCTGTTCACTGTGGATTATTTCGTTCCGTTTCAGAACTGAGGATAAACGAAAACTTTGGTCTAATTTCAAGTTTATCTTCTGTCTGAAACTCTTTTCACAGTGTGAGCATGAGAAGGATTTCTCCCTACTGTTGGTTCTCTTATCCAATAAGAAATGCTCATTCCTATTGAAGATTGTTGCACAGATGTCACACTGAAAGGATTCGTCCTCTGTCCTCTCTTCTTGGGGAAGTTTAGAAGGTTCTGGATCACTGTTACTATCTTGGAAGGGACTCTTTGTTCTCAAGTGTCTCTGGTGCTCAGGGATGTTTGTGAGTTCCTTGTCACTTCTCTCACTCTCAGTAATTCCACAAGGTGTTTCTCCGGCAGGGTCTCTCTGCTCCTGATGATTCCTTGCGTGTCTCCTCTCCATCCCTTGGGAAATATTCTCACAGACATTTTTTGACTGTCCTGGCATTTGTTCCATTTCGACAGGAGGTTCTTCTCGATTCTGCTCTCGATTGAGCTTCTGTACAGCCTCATTATCTGCTGGATATTTAAAGAAAACATTAATCATGTATTACTTCTATGGCAAAACTACTATTAGTTAAGAAAGAGAGATTTCTGGGCTCACAGGAAGGGAATTCCATGAGATGGCAGCAAGTGCGTCAGAGGCTCTAACACTTGCAGGAATGTGCAAAAGTGCATCACCCGCCATTCTATAAGATTTTATCTAAGCATTATAGCGTGTAAATACAAGGGGGGTAGAAACATTGGAGGATCATGAGAGTGCCTCTAACTTACACATGTAATTTACAGAAAACTATAAACTACACGCTTTGCGATGGGCACTTAGGTACTTCTTTACACCTGCTTTACAGCTCACAGAAATCACTGAGCCTGAATTTTGGTGTAACGCACGCCAATTTGCTTTTATGCCACTACTCTTGATACCATGATACACGATGTAGGGGAGCTCCCCACAACATTTTTCCAATAACCCCAAAACGTCTTACTGCAGCAGAAACGTCTGCCTGAAATTAGAGACCTTTCCGAGCTCGGCGGCGTCAGTGATGTCGTGAATGTGTCAAGGTTGAAGGAGGACACTTTGAACACAAATTATGAGTTAAGTAAGAAAAATACCAGTATACTCATGCAGTTTTCAAGGTCGTACTAAGGGGCTCTTTTACTAAAGGACGGTACGACTACTGCTGCGTTGGCGTACGGTAAATCGGGTCTACCACCGGACTGTTGCAGTAGCCCGGCATTGGTCCAGGCCACTGCCACATGCCAATTTCAGCGCTAGGAAATGTATTTTTATTTTCCATCACCAGGGTAGCGCGGGAGCCCTTAAGGCCTGCTAAATAGGTGGCAAAAAGGGATCCCCCAGAAAATGACCAAATCAGCATTTCTTTTTTTTTTAAGCCTTTTTATCTACTGCTGTAAAAGAGGGCTTCAGCGAGCAGCGTACCCATGTGCTGACGCTACCGCAGGGCTTCCTTTTACTGCAGTGTTTCAAACTATTTTGCAATTGTTTAAAGTATGTAAAGGGATCTCTTTTTTCCAAGTAGCAAAGGACTCAAATACAAATCCACCTATGCAACCAGCTTTTCCTACCTAAGCGCACAACTATGGAACGCATTGCCAAAAGCAGTAAAAACTACGCTCGACCACCTAAAGTTTTGGAAAGCACTCAAGACAGACCTGTTCAGAAGAGCATACCCCACCGACCCAACATAAAAATGACTGTTCACTTGCGACACAATGCAACCAAAGACGGTAACGAACATTACCTGACTCTTCTTCCCCCTTTCCCTCACTAAGTTCCCCCCAATTGTACCTACCATACATGTACCTCATTCTACCACAATATCACTTTGTATTCATTCATACCATGTATTTGTTCAGACCGTAATCGGCAACGCCGTTAACGGTTATATGTAAGCCACATTGAGTTTGCAAAAGGTGGGAAAATGTGGGATACAAATGTAACAAATAATAATAATGACTGTCTTGTTTCACTTTCCCTATTTTGTGGTCTAAGGAAGAGTATAGAATTACTTGATTGAAATAATTCCTGTGTATTACTTTCTCTGTATTTCTGGTAAGTTATTTTATTGCTTGTAAATTTAAATTCTGATAAATAAATTAAAAAAAAAAAGGCAAAGGAATGAAAGCTGGATTTGGGAGGGAAAAACACTATTTCTTGTTCTCCACACGTCAGAGAACTCTTTCCGTAGTACAATTAGCGGGAGTACAGCTGGAGTCACCAGGAGATTTCTTCCATCATTCAAACTTCCTTTGTAAATCTACAATTACTTCATACATTCTGACCCTTCCTTGAGCGTTTTGGTTCATGCTTATGTTATCTCTAGAATGGATTACTCTAATTGACTTGTATCGTGCCCTCACGAAATGTCAATTAAAGAGACTGCAGTTAGTAGAAAATAAATTCCCAAAGTTACAAGATAAATTTTATTCAGAGACACTAAGAGGAGGACTGGGAGTTGGTAATCTGTTACTCTTCTGTATTCTTTACAATGTTTATATTTCAACGTTTTTATTGAAGACACAACATAAACTTTCTTACAATCATTGAAACCACTTTTGACAAATAAAGTTTTTACAACAACTTGTGGATATTGTCTCCAAAGATTTTTCTTTTTCCCCCCTCCCCCTCCCACCTCCCACCTCCCTCAACCCCCCCTCCCCGCCCCCCATTTGAAATGATACATATGTTTTATTAACATCTTAGTGTGTTGAGGACCAAACTTCTTCCCTTATGAGACAGAGAGTCTATATAAGCACCCCAAATTTTCATAAATATGTTCTTTCTTTTCAATGAACGGTTAGCTTCTTTTGCTTCCCACATCATTAACTGGTGGGTGAGGTTCCGCCAGTGCCAATAATCTGGTCCTATGTCATTCGTCCAGTTTTGCAAAATACATTTCTTTGCCAACAATGTTGTTTTACGTAAAAATATATTATGTTCCGGTATTTGACCTCTAAATGATCCCGGTAAATTTAACAACATCTGCACTGATGTGCCTGCCAGCTTTTGGCCTAAAAGTTGTGATATGTAATGAGTTATTTTTCCCCAAAATCTTCTAACCTTCCAGCAGCTCCAAAAACTATGGTAGTATGTGTTGTCTGTTCTCCCACATCTCACACACAAGGGCGTCTGCAATCCCCCAAATTTTGCTAGTTGTGCAGGTGTCATATATGCTCGGTGTATAAAACGGAATGCACACTCCCTATACTGGGCTCCACTGACCAATTTCGGTATCCCCTTCAGTTGCCTTTCTACATCCCATCCCACTAGTGTAACTCCTAAGTCTTTCTCCCAGCGCTCTCGTAACTTTTGAAAGTTTTTGGGTTTCTCATGTGTCCACAGTGCCTTATGTATCCCTGAAATTGATGGTGCTTCTTCAGAAATCTCTAGGAAAAATTTTTTTAGCTTCAATCCCTGTTTCTGTTCCAATCGGCCTTGATCTAGTGAATGAATAAAATGCTTGAGTTGGCAGTGCGCAAATGTATCACCCCATTGAATTGTATCTGCACCCAACAGTTGATCTAAAGATTTAATTTTCCCACTTTCATCTAGTACGTCTTCCAGACATTCCAAACCTCTCTCTGCCCATCGCTGAAAAACTGGGTTTTCTATACCTGCTGTAAAGGTTGGGTTTCCTCTAATTGTTAATAATTCTGTTACTCCTCTCCCCATCTTCAATCTGTTCCCCAAGAATTGCCACGCTCTCCTAAGCGATTTTAGCAGTAAGTTATTCCTGTGTATCTCCGGGATCTGCGGCGTTTCTAATTGTATCAGGGATTCCAATCGCCACGGACCAAAATATTCCTGTTCTAACGCTAATGGTGTATACCATGTCGTTCCAAATATCCAGTCCCTCACATGTCGCATTAAGCAAGCCATATTGTATAACTTCAAGTCTGGTAATCCCAGCCCTCCCTGTTGCCAGTTACCCATCATGAACTGTTGTTTCATCTTAGCTTTCTTATTGGCCCAGCAAAATTGCATTACCATCTTAGTGAATGTTTTCAGATCTTTACCCATTATACATATTGGTATGGTCTGCATAACATACAACCATCTAGGTAGGATCACCATACGTATTAGGCATATTCTACCCATCAGCGGCAACTGCAATTGACTCCAACTTGCGAGTTGGTGTTTAGTCTGAGTCAACAGCATCTTAATGTTAAGTGAGTATAATTCTACTACTTCTGGCGTCAACTGTACACCCAAGTATCGAAATGATTTAGTTGCTCTTCTCAATGGAAACGTTCCCTGCCATGTCGCTGTATTCTGTATATTACTAACCAATGCTTCTGATTTCTCCAGATTTAGTTTGAACCCAGAATAGGTTCCAAATTCTTTAAACACTTCCAGTAATGCTTGTAAGGACTCTTCTGGGTTTGTTAGTATAACTAATAAATCATCTGCAAAGGCAGCCAATTTGAATTCCTGTTTCCCTAACACCACTCCTCTTATGGCCGGCATATCCACAATATCTCTAATCAGGGGGTCTAAGTATAACGCAAAAAGAAGTGGCGATAGGGGACACCCTTGCCTAGTTCCTCTTTGTATTTCAAAAGCCTCCGAGCAATTATCATTAACCGTTATTCTAGCCTGCGGGGATGTGTATAGTGTTCTAATTGCTGTGACAAACCACCCTGCAAAGCCATAGGCATTTAGCGTGTCGAACATATAGTTCCAGTCAACTCGATCAAATGCCTTCTCGGCATCAAAACTGATCATCAAGGTTGGCTGTAACTCCCTCTTTACATGTTCCAGCGCTGTGATAATTCTCCTCAAATTTTTAGCAACTGATCTTCCTTTGACAAATCCCACTTGTCCCTCCTGTACTAATTTTGGTAATACGCGGCTCATGCGTCCTGCCAATATCTTAGCAAATATCTTCATTTCACAATTCAATAGAGAAATAGGCCGATACGACTCCGGCAAGGTATGATCTCGTTTGGGTTTGGGTAGCAAAATAATTTGAGCCATGTTCAGCTGTCTAGGAAGAAATCCTCTCTCTACCCACCCATTGAAAGTCTCTACTAGTGCGGGCTGTATTTCTTCTCCTAATAGTTGGTAAAATTCTACTCTTAGCCCATCCGGTCCTGGCGCTTTCCCTGGAGAGCTATTAGTTATTGCCCAATGTACTTCATCAATATTTATTGGTTCATTTAATACTTTTTGTTCCCTTTCAGAGAGAACCGGATGGGCCACCCCCTCTAAATATAAATTACTCGGAAGACCTAAGTTATGTTCTTCTGCATATAAGTTCTGGTAAAAATTTTTAAAAATATTTTGGATTTCCACATCTTTAAAGCACATTTTTCCTTTCTCGTCCTTTAAAGTTATAACTCTTCTCGATGTCTGTTTCTGGGCAATAAGTCTGGCCAACATCTTTCCCCCCTTACTGCCATACTTATATAATTGAAATTTATAATAAGCTTGTGACTTCATCTCTCTCTCATGTATAATAGTATTTAGAGCCACTTGAGCTGATACCAATTCTTTCTTCATTTGAGCGCTGGAAGACCTATCATATCTTTTCCTCAATGTTACAATTTCTTTTTCTAGCCTCAGTATCTCTCTGTCTCTAGCTTTTTTAAATTGGCTTACATAACTAATGATCTCTCCTCTTAGGACCGCTTTCGCCGCCTCCCAGAATATTATTGGGTCGGAGGCTGTATTCTCATTAAAAAGTTTATATTCTTTCCAAGTTTTCATCAAATGTTCCCTAAATCCCACATTATGGGTCAAGTAACTTGGGAATGTCCATTGTCTAACTTTACCTCCCTCCTCCCCGGGTTTCCAATTCGCCCAAACTTCTGCATGATCCGATATTGCATAAGGTCCTATTTGCGTATCCTGTATCTCTCCCATTAATGTACGTGACACCAGCAGGTAATCTATCCTTGATTGTGTGTTGTGTGCTCTGGACATATGTGTGTAATCTCTATCTTGTGGGTGGAGCACTCTCCAGATATCCAATAGGCCCAAAAGTGAACACAAGTTCGGTAGACCTTTTGACATCCAGTGAGATGGTGTCTGTGTGGCATTAGATTTGTCCATCTGCGGGTCCCATACTGTATTAAAGTCTCCTCCCAAAATTAATCTGGAAGAGTCTTCTCCTATTAAATGCCCCAATAGTTGTTGATAAAATTTTTTATCCATTTGGTTTGGTGCATAAATACTGCCCAGTAGTATCTGCCTCTTTGCCAAAAGTACCTTACAAAAAATGTACCTTCCCTCTGGATCTTTAATTACATCGCAAATCTTGTCCACCACCCCTTTTCTTATGAGGACAACCACTCCGCCTTTTCTCCCCTTTGCAGGCGATCCAATGCATTCTCCCACCCACCATTTTTTAAGTTTATCCTGTTCTGTCTCCTTTAGGTGTGTCTCTTGTAAAAGAGCGACATCTGCTTTGATTCTCTGTAGATATTTTAATATCTTAGAGCGCTTCACTGGCGACCCGATGCCTCCCACATTCCAGGTCACTATTTTAACCATCTTTCACGTGTTGTGGTGGCTTCGGATCACCCACAGAAGCTCCTTATCATCCGGGAGTAACCACCCCAGCCTATGGTTCCCCCCTCTTATCATGTAGTCCCCACACATTCTCTTTTGCTGCCTAGTATCATTTTCCTCTTCTTTGTTCCTTATCTTGTTAACGTCTATTTGCTTTCCCCTACACCCTATCCTTCCCCAACTCCTCCCTCCCCTTAACATCCCATCCCTCCCTTCTATTACCCTCCCTCCCATGTTCCCTATTAACCCTCTACGTTCCATCCCTAGTATGGGACTAATCACGTTTACGCCTCTCTCTACATTCCTTATAATTAAGCTTCTATTGCAAGGTTACTTCCCTCTTCTATATGTGAACCCTTATATGAATTCCCCATTCCTCCCTCTCTCTTCTCATATTCAAGGGCAACTCTTATCATATTCAGTGATCTGTCATTTCTAAATAACTGTTTCAATATAACATTTTTCTATCTTGTGGTTATGTCCTCTCCTACAATTGGGGACCATTGTATATTATATATATTAACTCCAACATTAACCAATAACGTTATGATTTCCTTAATCTAGTGTTTTCACAACTTGCATATATAGCATCATTCCCGTCTCCCTCCTTTCCATCTTAAGAAGATGACATGGTTTTATCTTCTAAGCATTGTCTTTGTAAATGTTCAATTCTAGCTTCTCCGGAAGACCAGCCGAAACTCTTCCAGTGTATCTTCCATGTTATTTCAAAAGTTCCACTCTTGTTGGTTAGCGATATTAATATTGACTGTGGCTGCTCGCCTTGGTTTTTTGCTTAGTCATTCAGCAGTTGTAATCCACAATCCTGTACACGGACGATCATGTTGCCTCATCCCATCAGCAATTGTAATCCAAAAGTGTAATAATAGTTGTTCAGGTTGCGGCCTCCACCTTTTTATTCTTATTATAGCCCGTTACGGGTCTCTTGTATTCCGTGTTGGCTGCTCAAACCACGTCCTGATTATTTCTGTAAATTGTAGTCCCCATTATTCCACCCCGTTTCATGTCTTCCTGGGTACTTGGTTCTGTTATTCAACTTCTGAAAGTTTCTACTCGCAGTGTTTCTGCTGCTTCATTTCCAAATTTGTAATCCATTGTATTCCAGTTGTTGCTTCCATGTATGTCATTGCTACTCATCCTTGAGCCTCCGTCAGGGTCCGGAGCTGAGCCGATAATCATTCAGTTCTTATGTTTACTGTGACCCCGGAAGTTAGCTAGAATCATACCAACTCAGGCTGTCGCTTTATATCACTGAGGTCATGTTATCCAAAAGATTTAACTTCCTTAAATCAACTTTTTCAGCAATGTCCATGATTTAATTCCAACATTCAACTGTTTTACTCCATGTCCTTCCCAGTCTCAGCCTGATCCGTCATTCATCTCCTTCATTCAGTATTTGTCTAATGTATTGCTGTGCTTCCAGGACCGTCTCACAAATTTTAACAGATGATTGGTAAAAGATCTTTAATTTTGCTGGGTACAACAGCGCGAATTTGATCTTGTGTTGCACTAGTTTCGAGCACGTCGGTGAAAAAGCCTTCCGCTGCGCGGCCACTGCGCTCGAATAATCTTGAAAACACAGGATTTTTTGATTGTTATAAGTCAGAGGTATTCCACCACGTATGGCCTGCATTATTGCGGTTTTATGGTTAAAGTTAAGTATTCGGCATATCACTATTCTGGGCCTCCCCGCGCTTTGTCGCATAGGGCCTATTCGATGGGCTCTCTCAATAATTAGGGGTCCCATTTCTGATTGCAGCTTTAGTTCTCTCATTAACCATTTCTCTAGGAAAGGGCGAAGTTCTTTTTCCCCTATATCCTCAGGCAGCCCAACAAAACGCAAGTTATTACGTCTAGACCTATTCTCTAGGTCTTCTATCTTTTCGGCCTGTGTTTCCACTGTTTTTAGGAGTTTACCATACCTCTGTTCCATAGTTGTAACTTGGTCTTCCAGGGCCCCCGTTCGTTGTTGAAAACCTGCCATATCCTGGGCGAGTTGTGCCATATCGCTCTGCAAACCTGCTAGTTTGGAGTCCAGTCCCTGTAATTTTTTGTCTAGAATAACTTCCAGGGCTGCTGTTACTTCTCCCACTATTTCGGCGGTCCATGCTGAGCTAACTGACAAATTCGATGGGCTCGCCGGTGCCGCCATCTTGTCTTCTCCCGCTTTTCCTTTACGAAGCGATTTAGCGGCCATTGCTACTTCGGACCTCCGATCCAAAAAGATAGGTGGATGGGTAAGCCTCGCGGGTTCTTTATTTTAAATTTTAGCCGGTTTCCGTTTTTTAATTCGAGGGTTTTAGCTTGGAATGCGAGAGATGGCATGGAGCTAATCTTTTAGTGACCGCTCGCGTGCATCGCGTCACGTGACCCCTCTTTACAATGTTTAATTCTCAACTGTAATCTGTAATACCTCCTCTTACTCCCTACTGCAATATTACTCACCTGTATTCTATAATACTCCCTGTACAATATTATTACTGACTGTACTCTGTAATACCTCCTCTCATCTGTACTGCAATATTATTCTATAATACCCCCTGTACAGTATTATTACTCACCTGTACTCTGTAATACCTCCTCTTACTCTCTACTGCAATATTACTCACCTGTATTCTATAATACCTCCTCTTATTCTGTACAGTATTAGTACTCAAGTGTACTCTGTAATAATTCCTCTTGCTCGGCTCTGCTCTAATACCTCATTTTGCTCAGTAAAGTATTATTACTAACCAGTGCTCTCTAATACCTCCTTTATTCTGTTCAGTATTCATTTTTATTCTGTGATACCTCGTCTTATTCTGTTCAGTATTATTACTCACTTGTGTCTGAAGTAAATTCTGTCTCTCTTGTTTCCTGGACACCCTGAACATATGTCTCTTGTTTAATCCTTGATAATATGTCAGGACTTATCTTGTTGTAGCCTGTATTCAGGAATAAAAAATAATATTAGTTGTATTTTCCTTATATTTACAGAACAATAGACAGCAGTAGTTCTCAAGGGAGAAGTAAATGATGGATCTATTACTGACACCCATCATAAAGCAGAGGGATCTGGGGGTTATTATACCTCACTTCAAGTACTCTGGTAATTGAACATGGATTTAGTGAAGGGAAATCTTGCCTCACCAACCTATTACATTTCTTTGAAGGGGTGAATACATTTGTGGATAAAGGTGAGCCGGTTGATATTGTGTGTCTGGATTTTCAGAAGGCATTTGACAAAGTACCTCATGAAAGACTCCAGAGGAAATTGGAAAGTGATGGGATAGGAGGTAGTGTTGTATTGTGGATTAAAAACTGGTTAAAGGATAGAAAACAGAGAGTAGGGTTAAATGGTTAGTATTCTCAATGGAGAAGGCTAGTTAGTGGGGTTCCCCAGGGGTCTGTGCTGGGACCGCTGCTTTTTAACATATTTATAAATGAACTAGAGATGGGAGTAACTAGTGAGATAATTAAATTTGCTGATGACACAAAGTTATTCAAAGTTGTTAAATCACGGGAGGATTGTGAAAAATTACAAGAAGACCTTACGAGACTGGGAGTCTAATGGAAAACAAAAATGAGGATGTTATAGTGCCTTTGTATCACTCCATGGTGCGACCACACCTTGAATATTGTTTTCAATTCTGGTCACCGCATCTCAAAAAAGATATAGTGGAATTAGAAAAAGTGCAGAGAAGGGCGACAAAAATGATTAAGGGGATGGGACGACTTCCCTATGAGGAAAGGCTAAAGTGGCTAGGGCTCTTCAGCTTGGAGAAAAGGTGGCTGAGAGGAGATATGATACAAGTCTATAAAATAATGAGTGGAGGGGGGTCACGTGATGTCGTGCTAAGAGAGCAGACGTCGTTAGTGGAAGCTCCCGGTCCTGATCTCCAAACTCGTCTCTACCACACTTGTTAAATTTACCCAAAGACCAGAAAAGGCGGGGGAAAGGGCTGGGAACGAGTTGGTGGCTTAGGGAAGTTGATACCAGCTCAGATGACCACAAAAATGGGCCGCCGGGACAGAGAAAAACCAACAAGAAGTGAATCTAAGATGGCGAACGGCAACAGTGAAGGCCCGTCTTCGGTGAGCTCCGCGTGGGTGGCCGAGATTGTAACAGAGGTCACTCACGTGATAGAAGCCTAATTGGACAAGAAATTACAAAATCTGTCTGTGAAGCTAGACAATGTAGATGGGAATGTGGAAGGATTGAAGGGAGAATTTTCAGCCTATATGCAGCGGGTCTCTGACCTAGAAGATAAACTGAAGCAGCTGGAAGGGCTGGCGGAGGTGCTACAAGGCAAGGTGAAAGCATTAGAGGGAAAAAGAGACGACATGGAGAACCGTTCACAGAGGGGAAATTTAAGGTTGGTGGGGCTGCCCGAATCCATCCCGGAGGCTGAGCTTGGAAGCATGCTGGAAAAATGGCTGACGCCCACCTTAGGGCTGCCACAACGTACAGGACCCCTCAGAATCAAACGAGCACATCGTCTTGGACCCTGCAGGCAAGCAGAGGATCGGCCGCGGGTGGTCACTTGTAAAATCCTAAATTATGCCCATAAGATAGAAATTTTACGGGCGATAAGGGCGAAAGGCCAGCTGAAGTATGAGAATCGAACCATCCTGTGTTTTCAGGACTTCTCAGCAAGAGTATCTGGTCTGCGGAAAGCATATGCACCAGTTTGCAAGGAGGTTCATCAGCGCCACATACAATTTGCGCTTCTCTATCCAGCCCGACTGAAGGTGTTTCAGGATGGCAAAGCACAAGTGTTTGACACACCGGAAGCTGCAAAAGTGCTTCTACAGGGATAGCATGCATGCTCGAGCTGTTAATATAGCAGGAGACAATAGAAGATTGGGACCTGCCTGACTGAGAATTGCACCAAATGCTGAATTGGAGATATGGAGGATAAGTAGAGAGAGCCACTTGGGAGAAGTTTAATCCAGTGGGGAGAGCGGAGACATGATTTCTGAGGCTGACGACAGCGCTACAATGCAAATTTGTTTTATGTTTCAATGATGGGCTACAGACATTAACACAGGGCACATATGGGGCAAGTGAAATGGTTATGAGAGATCGGATGAGTGAGGATTTGGAGAGGATGAAGAATGAGCCATATAAAGGAAGGGGAGAATGGATGAAAATGAGTGGATGAAATGCGTGATGAGACATACAAAGCGAGGGAGAGGTAACGGGTGGGGGGGGGGGGGGGAGAGAGGGGTATGAAGTCATCTATGCATATTGGAGTTGGTCCTGGGGAACTAAGGAACTGAGTTCGATTCCTGGCAAAGGCAGCTCCTTGTGACTCTGGGCAAGTCACTTAACCCTCCATTGAGCCTGCCATGAGTGGGAAAGCGCAGGGTACAAATGTAACAAAAATAAAATAGATACTATTGGAGATTCTAAATGGAATGTTGCTACTATTGGAGATTCTACATGGAATGTTGCTATTCCACTAGCAACATTCCATGTAGAAGCCTGCGCGGCCACATTGGTGATCTGCAAGGGCCAACTTCTACATGGAATGTTGCTAGTGGAATAGCAACATTCCATGTAGAATCTCAAATAGTAGCAACAGTGGAGGAGTGGCCTAGTGGTTAGGGTGGTGGACTTTGGTCCTGGGGAACTGAGGAACTGAGTTGGATTCCCACTTCAGGCACAGGCAGCTCCTTGTGACTCTGGGCAAGTCACTTAACCCTCCATTGCCCCATGTAAGCCGCATTGAGCCTGCCATGAGTGGGAAAGCGCAGGGTACAAATGTAACAAAAATAAAATAGATACTATTGGAGATTCTAAATGGAATGTTGCTACTATTGGAGATTCTACATGGAATGTTGTTATTCCACTAGCAACATTCCATGTAGAAGGCTGCGCAGGCTTCTGTTTCTGTGAGTCTGACGTCCTGCACGTACGTGCAGGACGTCAGACTCACAGAAGCAGAAGCCTGCGCGGCCACATTGGTGATCTGCAAGGGCCAACTTCTACATGGAATGTTGCTAGTGGAATAGCAACATTCCATGTAGAATCTCAAATAGTAGCAACAGTGGAGGAGTGGCCTAGTGGTTAGGGTGGTGGACTTTGGTCCTGGGGAACTGAGGAACTGAGTTCGATTCCCACTTCAAGCACAGGCAGCTCCTTGTGACTCTGGGCAAGTCACTTAACCCTCCATTGCCCCATGTAAGCCGCATTGAGCCTGCCATGAGTGCGAAAGCGCGGGGTACAAATGTAACAAAAATAAAATAGATACTATTGGAGATTCTACATGGAATGTTGCTACTATTGGAGATTCTACATGGAATGTTGCTAGTGGACAACATTCCATGTAGAATCTCAAATAGTAGCAACAGTGGAGGAGTGGCCTAGTGGTTAGGGTGGTGGACTTTGGTCCTGGGGAACTGAGTTGGATTCCCACTTCAGGCACAGGCAGCTCCTTGTGACTCTGGGCAAGTCACTTAACCCTCCGTTGCCTGCCGCATTGGGCCTGCCACGAGTGGGAAAGCGAGGGGTACAAATGTAACAAAAATAAATATGATCGTAGTAAAAACTGTATAGATAGTAAGGATGGAGGACCTAAGTTATGTTGGGAAGAGGCAACAGTATGGGTCACTTGTTACGGTTGGGAAGGGAGGGGAGGGAGAGGGAGCGGGAGAGATTGGATGCGTGAGAGTCTAGAGAAGATGAAAGATGAGCTGGTTAAGGGGAGGGGAGAGTGAGTGGGGCTGAGTAGTTGGAATGCATGATGGGAAGCACAAAGTGCTGGAGACGCAAAGAGGGGGGGAACGGGAGATGGAACGGTATTTACTTGTTGGAGTTAGTGAAGTAAAAGTGATACATAATGTGCACTACATGAAAGGCATATGATTATTGTAGAAGTCTGTGCAGACGATAAGGAAGGCCTAAGTTATGTTAAGTATGGGCCAGTGTAAGGGTAAACTATTATGGTCGGGAGGGGAGAGGGGTCGGGAGAACTGCCACACGGACCTCAGTCCATTGAGAGTAATGGATGGGATGGGGAAGAAGAGGGAGAGGGGGAGGGAAGGGGGTACACCAACAAAAAGGGGGATTGCAGATAGGGCGGGTGGGGGAGAGAGGAGGGAGGAGCGAGTCGTCACGGTGTTGTCATAAGTGTTGTTTGTTTCACTGTTATCCTTTGTGGGGGGCGGGAAGAGAGGGGAGCTTTAAATAGAGAAATTAGAAGGGGGAGAGTGTTGGGTTGGGGGGCTGCTGGCTGGGACAGCTCTCGAACAGTGACAACATTAGGGACCGGGGATGCATTCAAAGTGGGTAAGATAGCATGAAGTCGATTCAATTTATATCCTGGAATGTCAATGGAGTGTCCTCGCCGATTAAAAGGAAGAAAATAATGAGAGACTTGAATAGACATGGGGCAGACATTGCATTTCTGCAGGAGACTCACTTATCGACAGCAGAACATTATAAATTTGGTTGCTGGTGGGTGGTTCAGATAGTGGAGGTACCCGCAGTGGCAGGGGCGTATCTGACCTTCAGCGGTAGTGGGGGCCAGAGCCAAGGTGAGGGGGCACATTTTAGCCCCCCCCCCCCCCCGGCACCACCGCCATCATCATCGCCCGCCCCCGCTGCCATCATTGCCGACCCCCACCACCACCGTCGACCCTCGCGACCCCCCCGTTCACTCGCCGTTGCCGTCGCCTACCTGGGCTGGTGGGGACCTCATCCCCCGCCAACCGAAGTCTTCTTCCTTCCTTTCAGGTTTCTGAGTCTGACGTCCTGCATGTTGTACGTGCAGGACGTCAGACTCAGAAACCTGAAAGGAAGGAAGAAGACTTCGGCTGGCGGGGAATGGGGTCCTCGCCAGCCCAGGTAGGTGACGGCGAGCGGGCAGGCGAGTGGGTCGACGGTAGGGGGGTCCAGGGCCAAATCTACGGGGGCCCTGGCCCCCGTGGCCCCATAGCAGCTACGCCCCTGCGCAGTGGGACGTAAAGCAGGATTGTTGGTTTTACTGAGGAGGGGATTAGATATAGAGATACAACAAACTGACAAAGTAGATTTCTTATACTTAAAGTGTTGCTTAATAAAACACCCTTATTACTATGCAATATATACGGTCCAAATGCCTATAATCAGAAATGGGTAAAGGGATTAATAAGTAAGCTTACCGTGTTAGGTGATCTACCCTTATAATTTTATTTCTTTATTAACTTTTTATCATTTATAAGATAAACTTATAAATGGCAATACAGCAATAATTATTACAGAGATTGCTATAATAATCAGTACAGACAGAACATATCCAACCTTATCTGGTATTAGCGTTCTCCAAAAGTAAAACAAAACATATTAGAAATAATTCTTGCTTTCTTAGACCCCAGTCCTGTATTGGAGAGGAGTAGCTGATCTAAGGAGAGAAAAATAGGTAATACTTAAGGATAAATGGCCTGGCTCAAAACCCCCAGCATTACATAATTATACCTTAATTACTCAACACTCACTATTTGGGCAACTTTTTACTTTCTATGAACAATTTAAGCTGATCTGGCTCAAAAAAGATGTATTTATTTCCCAAGTATTTAGTACATAAGTACATAAGTAGTGCCATACTGGGAAAGACCAAAGGTCCATCTAGCCCAGCATCCTGTCACCGACAGTGGCCAATCCAGGTCAAGGGCACCTGGCACGCTCCCCAAACGTAAAAACATTCCAGACAAGTTATACCTAAAAATGCGGAATTTTTCCAAGTCCATTTAATAGCGATCTATGGACTTGTCCTTTAGGAATCTATCTAACCCCTTTTTAAACTCCGTCAAGCTAACCGCCCGTACCACGTTCTCCGGCAACGAATTCCAGAGTCTAATTACACGTTGGGTGAAGAAAAATTTTCTCCGATTCGTTTTAAATTTACCACACTGTAGCTTCAACTCATGCCCTCTAGTCCTAGTATTTTTGGATAGCGTGAACAGTCGCTTCACATCCACCCGATCCATTCCACTCATTATTTTATACACTTCTATCATATCTCCCCTCAGCCGGGGAGATATGGGTAGGTAAGAAAAGCTTTTCTACGGTCTTGTGTAGATCTGATCACATCCGGAAAAATCCAGATTTTTTGACCGCAAAATATTTGATGTGAATTTTTAAAAGATAGTCTTAATAAAGCATTCATGTCCTGTTCAAAGGCAAATGACACCAAAAGGGTCTTTCGTGTAGTTACCTCTGATATACCGTGTTTCCCCGAAAATAAGACCTACTCCGAAAATAAGGCCTACCGGAGTTTTGCTACAAATTTGTATTATAAGGCCTCCCCCGAAAGTAAGACCTACCTGAAGCAGTGCCGCCGAGAGCCGAACAAAGGCTGCTGCCGCAGTTCCCGAGGTCGCCACCCGCCCTCCATCGCTCCCGGAACTACCAGCACCTGAAACGCCTCCTTTCACCTTCCTTCGCAAGTTCGGAGCAAGCAGCAGCAGGGCAGGCCACTCCTTCCTTCCGTGTTCCGCCCTCGCCTGACATAACGTAACGTCAGGCGAAGGAGAGGCACAGAAGGAAGGAGAGGTCTGCCCTGCTGCTGCTTGCTCCGAACTTGCGAAGGAAGGTGAAAGGGGGCATTTCAGGTTGGGAGCGACGGAGGGCGGGTGGAGGGGGGGCCCGGCGACCTCAGTTGGGGGGGCGACCTTGGGTGGGGGTGGCGACCCCGATGTTTCCCCGAAAAAAAATAAGACCTCCCCTGAAAATAAGACCTAGCGGGTCTTGGGGAGGGAAAATTAATATAAGACAGTGTCTTATTTTCGGGGAAACACGGTAGATTCTTCTAGCAAAGCAGATATGTCTTGTAAATTCAGTTCAGAATTCCGATTATTTTCAGCTGGCTTCACCTTAGAATGTTTAGTGATGGGAGGGGATTTTAACATGGTGCATGAACCTTCTCAGGACCAATCTAGAATGACAGCAAGGGAAGATAATCATCCGGATAAGGGCATTAAAAGGATATGCTCCAGATTGGAATTGATGGGACATAAGGAGAACATTACATCCTGCTGAAAGGGACTGTGCCCATCTTTCCAGAGCGCATGGAACACAATCTAGAATAGATTGCTGGTTATTGTCTAGGGAACTGTTCTCAAAAGTAGGAGAGGCAGGCTTTGGATCCTATGGGTTGTCAGACCATGCATTTGTATGGCATACATTGGAATATGGGGCAAGGAAGGATCAGCAATATATGTGGCGATTCCCCCAGAGATTATATCATGATCCTTTGTTTAGGGATCATCTTTTGAAAAAATGGGAAGAATATCAACAACAACCGATATTACATAGAAACATAGTAGATGACGGCAGAAAAAGACCTGCACGGTCCATCCAGTCTGCCCAACAAGATGAACTCATATGTGCTAGTTTTTTGTGTATACCTTACCTTAATTTGTACCTGTCTTTTTCAGGGCACAGACCGTATAAGTCCGCCCAGTACTATCCCCGCCTCCCAACCACCAGCCCCGCCTCCCACCACCGGCTCTGGCACAGACCGTATAAGTCTACCCAGCACTATCCCCCGCCTCCCAACCACCAGCCCCGCCTCCCACCACCGGCTCTGGCACAGACCGTATAAGTCCGCCCAGTACTATCCCCTGCCTCCCAACCACCAGCCCCGCCTCCCACCACCGGCTCTGGCACAGACCGTATAAGTCTACCCAGCACTATCCCCGCCTCCCAACCACCAGCCCTGGCACAGACCGTATAAGTCTGCCCAGCACTAGCCCCGCCTCCCAACCACCAGCCCCGCCTCCCACCACCGGCTCTGGCACAGACCGTATAAGTCTACCCAGCACTATCCCCGCCTCCCAACCACCAGCCCTGGCACAGACTGTATAAGTCTGCCCAGCACTAGCCCCGCCTCCCAACCGTCTCTGCCACCCATTCAAGGCTAAGCTCCTGAGGATCCCTTCCTTCTGAACAGGATTCCTTTATGTTTAACCCACGCATGTTTGAATTCCGTTACCGTTTTCCTCTCCACCACCTCCCGCGGGAGGGCATTCCAAGCATCCACCACCTTCTCCGTGACAAAATACTTCCTGACATTTTTCTTAAGTCTGCCCCCCTTCAATCTCATTTCATGCCCTCTCGTTCTACCGCCTTCCCATCTCTGGAAGAACAAGAGGGCATGAAATGAGATTGAAGGGGGGCAGACTTAAGAAAAATGTCAGGAAGTATTTTTTGGGAAGCGGCCAAAGCCGTATTGCGAGGAGAAATAATAGCATACTCCTCTTTCCAAAAGAAAATAAGAGATAGGGAAATTACATGGTTAGAAAAACAAGTGAGTAATGCAAGAATTCAATATGGGAAAAACCCTACGCCCCAGAGACGAACATTGTTGCTGGCACTTCAGGCGAATTTAAATGAGCTTCTTCACGAGAGAGCAATAAAATCAGATAAATACTATCAATATCAATTATTTCTACATGGTAATAAAGCTGGTAAGATGCTATCACGTCTGATAAAGCAAGCGGGAGGCTCAAGAATTGTTACTCAAGTGGAGAAGGAGGGTGGAGGACTAGTACGTACAGATAGAGATATAGCGGAAGTGTTTAGCAAATATTATCAGAAGTTATATGGGAGGCCATCTAATGAACCCATGGAAGGGAATATGTATTTGGATAACCTGCAATTGCCAACTTTGAGTGAAAGGGAAGTTAATAAACTGAACAGGGAGATAATGTTGGAGGAGGTGGAGTTAGCCGTGAAACAAAGTGCACTATATAAAGCCCCGGGTCCCGACGGATTCAGGGCAGAGTTTTACAAACTGTTATCCCCTTCCATTATACCGACATTACAAGCATATTTTTCACAGTTTATAATAGATGGAGGGGTGCCGCAATCGCTTCAGTTGGCGCAGATAGTGCTGCTACTGAAGCCACGGCGAAACCCGGAGCACACATCTTCATATAGACCAATCTCGTTGCTGAATATGGAATTGAAACTTTTTGCGAAGATATTGGCAAACAGAAAGGCTAAAGTGCTACCCGGACTGATTAGTGAACACCAGGTGGGGTTCATGGTGGGGTGCACAGTAGCACACAATATGCGACGGCTCTTACTTTCCATGGAATATGTAGAAACAGCTCAAATACCATCTCTGCTGGTCAGTTTTGATGCTGAAAAAGCATTTGACCGCGTATACTGAGAATTTTTGTTTACGGTGTTACGGAGATATGGGTTCTCGCGGTATTTTATAGAGGCACTGCAAGTGTTATATAGGTCCCCAAAGGCTAGGGTTCTAGTTAATGGAGTGATTTCGCCTGAATTTAGCATGCATCGGGGAACTAGGCAGGGGTGTCCGCTTTCCCCAATGCTTTTTATATTAACAGTGAACCCTTTGATCAGGGAAATCATGAGTAATGGAGAGATTCGAGGAGTAGAAATAGGGAGACATGTTTTTATGTTTCAACTGTTTTTTATTATGAAAGAAATCAACACATCTACATCTTGTAGACATTATAAAACTAATACAAGTATTTTTCTGTTCCTCAATTATCTTGTAATAACATAATAAAACAGTATTTATCTTACACAGGGATAGTGTGTTTCATTTTCTTCCTCTGTGTGTTTCATCAATTTGTATTATCCATGAATTCAACAGAACCTTACATTATTGTCAGCGTCTAACATAACCAAATATTGTTCCACCTTCTTTGTCCTATATTAGTACAACAAATCAATTATTAGTTTCCACCATAGTATAATGTTTCATTCTTCCATCTTTATACCTACTATTTCCCCTTCCCCCTTCCCACCCTCCCTGCCCTCTTATTCTTCGTGTTTCCCCCTGTAACCTATAAGAATACCCATACTTTTCTAATATCGCATAAAGTCCACTCATAAGGTATTAATAATCAAACTTCGCCCTTTCTGCGTCATTCTTTCCAAGTAGCATCCCCAAATTTTAAGAAATCTCGTTTTTCTTTTATCATTTCCTTTAGCCTCTTTTGCTTCCCAGACCAACAATTGATGTACCTGATTACGCCAATGCCAGAAATTTGGCAGGTTGTGTGTAGTCCAGTGTTGCATAATACATTTCCTTGCTACCAAACATAATTTGCGCTTTAGCAATACTTTATCTGCATTTAAACTCGGTTGTACCTCCTTCATATCTAATATTAGATGTAATGGATTCATATCTACTCTACTACATAACATACCTGTAAGATAATTAGTTACTTGTCTCCAATATCGTTGTATTAACACACATTTCCACATCGCATGATATATGGAGTTCTCGGCATTATGACATTTTACACAAAGAGCTGTTTCTATACCCCCTGCTTTATACAATTGAACCTGTGTAAAGTATGCCCTGTGTATCATTCTAAATGCACATTCTCTATAATCAGTTCCCCCTATCAGGCATGGAATACTTTTAATTTGTGCTATTATATCCCAGGATTGCAAGTTCTTTCCCATATCTTTTTCCCATTTCTGTTTCAACAGAGTCATCTCCTTCTCAGGAGTTAGGTTCCATAATCTCTGATATAATTGCGATATAGAAGGGGCATTTTCTGTAATTTCCTCAAAGAAGGTAATAATTTTACTACCTAACCTAATTGTAAGTGCTTCTTTATTTAAGTTTTGTATGTAATGTTTAAGCTGATAGTGTGCATAAGTATCTTGCCATCCAGGTTCCTCTTGATGAAGCAGCTGCAGCAATGGCTTAATATCCCCATTCTCTCCTAGTGCGTCTGCCAGGGTTTCCACACCTATCTTTCCCCAGTCATCAAAGATTTTGTTCTCCATTCCTGGTTGGAAGGCCGGATTTCCTCTAATACTTATTAACTCCGTTATTCTTGAGTCTCCGCCTAATAGTTTGCCTATAAATTTCCATACCTCTCTCATGGGTTTAAGTAAAATATTGTGTCTAATTCTTGGAGGAGTTTCCCCGCTCCGTAGATGCATTAAGGTAATAAAGTGATATGGGTTAAATAATGCATCTTCTATCTCTATAGGTGTATGGTCGGAAGCATGAAATAATCTATCTCTCACCAGTCGCAATAAACATGCCATGTTATAATATTTAAGATTGGGAATTCCCAAACCCCCCTGTCTCCAACCTCCCAACATGTATTTTTGTTGTATTTTAGCTTTTTTCTTAGCCCAACAAAATCTGAGCAGCATTCGGTATAAGCGCTTTATATCTTTCTGCAACAGGGCTATTGGTAAGATCTGCAACATATATAACCATCTCGGTAATATCACCATTTTAAGAAGGTTGATCCTCCCTATGAGCGAGATTGTAAGCGTGCCCCATGATTCTAACTGCTGTTTTGTCTGTTCTAGTAATTTTTCAACATTTAAATGATATAGCTCTTTTGGTCTGGCCGGCAACTGTATACCCAAGTATACAAAAGATTTGTGTGCCTGCTTCAAAGGGAAATCTCCCCCCCATAGCTCGTGTATGTCCACATTAATTGGAAGCGCTTCTGACTTGTCTATATTCAGTTTGAAACCCGAATAATCTCCATATTCTCTGAAAATTTGTAAAAGATTCTCTAAAGTATCTTTTGGCTTCGTAATAATCATTAACAAGTCATCCGCAAATGCGGCTATCTTAAATTCTTGATTTTTAATATTTACCCCTGTTATCGCTGCACAATCATGTATGTCTCTAATTAATGGGTCTAATTGAAGTGCAAATAACAGAGGCGACAGAGGACAACCTTGTCTAGTTCCCCTATTGATCTGAATTTCCCCCGATATATTTCCATTTACCAGCACTTGTGCTCTTGGTTTATGATATAATGCTCTAATTGCCTGCATAAAGTTGCCATTAAATCCATATTTCTGTAGCACCGAGTATAGAAAGGGCCATTCCACTCTGTCGAACGCTTTTTCTGCGTCGAAGCTGATCATCACAGCTTGCTCTTTGGAATGACCCAGTCCTTCCAATGACGCCAAAATATTCCGCAAGTTTTTTGTACTTGATCGCCCTTGGACAAAACCAACCTGTGCTGGATGAATAAGGTGAGGCAATATCCCTCCTAATCGTTTGGCCAATATTTTTGCAAATAATTTTGCCTCTTGATTAATTAGGGAAATGGGTCTATACGATGTAACCAGCTGTTCATCTCGCTTTGGTTTAGGAAATACTACTATCCTAGCTAAATTCATATTATCAGATAAGGCACCCTTCTCTATCCATTCATTAAACATCTCAGTCAAGGTAGGGAGAATCGAATCCCCCATCATCTTATAAAATTCTGCTTTAAAGCCGTCTGGACCTGATGCTTTGCCTGATTTACTTTGTTTGATTGCCCATCCCACCTCGTCTTCACTCATCCTAGCATTTAGCCGCTTTCTGTCTCTACTTTGCAGCCTCGGGATGTGAACACCCTCCAAGTAAGACTCCCCCTGTAACTCGTCTTGATCTGCCCTCTTATAAAGTTCTTGATAAAAATTTTGAAAAGCCTGTCGAATTTCTTTATTAGAGTGTATGAGATTCCCATTTTTTTGTTTAATAGTTGTTATATTTCGGGAAGTAACCTTAGATGCTATAAGTCGAGCTAAATATTTGCCCCCTTTATTCCCGTGCTTGTAAAGTTGAAAGCGATAGTAGGCCTGAGATTTCACTTCTCTCACATGTAGTTTGGTGTTTAAAGTTGCTTGTATGGTTAGAATCTCTTGTCTGATATCATTACTGGGGTTCAAACCGTATTGGCGGTTTAATTTACCTAAGAGTTGTTCTACTCTCATTATTTCTCTGTCTCTCACTCGTTTATATTGCGTGACATAACTGATTATTTCCCCTCTCAACACCGCTTTCGCTGCTTCCCAGTAAGTGCTGGTCTCAGCCACTGAGCCTTCATTAAAATGCTTAAATTCTGCCCATTTAGCATGTATAAACTCCCCAAATCTTGCATCTTTAATTAAGTATGTTGGAAACGTCCAGCTTTTTAGCAAGTCTTCATCCTCCCCTCCCTTCCATGTCATTCCGACCACCGAATGATCCGATATGATACAGGGATCTATGTGTACCTCAGTAATGTCTGTTATTATAGTTCGTGATACCAGCAAGTAATCAATTCTTGATGCTGACCCATGTGCTCTAGATTGGTGTGTGTATTCTTTCTCCATAGGATGCAAGGTGCGCCAGACATCTATTAAATCTAATATTTCACATAAATCCGGTAGACCCCTAGTATCTATTTTTCTTATCTCCTTTGGCGGATGCGATCTGTCCATATTCAGATCCCAAGTCATATTGAAATCTCCTCCCATCACTATAGGCAAGTTTTCCAATTGAGTGATTTGGGATAGCAATTTCTTATAGAATTTTAAATCTAACACATTAGGAGCATATATATTTCCCAATATTATAGTTTTTTTATTAATAGTTACTATGCTTAGTACAAATCTACCCTCTGGGTCTGAAATAGTTTTATGTATCTTAATTGCTAGCCCTTTCCGAAAAAGTATGGCTACTCCCCCTTTCCGGCCCATTGCCGCAGCTGCCACACAATCTGCCACCCACCATTTGGCTAATTTGGCATGTTCCACTGTTGACAAATGTGTTTCTTGGAGCAGTGCAATATCTGCTTTTATATGTTTAAGATGACGCAGTATTTTTGATCTCTTAATGGGGGAATGTATTCCCCCCACATTCCAGGATGCTACCTTAAGTAGTTATCGTTCATATATCGATTTTCCATCCTCTGAGTACCTTTTACTATCAAGAGTAGCCAGCCCAGCCTCCAGCCACTCCTGCTCATACCCCATGTTCTCATCTTCATATTTATTTGCGTCTGTAGGTTACATTGAGTTACTCCCTTCCCCCTCCCCCCCTTGCATTGTCCTGTAGTTATCTGTTCCCTACCCTCCCCCCTCTCCCCATTCCCCCCCAATAGCCCTCTCCTTCCCGTAGGAAGCAGGTCACTGTCAACGCTCCTCCTCCCATTATTTGTATCCGTCCCTTCTCTACTCGTTCTTCCGTTAATGATACATGTATGTGTGAGTAAGTATTACCTTTTTAACATTCAGTCCCCCAACACATTTAACTTTTGGATTTGCCATTCTCTACAATTATTAAGCAAAAGCAGTATTATTAGTCTTGAGTAATCTTATGGTTGTCAGATTCTTTCAAACTAAGATTGTAATACTTTCAAATCCAATTTAACTGATTTCAGGCCCTGCGACTTACATTACCGGCAATATCAACTTGCTATCAACAAAAGTAATATCTTAACATTATTATACTATATCTATTATAACATACTTTCATGATTGTGTGAGTATGTATTACCTCTTTATCATTCAGTCCCCCAACACATTTGACTTTTAGACTTGCCAGTCTCTACAATTGTTAAGCAAGAGCAGTATTATTAGTCATATGAACTCTTAGTGTTGTCAGATTTTTTCAAACTAAGATTGTAATACTTTCAAATCGAATTTAACTTATTTCAGGCCCTGCATCTTACATTGCCTGCAGTATCAAATAACTAACAACAAAAGTACTATCTTAACATCCTTATATCTACTATAGCATACTTTCCTAAAATCCAAGATTCTTGGCCACTTTTCATGCTTAAATCGTCCTTTCCTGTTATCCTGTTTGTATTTCAATTGGCCCTCTAATGTTTTCAATGTCCATTATGTCCACCTTAAATCCAATTTGTGTCGCTTTTCAATTTATCCTTTAATAATCTCTTTCATGGATCATCTGCCCCAACATCCTCTTATTATAATTTTTCACTTTTCACGCCATTGTACATTATCTCAAGCATTTAGCGAAGTCAGTTGGAAAATGTCTTTTTTCAGCGATGTAATCCTTCTCTCTCAAGTTTCCGGCCTCTCTTCCATCTGTTGCACAAATATTTTTGCTTCTTCCATAGTGGTAAACAACTTCGTGCCCGAAGAATGTATGATTCTCAACTTCGCGGGGTATAATAGCGCAAACTTGATCTTTTTATTCACCAATGCTGAGCATATCGATGAAAACTTTTTTCTTTGCGCCGCCACCGCCTGTGAATAATCTTGAAAACAAAGAACTTTGCGATTTCCACTGTATAGTTCTTTGCCGTTGCGTAGAGCTTGCAAAATGGCGTTTTTATGATTGAAATTGAGGATTTTGCAGATGACTACACGTGGTCTTCCCTCCGCCGCGTTCTTCGGCCCTAGTCGATGTGCACGCTCGATTCTTAGCGGCCCCAACATCTCAGGTAACTCCAGTTCTGCTGTGAACCACGTTTCAAGATATTTACTGAGTTCACGATCTCCTTGCCCTTCAGTTAGTCCCACAATTCGGAGATTGTTCCTCCTCGACCTATTTTCTAGGTCTTCGAGTTTATCGTCATAGGAGGTGATTGTTTTCTTCAGTTGATTTATCTCTGCTTCTAGTACACTGACTCGGTCCTCCGTTTCACTGGCCCGCTGTTGATATTGCGCCATATCCGTTTGTATTTGGGCTATATTGTTATTAAGGGATTCCAACTTGTTGTCCAAGGAGCTCAATTTTTTATCTAATATTACCTCTATCGCTTGTGTGACTTCTCCCACAATTTCAGCGGCCCAGGCGGACCCCACCTCCGACGTTCCCGGGCTCACCGGCGCCGCCATTTTGTCTCCAACTAGGCGAGTTTTTTCTCTTTTCTTGTGTTTTTTGTCGTCATTGCCGTAACCTTCTGCACTCGGTCCGTTCACTGTGAGTTCGGCTAATGTTCGCTCTCAATTAGCAGGATGTTAATCTTTGTTTTGCAGCGATTTTTTGCCCAGATGTTTGAGGAGAAGGCAGGAGCGATCCAACTAGCGTCCACTCCCGCTCATAGCGTCACGTGACCTCCGGGAGACATGTTTTTAAAATCTCAGCATTTGCAGATGATTTATTAGTGCATCTAGTGGATCCTCTGAGGTCCTTCCCCACGTTAATGGAATGCCTGGAAGAATATGGGGATTACTCAGGGTTCGCGTTGAACTTCGATAAAACAATAGCCATGCCTACGGAAAATGCAGTGAAGGCTGGATGGGTGGGAACCTTCCCTGTAAAGTGGGAATTAAATTCCTTTAGATACTTGGGAATACAACTATCCCGTAGCACGACAAGATTGTATAGAACAAATATGGATTATCTGTTGGACCATTGTAAAAGAACACTAACACACTGGCCTCTTTCACTGCATGGACGAATCCAGCTATTTAACATGGTATTGTTTCCGAAATGGTTATACATAATCCAGCTAATGCCTTTTAAGGTATTGAGGAGAGATCTTAAAAGTCTACAGAGAATGATATCTCTTTTTTGCTGGGCGGGGAAAAAACCAAGAATGCAGTTTAAATATTTAGTGGGAGCATGGAAGTATGGGGGAGCGGGCATCCCAGACCTAGCTATGTATAATTATGCCTGTTTACTGCGGCACATGGGGGACTGGGTTTTGGAACAGGATAGATATACCCCTAGAGGGTATGAAACAGGGTACTATTCTCCTTGGCACATTCACTCCCTCTTACACTGCTCGCAAAAGTCACTGCCGAGAGGATTGAGACAGAGTAGGCTATTGAGAGCGATGAGACAGACATGGAAGTTCCTGATACGCCTGCTGGGAGGGCGAGATGATGTATCTGACCAGCTCCAGATTAAAGGAAATCTGTCTTTTGCCCCGGGGAATGATAATGCGAGTTGTATGAGGTGGGCGGCTAATGGGCTCACATTACTTCAGCATGTACTGGATGAAAATGGTAAAATACGCGCATGGGAGGTACTCCTGGGAGCTGGGAAGATAGAAGGTAGGGATTTGATGGCCTATATACAATTAAGTAATTATATAACATCATTGGATAGAGAGGCCCTGATTCCGTCGTTGGGACGTAAGATACAGAGCTTCTTTGAAAAATTTAGGGAAAGGGGTCTTTCAATATCGGGACTCCATGAAGCTATACAGAAGCAATCACAGGCGAGATCGTTTGTGGACCTGGTTGCTCGTTGGATCCCTGAATTGGGTGGGAGGCTAAACCCATTACAGTTAATAAAGAGAATACCTGAAATTTCAGTTAATGCGGCCCTCAGAGAATGTCATTTTCGTATAATCCATAGAGTGTACTTTACACAGGAAAGATTTTAAAATCGGGGCATTAGATTCACCAATATGCCAAAAATGTAAGCAGGGAATCAACTCCTTTTTTCTCTCACTATGGGAATGTCCCCAAACTCAGAATTTCTGGAAGGCAGCGTTTGGGTATCTGCAGAAACTAACAGGCTGTGTAATACCACTCTCACCAAAGGCCATATTGTTAGATTATTATGAAGCGTACCATCCGACGGCCAGATCACATACATTGTTGTTGAGGAAGGCGGGGATTGTGGGGAAAAAAGTAATATTGAGGGTGTTTGAACATCGATATGCAAAGTGCACGCCCAACAGGTGGAAGATATTTCAGGGAATATGGGGTGTGTACATAGACTCCCTTCCACACAGAGCAAGAAGTATGTTACTTAATACTGGACAATAGCTGCAAGGATCAGGCGGGGACACTCTGAGGTGAAATCTAGACTGAGTCAGACACTCCGTATACTTAGAGGGATAGAGGAACCCCCTTTCCCTTCCTCCCTCTCCCCCTTTCCTTTTTGTTGTTGTTTACTAGTTGGTTCTCTGGTGTGTTTGTTGTTACACCAGTAGGGAGGTCTTTGTTAAAAGCTGATGACTTGCCGGAGTGGGGGGGGGGGGGGGGGGGGGGGAGGGAATGGAACATCAGGAATTGGGTAGGATAAAGACTTAGAATTTAATTGGGTAAGTGGACGGGTCAAATTGAGAAGTTGGAAAAGTGGGGAAGATCAGGGAGGGAGGGAGAGAAGTATATTAACTAAGTGGTATTGTTAGTAGGGAGATTTCAAACTGCTCAATTAAACCTTCGCCTGCATCTATCTGCCAAGAGCCCGGGGGGTTATAAGAGTCCAGACCCTGTGGGCAGTGGCAGGGGAGAAATGAGATTTTGGAGCAGGGTGGGAGGATAAGAATCTACTTACGGATTATGCGGGGGACTGCTGATTACTATAGTAATGTTTACTGTATAGTTATAAAGTTGAATTTAACCACCAGTTAAACATAGAACAGAGTGGGGGGGGGGGGGGGGGGGGGAGGAGCTACGAGTTTTAAAACAAAAATTTGATGGCTGTAAGTAAGGTTGTAATTCCAAAGTGTTATTCCACTAAGTTCTGTAAACTTGCATTGACACTGCTATGTTAAGGTGGATTTGTATTTTGTTTTGTTTTTCTTTGCCTTGTCATCAATAAAAACCGTAGAAACATAAAAATAATGAGTGGAGTGGAACGGGTAGACGTGAATCGCTTGTTTGCTCTTTCCAAAAATTCAAGGACTAAGGGGCATGCAATGAAGCTACAAAGTAGTAAATTTAAAACAAATCTGAGAAAATAATTCTTCACTCAACGTGTAATTAAACTCTGGAATTCGTTGCCAGAGAATGTGGTAAAAGCAGTTAACTTAGCGGGGTTTAAAAAAGGTTCGGCTGGCTTCCTAAAGGAAAAGTCCATAGACCAATATTAACATAGTAGATGACGGCAGAAGACCTGCACGGTCCACCCAGTCTGCTCAACAAGATAAACTCACATGTGTCATTTTTTGTGTATACCTTACCTTGATTTGTACCTGTCTTTTTCAGGACACAGACCGTATAAGTCTGCCCAGCACTATCCCCACCTCCCAACCATCCGCCCCGCCACCGGCTCTGGCACAGACTGTATAAGTCTGCCCAGCACTATCCCCACTTCCCAACCACCAGCCCTGCCTCGGGGAAAAATCCACTGCTTATTTACGAAATAAGCAGCATAGAATGTTGTAATGGAAGTGAATTTTAAAGATTGTTTTTCAACCCTATCTTGAACGACCAGTGCACTCGGGGTCTGTATTGTTGATTAGAAGTAATTCTGTTAAAAATGATTGTTTAAGTGTTACCTTAAAGGATTGCTTTTCAACCCTGTGAGTAACGTACGGACTGCGCAGAAGGTTTGTTCCTGGTCTAAAGCTCCTAGCTCTCGCTGTGAACAGGGCCCCCCCCCCAGTTGTTGCTAAGAGCCTGGATGATGGAGACCAGTGATGATTGTATGTATAGTGTAATTAATTTTTCTTTCTTGGTCTAACAACTCTTTGCATTGCTTAGATGTAGAGACCAGTGATGTTATGATTGTTTATACAGCTAGCCATTGTGTTTATACAGCTAACCATTGTATATGTGCTAACCATTGTATATATCTTAACTAGCCGTTAAGCCCGTTAAAACGGGCGAGATTTTTGTTTTTAACAATGTAGTGGAACAGCCGAAGAAGAAAAATGAGAGTTGGATGTCCAGCATTTCTTCTCTCTCCCTTCCCATCCATCCATGTGCATCTCCTTCCTCTGTGTTCCCTCCCCTTCATCCATGTCCAGAATTTCTTCTGTCTCCCCTCCATCCATGTGCATCTCCTTCCTGTCTTCCGTTCCCTCCCCTCCATCCATATTCAACAATTCTCCTCTCTCCCTGCCCTCCCCTCCATCCACCCATGTCCACCAACCCTCCTCTCCCCCCTCCATCAACTACTACTACTACTATTTAGCATTTATATAGCGCTACAAAGTGTACGCAGCGCTGCACAAACATAGAAGAAAGACAGTCCCTCTCCTGTGCTTTCGTTACCTCCTGTGAGTCCTCTCCAGAGAGATTGTGTGTGTGTGTGTGTGTGTGTGTATGTGTCACAGAGAGAGAGAGTGTGTATGAGAGAGAGACAGAGAAAGTGCGTGTGTGTGTGAAAGAGTGGTTTGCGGGTGTTCTCTGTATGGGGCTGAGCGATGTTCCGACGCCTCTGATTTGCTGCTAATATGCTGTGTGTGTGTTTGAGTGTGGGGGGGGGCGGGTGTGGGGGGTGTTTGGTTCAGAGAGAGAGAGTGCGTGTGTGTGTGTGAATGAGAGAGATTTCTGGGTTTCCTCTGTATGGGGCTGAGCGATGCTCCGATGTCTCAGCTTTGCTGCTAATATGCTGTGTGTGTGTGTGGGGGGGGGGGGGGGGGGGGGGTTGGCTGAGAGAGAGAGAGAGAGTGTGTGTGTGTGTCAGAGAGAGAGAGTGAGTTTGTGTGAGAGAGTGTGTGTGTGTGTGTGTAAGAGAGAGGTTTGTGCTTCAACTTCGCAGTGTCCTCCCCGCTGCTCTCCCTGCATCTCCCAGCTCAACTCCGCATATGTCATGCTAATGGGAGCCCACGCTTTTTCCCTATTCACCAATGCGACGTACGCAAGCTCTGCCTGCCAGCCAGCTTGTGCGCTCCCATCGCCGTCGACCCCACGTGCTGAGGGGTGGCTGGCACTGCTCAGGACTGACTGATTGACGAATCAACTTTGTTGTTCTGCTCTGTATGTGGAGCGCCTGCGACCGAGAAGAGGGGTTGCGGGGGCGGCGACCTCGGGGGAAGGTGGTTTTCTTTGGCTTACAGAGAGAGAGAGGGTTCGTTACAGGCCCCGCCCTCTGATGTCATGACGTTTTGACGCGAGGGCAGGGCATGTTTCGAACCCAGGCAGCCACAGAACTTTGGAGGAGCATATGATCAGCTGACATCGGGAGAGACCTGTGACGTGTCGCGAATGCGCAGAACAGCTGCTCTCTACTGCGCATTTGCGGGTGAGTCGGTCATTTCTCATTTATATAGTTAGATCATTGTAAAATTTAGCTCCTCTAAAAGAATCCACGGTAATTAATGAGCAGTCTGTGTTAGTGAGACAGGCTGTAAATCCATAGCATTTCAAATGTATTGTACTGTTTTGGGATCTTGACCTGGATTGGCCATTGTTGGAAACAGGTTGCTGGGCTTGATGGACCTTTGGTCTGTCCCATTATGGCAATACTTATGAACAGGTCACAAGTTATTTATTATAAAAATGTCTATCACTTATTTTGACCCAGTGTGTATCCTGACTTCTCTCTGTGCCTGCTGCCCGCCTACTGATTCCCTGTCTACTTCCGGTGCCTGTGCTCTAAGTCCTGTCGGCCACCCGTACCTGGGGGCTCAACTGAGAGCAATTCTGTAACTGTGCACCTGCGGTCACGCACCCCTGGCACACGTAAAGGGAAAGAAAATTAGCACTTACCCACATAGGAGCCTAAGCACTGTTCTATAAGGACACGGATAAATGTTATAGTATGTATATAGCTCTGGAATGAGGGGGCATATGACAAAGTTAAGAGGGAATAGGCTTAGGAGTAATCTAAGGAAGTATTATTTCACAGAAAGGGTGGTGGAGGCGTGGAATGGCCTCCCGGTGGAGGTGGTGGAGTCGAGGACTGTTCATGGGATAAGCATGTGGGATCGCTTAGGAACAGGAAGAATTAGGGGTTACAGAGGATGGGCAGACTGGATGGGTCATTTGGCCTTTATCTGCTGTCATGTTTCTATGGTTATCAATAGAAATCAAACAAAATAAAACATGGAAAAGAAAATAAGATGATACCTTTTTTATTGGACATAACTTAATACATTTCTTGATTAGCTTTCGAAGGTTGCCCTTCTTCGTCAGATCGGAAATAATAAAAAGGTATCATCTTATTTTCTTTTCCATGTTTTATTTTGTTTGATTTCTATTGATAACCTTAAGAGTGGACTAACACGGCTACCACACTCCTCTACTTATGTTTCTATGTAACCGCAAGGGGGCATTACACGTGAGTGGGGCGCCCAGTTATGTGTAACTCACAGATTCTGTTGTATTTAGACACCTGGCAGATCTATGGCTGGCGTAACTGTAGCTGCCTAAACACGTTACGCTAGTATTTCCATAACGACACCTGGTGTGGAAGATACCAACTCACTGGCACACACAGATGTTTCATACCCAATATTGTGGAAAACCCGCTCTATAAATGTTGAAAATGGCAGGAACAAAGACTGATCCTTGTCATGATCTGGTACCCTCCTCTCTAACAAACACATGGAAACAGCAGTTAATGATGATTTCTTGTATTACTCTTATCATGTGTTGATCCTGGAGACAATTCTGCAGCTTTGCAGTGTCAAAAGCTGAGGAAATGATCAATGAACCCAACACCACACTTTTGATTGGTCTCAGCAGCTACTTTAACACACTCCGTTACATCCAAGTACTAAGTATTTGTGATGCTCCTCACCTTATTTTCAGTCTTGATACAAGAACTAGAGGAAAATCTCTCCCCAATTGGAAAAGGAGGAAGCTTGTAGGACACATAGGAAGGTCTTAAGATAACAATGTGAAGATTGGGACTGAGACACCCTAAGACAGCAGAGCTGAGACACATTCTGATCAGACTTCAAAGTGCAGAAGGTATAGAAAATGTGCCAAATTTCTATTAAATCAGACATTGCTCCTCTTAAGAAAATGCAGACAAAGCAATTCTTACCTAGGGAGATCAGGGTTTCATAATTCTCCTTCATCACCTCCCTGTAAAGCTCCTTCTGCCCTTCATCTAAATACTCCCATTCCTCCTGGGAGAAAGAGACAGTGATGTCCTCAAACGTCACCCGCATCTGAAACAAGAACCAGAAACTCACTCAGGGACATGTGGAGGTGCTCAGAATGCATTCGATTTCAGCTAGTTTTATTCGTCTATCATTTGGGAGATGATTTTAGAATACCGGTGCCCTGTGCATATGTAAAACACCAAATTATTTATTTTTATTTATTTATTTTTCTCCGAGGACAAGCAGGCTGCTTGTTCTCACTGATGGGTGACGTCCACGGCAGCCCCTCCAATCGGAAACTTCACTAGCAAAGTCCTTTGCTAGTCCTCGCGCGCCCATGCGCACCGCGCCTGCGCGGCCGTCTTCCCGCCCGAACCGGCTCATGTTCCGTCAATCTTCTTTTGTCCGCGCTCGGTACGGTCGTGTTTTGCGCCGTTCGCGCCCCTTAAGTTGACCCTCGCACGTCTTTTTGACTTTTCGCTAAAAAAAAAAGGGGATTCCAGAGAAGGGCCTTTTGGTCTTTTTCCCTTCCCCCTATTTCTAGTTTTTGGCCCCGTTAAGTTTTCTTTCGTTTTCGGGGTAGGCCCCTTTGAGGCCTCGGGTCGAGTTTTTTTCTCCCCATCTTTTTGGTGCCTTACCGCAATTACGAGTTTTGATTTCGCCGGCGTGATTTTTCCGCCCATGTCATCGAAGTCTCCCAGCGGCTTCAAGAAGTGCACCCAGTGCGCCCAGGTAATCTCGCTCACTGATAGGCACGCGTCGTGTCTTCAGTGTCTGGGGGCTGGGCACCGCCCGCAGGCCTGCAGTCTTTGCGCCCTTTTACAGAAAAGGACTCAGGTAGCGAGATTGGCCCAGTGGAACGTTTTGTTCTCGGGCTCTTCGTCGGCATCGGCACCGGGAGTATCGAGTGCGTCGACGTCGACAGCGTCAACACCTCCACCCTCGGCCGCAACGGTATCGATTGCATCGAGGCATCGACTCTCTGTATCGTCGGGGCCGAAACATCGGAAGGCTGCGTCGGCGTCGGTGGTACCGGGACCTCCGCTTCTGCTGATGTCGTCGGACGGTGGTGCTTCATCTGGAGTGCAGGTGAGGGCTGTCCATTCCCCTGCTGGTGGCGCTGAGCCTTCGGGTGGGTCTCCCCCTACACTGAGGGCTCCTGTGGTACAGCCCCCCCCCCCCCCGAGACCGACCTTCTTTGACCTCGGCCCCAAGGAAGCGACGGTTGGATTCTACGTCCTCCTCGTCGGTACCGGGAAGCTCCGGTGACATGCTTCGTTTGAAAAAGTCAAAGAAGCATCGACACCGGTCTCCTTCCCGCGTGGGTACCGAGAGCTCTGGGTCACCGAGGAAGTCGGCACCCAGTAGGCATCGGCACCGGGAGGACCGCTCACCCTCTGTTCAGGAGGTGTCGATGCGCTCCACCTTGGACAGCCCGGAACAGCCTCCACGCCCAGAACAGACTCTGACTTCAACTCCTGCATCGGCTTCCATGTCTTTCTCCACAGCCGCCCTGCACGAGAATCTCCAAGCCGTTCTCCCAGAGATCCTGGAAGAGCTGTTGCACCCTTCCCCTCCGGTACCGGGGGTGCTTGCGCCACCGGTACCGTCGAGTGAGGCGCCGGCTGGCCCCTTGCCCGGGGTGAGGTCTCCGACATCGGTGCCGCTTGCGGTACCGACTGCGGTCGCCTCCCAGGAAGGCTCCCAGACGACGTCGGCGGAGGGAGCTTCGCCGGTGCGGGCGAGGGAGTCTACCTCTCGACGCTCCCACCGTGGCCGTGGTTCCACGGAGTCGAGCCGGGCACGGCTTCAGACACAGGTTCGTGAACTTGTGTCTGATACCGATGGTGAGGCCTCGTGGGAGGAGGAGGAGGACATCAGATATTTCTCTGACGAGGAGTCTGATGGCCTTCCTTCGGATCCCACTCCCTCCCCTGAAAGGCAGCTTTCTCCTCCCAAGAGTCTGTCTTTTGCGGCCTTTGTCCGGGAGATGTCTACGGCCATCCCCTTCCCGGTGGTTGTGAAGGACGAGCCCAGGGCTGAAATGTTTGAGATCCTGGACTATCCTTCTCCACCTAAGGAAGCGTCCACAGTACCCATGCATCATGTCCTAAAAAAGACATTGCTGGCGAACTGGACCAAGCCTTTAACTAATCCCCACATTCCCAAGAAGATCGAGTCCCAGTACCGGAATCATGGGGACCCAGAGCTGATGCGCACTCAGTTGCCTCACGACTCTGGAGTTGTGGATTTGGCCCTAAAGGCGGCTAAGAGTTCTAGGGAGCATGCTTCGGCGCCCCCGGGCAAAGACTCTAGAACCTTGGACTCCTTTGGGAGGAAGGCCTACCATTCTTCTATGCTCGTGGCCAAAATTCAGTCTTACCAGCTCTACACGAGCATACACATGCGGAACAATGTGCGGCAGTTGGCGGACTTGGTGGACAAGCTCCCTCCTGAGCAAGCCAAGCCATTTCAGGAGGTGGTCAGGCAGCTGAAGGCGTGCAGAAAAATCCTGGCCAGAGGGGTGTATGACACCTTTGATATTGCGTCCAGGGCCGCTGCTCAAGGTGTGGTGATGCGCAGACTCTCATGGCTGCGTGCCTCCGACCTGGAGAATAGGATCCAGCAGTGGATTGCGGACTCGCCTTGCCGTGCGGATATTTTTGGAGAAAAGGTCGAACAGGTGGTAGAGCAACTCCACCAGCGGGATACCGCTTTCGACAAGTTCTCCCGCCAGCAGCCTTCAGCTTCTACCTCCACAGGTAGACGTTTTTATGGGGGAAGGAAGACTGTTCCCTACTCTTCTGGCAAGCGTAGGTACAATCCTCCTTCTCGACAGCCTGCGGCCCAGGCTAAGCCCCAGCGCGCTCGCTCTCGTCAGCAGCGTGCGCCTCAGCAAGGCCCCTCGGCTCCCCAGCAAAAGCAGGGGACGAGCTTTTGACTGGCTCCAGCAGAGCATAGCCGCCATCCAAGTGTCAGTGCTGGGCGATCTACCGGTCGGAGGGAGGTTGAAAGTTTTTCACCAAAGGTGGCCTCTCATAACCTCCGATCAGTGGGTTCTTCAAATAGTCCGGCAAGGATACACCCTCAATTTTGCCTCAAAACCTCCAAATTGTCCATCGGGAGCTCAGTCCTACAGCTTCCAGCACAAGCAGGTACTTGCAGAAGAACTCTCCGCCCTTCTCAGCGCCAATGCGGTCGAGCCAGTGCCATCCGGGCAAGAAGGGCTGGGATTCTATTCCAGGTACTTCCTTGTGGAAAAGAAAACAGGGGGGATGCGTCCCATCCTAGACCTAAGGGCCCTGAACAAATATCTGGTCAAGGAAAAGTTCAGGATGCTTTCCCTGGGCACCCTTCTCCCCATGATTCAGGAAAACAATTGGCTATGCTCTCTGGACTTGAAGGACGCCTACACGCACATCCCGATACTGCCAGCTCACAGACAGTATCTGCGATTTCAGCTGGCCACACGTCACTTCCAGTACTGTGTGCTACCCTTTGGGCTCGCCTCTGCGCCCAGAGTGTTCACGAAGTGCTTGGCTGTAGTAGCAGCGGCACTTCGCAGGCTGGGTGTACACGTGTTCCCCTATCTCGACGATTGGCTGGTGAAGAACACATCCGAGGCAGGAGCTCTACAGTCCATGCAGATGACTATTCGCCTCCTGGAGCTACTGGGGTTTGTTATAAATTATCCAAAGTCCCATCTTCTTCCAGTACAGAGACTTGAATTCATAGGAGCTCTGCTGGATTCTCGGACGGCTCGTGCCTATCTCCCAGAGGCGAGAGCCAACAACTTGTTGTCCCTCGTATCGCGGGTGCGAGCGTCCCAGCAGATCACAGCTCGGCAGATGTTGAGATTGCTGGGCCACATGGCCTCCACAGTTCATGTGACTCCCATGGCCCGCCTTTACATGAGATCTGCTCAATGGACCCTAGCTTCCCAGTGGTTTCAGGCTGCTGGGGATCTAGAAGACGTGATCCACCTGTCCACGAGTTTTCTCAAATCCCTGTATTGGTGGACGATTTGGTCCAATTTGACTGGGACGTCCTTTCCAAATTCCTCAGCCACAAAAAGTGCTGACTACGGATGCGTCTCTCCTGGGGTGGGGAGCTCATGTCGATGGGCTTCACACCCTGGGAAGCTGGTCCCTCCAGGAACGCAATCTGCAGATCAATCTTCTGGAGTTACGAGCGGTCTGGAACGCTCTGAAGGCTTTCAGAGATCGGCTGTCCCACCAAATTATCCAAATTCAGACAGACAACCAGGTTGCCATGTATTACATCAACAAGCAGGGGGGCACCGGATCTCGCCCCCTGTGTCAGGAAGCCGTCAGCATGTGGCTCTGTGCTCGCCGTCACGGCATGGTGCTCCAAGCCACATATCTGGCAGGCGTAAACAACGGTCTGGCCGACAGGTTGAGCAGGATTATGCAACCTCACGAGTGGTCGCTCAACTCCAGAGTAGTGCGCCAGATCTTCCAGGTGTGGGGCACCCCCTTGGTAGATCTCTTTGCATCTCAAGCCAACCACAAAGTCCCTCAGTTCTGTTCCAGGCTTCAGGCCCACGGCAGACTGGCATCGGATGCCTTCCTCCTGGACTGGGGGGAAGATCTGCTGTATGCTTATCCTCCCATACCTCTGGTCGGGAAGACTTTGTTGAAACTCAAGCAAGACCGAGGCACCATGATTCTGATTGCTCCTTTTTGGCCACGTCAGATCTGGTTCCCTCTTCTTCTGGAGTTATCCTCCGAAGAACCGTGGAGATTGGAGTGTTTTCTGACCCTCATCACACAGGACCAAGGGGCGCTTCTGCATCCCAACCTCCAGTCTCTGGCTCTCACTGCCTGGATGTTGAGAGCATAGACTTTGCCTCTTTGGGTCTGTCAGAGGGTGTCTCCCGCATCTTGCTTGCTTCCAGGAAAGATTCCACTAAGAGGAGTTACTTCTTTCTATGGAGGAGGTTTGCCGTCTGGTGTGACAGCAAGGCCCTAGATCCTCGCTCTTGTCCTACACAGACCCTGCTTGAATACCTTCTGCACTTGTCTGAGCCTGGTCTCAAGACCAACTCTGTAAGGGTTCACCTTAGTGCAATCAGTGCATACCATTACCATGTGGAAGGTAAGCCGATCTAAGGACAGCCTTTAGTTGTTCGCTTCATGAGAGGTTTGCTTTTGTCAAAGCCCCCTATCAAACCTCCTACAGTGTCATGGGATCTCAATGTCATTCTCACCCAGCTGATGAAACCTCCTTTTGAGCCACTGAACTCCTGCCATCTGAAGTACTTGACCTGGAAGGTCATTTTCTTGGTGGCAGTTACTTCAGCTCGTAGAGTCAGTGAGCTTCAGGCCCTGGTAGCCCAGGCCCCTTACACCAAATTTCATCATAACAGAGTAGTCCTCCGCACTCACCCTAAGTTCTGGCCAAAGGTTGTGTCGGAGTTCCATCTGAACTAGTCAATTGTCTTGCCAACATTCTTTCCCCGTCCTCATTCCTGCCCTGCTGAACGTCAGCTGCACACATTGGACTGCAAGACAGCATTGGCCTTCTATCTGGAGCGGACACAGCCCAACAGACAGTCCGCCCAATTGTTTGTTTCTTTTGATCCCAACAGGAGGGGAGTGGCTGTGGGGAAACGCACCATATCCAATTGGCTAGCAGATTGCATTTCCTTCACTTACGCCCAGGCTGGGCTGGCTCTTGAGGGTCATGTCACGGCTCATAATGTTAGAGCCATGGCAGCGTCGGTAGCCCACTTGAAGTCAGCCACTATTGAAGAGATTTGCAAAGCTGCGACGTGGTCATCTGTCCACACATTCACATCTCATTACTGCCTGCAGCAGGATACCCGACGCGACAGTCGGTTCGGGCAGTCAGTGCTTCAGAATCTGTTTGGGGTTTAGGATCCAACTTCACCCCCCTAGGCCCATGTTTGTTCTGTTCCAGGCTACACTCTCAGTTAGTTGGATAAATTGTTAGGTCAATCTCAGTTATGTCCTCGCCGTTGCGAGGCCCAATTGACCATGTTTGTTGTTTTGAGTGAGCCTGGGGGCTAGGGATACCCCATCAGTGAGAACAAGCAGCCTGCTTGTCCTCGGAGAAAGCGAATGCTACATACCTGTAGAAGGTATTCTCCGAGGACAGCAGGCTGATTGTTCTCACAAACCCGCCCGCCTCCCCTTTGGAGTTGTGTCTTCCCTTGTCTTTGTCTTGCTACATACGGGACTGACGAACACGAGCCGGTTCGGGCGGGAAGACGGCCGCGCATGCGCGGTGCGCATGGGCGCGTGAGGACTAGCAAAGGACTTTGCTAGTGAAGTTTCCGATTGGAGGGTCTGCCGTGGACGTCACCCATCAGTGAGAACAATCAGCCTGCTGTCCTCGGAGAATACCTTCTACAGGTATGTAGCATTCGCTTTACATTTATATCCCACATTTTTCTCAGGTGGCTTACATAAACTGTAGAGGCTACAGTGCAATAAGAGCAATTATACAAATTGAGAATGAGATATAAAATAACAATTAAACAGCAAAAAAGGCAAGTGATAGTAACAATTATAGTCTTCGGATCTTAATTTACAGTATGAGTTAATTTGGGTTGTTGAACCTGGGGAATAAGCTTTATTGAACAAAACTGATTTCAATAATTTTCGGAAGTTCAGATAGTTCTGGGTAGATTTCACTGATTTGTGTAGGGCATTCCATAGTTGAGTGCCTATGTACACGTGTAAATCAGCAAACAAGGATATGCTACTTCTACATGGAAGTGGCAGCACAGGGATACGTTACAGAGACATGTTCTGGGTGTGGCTTGGGTGATCCCTCACAGTACATGAGGATTTTGTATTATAGAATGACAATACATGTATACAGTGGAAAATTCCCATATTGGCATTATACCTGCATGTCACCCTGAGGGATGCTGCTCTTTTTTTGAATCTGTACTTTTGGAAAATGACTTTGTCTAATGTGTGTCCCAGCAAATACACATATTTTACTGGAGTGGAGGAGTAGCCTAGTGGTTAGTGCAGCAAACTTTGATCCTGGGGAACTGTGATTGATTCCCACTACAGCTCCTTGTGACTCTGGGCAAGTCATTTAACCCTCCATTGCCCCAGGTTCAGATAAGTACCTGTATATAATATGTAAACCACTTTGAATGCATTGCAGAAACCACAGAAAGACGGTATATCAAGTCCCATTCCCTTTCCCCCTAGCCAGTCAAGAGAGTGGAGGAGTGGCCTAGTGGTTAGGGTGGTGGACTTTGGTCCTGGGGAACTGAGGAACTGAGTTCGATTCCCACTTCAGGCACAGACAGCTCCTTGTGACTCTGGGCAAGTCACTTAACCCTCCATTGCCCCATGTAAGCCACACTGAGCCTGCCATGAGTGGGAAAGCACAGGGTACAAATGTAACAAAAAAAAAAATACTGCCTTGATATACTGCCTGGCCTAGGTTTTCAAGAAAGAAATTTCCATGTAACGGAGGCCTTTAGTTTCAAATCTCTTTCATGTATATCCACTCTTTAAAACCCAGCCCATACAAAATCCCAAAGACAACAAAGATGCCATTCGGAATTCCAAAGAGAACCAAGATTGCATCTAAAGACACAAAGAGTAGCAAGCTTCCACACAGAATTCCAAAGAGTAGCAAGATTCTATGTAGAATCGCTAAGACTAGCAGGATTACAGGCAGAATCTGAAAAAATAGCAGGATTCTATATTCAATTTCAAATAACAGGAAGAATATCAAAGAGAAGCAAGATTCTGTGTAGAGTAGAAGGATGCCACGCAGAATCCCAAAGAGTAGCAAGACTCCACGCAGAATCCCAAACAGTAGCAAGATTCCATGCACAATCTCAAAGAGTAGCAAGATTCCACGCAGAAACCCAAAGAGTAGCAAGATTTTACGCAGAATCTCCAAAAGTAGCAGGATTCCAAACAGAACCTCAAAGAAGTAGCAGGAGTTCACGCAGAATCCCAAAGAGTAGCAAGACTCTATGTAGAATATCAATGAGAAGCAAGATTCTATGTAGAGTAGAAGGATGGCATTCAGAATCCCAAAGAGAAGCAAGATTCTATGTAGAATCGCTAAGACTAGCAGGATTACAAGCAGAATCTGAAAAAATAGCAGGATTCTATATAGAATTTCAAATAACAGGAAGATTCTATGTAGAATATCAAAGAGAAGCAAGATTCTATGTAGAGTAGAAGGATGCCATGCAGAATCCCAAAGAGTATCAAGGCTCAATGCAGAATCCCAAAGAGTAGCAAGACTCCACGCAGAATCCCAAAGAGTAGCAAGAATCCACGCAGAATCCCAAAGAGTAGCAAGAATCCACGCAGAATCCCAAAGAGTAGCAAGCTTCCACGCAGAATCCCAAAGAGCAGCAAGCTTTCAGGCAGAATCTCCAAAAGTAGCAGGATTCCACGCAGAACCTCAAAGGAGTAGCGGGAGTTCACGCAGAATCCCAAAGAGTAGCAAGCTTCCACGCAGAATCCCAATGAGTAGCAAGCTTCCATGCAGAATCCCAAAGAGTAGCAAGATTCCTCACAGAATCTCCAAAAGTAGCAGGATTCCAAGCAGAACCTCAAAGGACCAGCAGGAGTTCACGCAAAATCCCAAAGAGTAGCAAGATTCCACGCAGAATCTCCAAAAGTAGCAGCATTCCATGCAGAATCTCAAAGGAGTAGCAGGAGTTCACGCAGAATCCCAAAGAGTAGCAAGATTCCAAGTAGAATCTCAAACAGCAGTTAGGTTAGGGTGGTGGAGGAACTGAGTTCGATTCCCACTTCAGGCACAGGCAGCTCCTTGTGACTCTGGGCAAGTCACTTAACCTTCCATTGCCCCAGGTACAAATAAGTACCTGTATATAATATGTAAGCCGCATTGAGCCTGCCATGAGTGGGAAAGCGCGGGGTACAAATGTAACAAAAAAAACTGTAACAAGATTCAATCAAGATTCTCGAAGAGAAGCAAGATTCTATGTAAAATCCCAAAGAGTAACAAGATTTGATCCAGATTCTCAAAGAGTAGCAAGATTCTACGTAGTATCCCAAAGAGTAGCAAGATTCGATCCAGATTCTCAAAGAGAAGCAAGATTCTATGCAGAATCCCAAAGAGTAGCAAGACTCCACGCAGAATCTCAAACAGTAGCAATATTCCACACAGAATCCCAAAGAGTAGCAAGATTCCAAGTAGAATCTCATACAGTAGCAAGATTCTATTCAGAATCTCAAAGAGTAACAAGATTCGATCGAGATTCTCAAAGAGAAGCACCAAAGAGTAGCAAGATTTGATCGAGATTCTCAAAGAGAAGCAAGATTCTATGTAAAATCCCAAAGAGTAACAAGATTTGATCGAGATTCTCAAAGAGTAGCAAGATTCTACACAGAATCCCAAAGAGTAGCAAGACTCCATTCAAAATCTCAAACAGTAGCAATATTCCACACAGAATCCCAAAGAGTAGCAAGATTCGATCCAGATTCTCAAAGAGAAGCAATATTCCACGCAGAATCCCAAAGAGTAGCAAGACTCCATTCAGAATCCCAGAGTAGCAAGATTCCACGCAGAATCTCAAACAGTAGCAATATTCCACACAGAATCCCAAAGAGTAGCAAGATTCCAAGTAGAATCTCAAACAGTAGCAAGATTCTATTCAGAATCTCAGAGTAACAAGATTCGATCGAGATTCTCAAAGAGAAGCAAGATTCTATGTAAAATCTCAAACAGTAACAAGATTACATGCAGAATCGCAAAGAGTAGCAGGATTCCACGTAGAATCTCAAAGAGTAGCAACGGCACATAAGGGAAACATAGAGTCAATCTGACGTTTGTACCTTATATTTTTAACAGGGTACTTCAGATGCCATCTCAAATTCTGGCAGAATTGTAATAACAGTGAGAGAATAACTGAGGGTATCTTTTGCTAAAGCCCGATCACGTTTTTAGCACGTGCTAAAATTGTGAGCACGCTAAACATTAGACACACCCACAGGAATGCACTGGTGTCTCTAATGTTTAGCGCGCACCAAAAATGTGAGAGCTCCCTATCTATTCAGTCACGATCAGGGTGTAGACCGTAGAAGTCTGCCCAGCTCCCGTTTTGTTTCCAATTACTGGCGTCACCACCCAATCTCGGCTAAGATTCCACAGAACCATGAGAATACGCTCTCTCCCTCACCCAGAATACAGAAGAGGGTTGTAAACAAACTGAACAGCAAGGGGAACAGTGGGGAGCCCTGCGGTACTCCACATGTGGGAGACCAACTCTTTGAACAGTACTCCCCCTTTCTAAACCATCTTGGATCGGTTTTATAGAAAGTCGCTGATCTAGGTCAATACAGGGCCTGCCAGACCTAGGTCGCTGAGTTTGGCCAGTAATAGACCATGATCCATGGAATTGAAGGCTGCTGAAATGTCATAGGCAGGATTAAATATGCAGCATAATTATATGTTAGTCATGTACTTGTTATGAATGGTGGTTTAATAAGCATTGGTGTTTGTTATCTTTTAGAATGGTTGTCTTAGTTTGCTTTCCTATCAAATCAATGGAGTTCTTTTTTGTTTGTTTTTATTATGATTTTTTGTATTAATATGTAAACCGTTCTGTTTTGTAAACAGAATTTGAAACGGTATAGTAAAATGAATAAACGATAATGGAGTAAGATAATCTGTTTGCTCCTTGTTAGTACCAACAAGAGGGATTCTGTGCTGTGTTGGGATCTGAATCCAAATTGAGTGGTGTGGTAACAGGGGAACCTCGAAATATGTTTTGATAGTTGTTGACCAACGCAGGTTTCCAGCAGTTTAGTCAGGAGAGGAATATCAGCTATGGGTCTGAAGTTAGATGTAATCTCAGAGAGTAGCAAGATTCCACGCAGAATCCCAAAGAGTAGCAGGATTCCATACTACAGATCCCAGGCAAAAGCAGTGACTTCCCCCATGTCTACCTGAACAGCAGACTATGGACTTTTCCTCCAGGAATTCATCTAAACCTTTCTTAAACCCAGGTATCTTAACTGCTGTTAAAATCTGAAGCCACACGGTTAACCACATTACTATTAGAAAGACAAATGCTTTCTGGATATAAAGTCAATTGGTCAAAAACTGAATTAATGCCCTTGAACGTACATTGTAATAAATCACAAATAACAGCCTTCCCTATAAGATGGTGTCCAACGCAAATTAAATACCTAGGAGTCTTTTTTGGGGAAGAATCAATCTCAAAACACAGTATGAGCTGTTAATCCAGATAAGGTAATCTAATACTGCACAAACTGATCAACAGCCAATCACAATCCTAAAGGGTTGTGTTAAATGAGTGAATAACAAATGAGAAAGCAGAAAAACCCTCAGAAACCAAGGTATTTACCAAGGTCTGACCAACAGGACATTGATATCTATATAAATAAATCACAAATAACAGCCTTCCCTATAGAAGTCTTTTTTGGGGTCTCTTGGGAAGACACAATCAAAATCAATATGGATTTACTTTTGAAAAATACTCGAGACACCTGTACTATATGGTCTCCCTTGCATCTTAGTTGGTGGGGGAGAATGGAGACTATAAAAATGGTCATTGCTCCACGTATTCTGTATATAATGAGTATGCTTCCGTTCCAATTTCCTAAGTCCTTTCTTAAGGTCTTAGATAATACTATTTCTTCTTTTCTATGGAAAAATAAGCCTACTAGAATTTCATTATCAAAATTACGTACGCCACGCCATTTAGGAGGTTTGAAATTGCCAGACTTCTTTGTATATCAACTAGCATTTTTACTAAAAGGAGTAGTAGCATGGCTTAATTGTTCTAGTGTGCCTGCTCCTGCATGGCTTCTTTTAGAACAAAAGATGGCTCATCCTCTTTCATTAGACTTTCTACCTTTATTGTCATCTTCCGCCATAGTTACCTCATGGCCCGTTATTTATGACATTCTTAAGGCTCTTATTTTTTTAGATTCTACTTGTGAAATATCCTTGTCCTCTTTTCAGATGGCATCACTTTGGAGCCATGCTCACATAAAAATTGGCTCTTCTTTTATTTGGAAGGAGTGGATTTCCTGGGGAATATATTGTATAATTGATCTGTGTTCTGGCACTAATATTATCTCTTTTAAAGAGCTAATGCAAAAATGCCTAATACTCAATATTTTAGGTATTTACAATTGAAGTCTGCACTTGCCAAATGGTTGAGGAAGTATTATAATGCACAGTTATAACCTTGGAGTCATCTTTGATTCCTCGCTCTTCTTCTCTGCGCATATTCTCTGCGACCTCCCTGCTAGAAACAGATCTATTTCTTCACGAACTTCTCTTAACCTACACCTTCCCAATTGTAGAGGAATTAAATACGAGAGCTACTACGCATCCAGTTTCTCCTTTGTGGGCAGCCAGCTTTGGAACGCTCTACCCAGACCAATCCGATTAATATAAACGACTTCTTGCCCTTTAGAAAAATGCTGAAAGCTCATCTCTTTAAGCAAGCCTACCCAAATGCCCCAACCTAATCTCGACAACTTCCACTCCCAATTCTGTTCTGATTTAAATACCAACCTCCCATCCTTCTCTTTCCATCTCTCCTTAATTTTATCCCTCCTTACCCTTTCTCCCAAATTACACGATCCTATCCTTTCTACCCTCTTTTATCCTAGTCATATATTGTCTAGCTCAACTTATCATACACTACTAAGCCCAACTTTACATTGTTTTACTACTGTTTTATTACAATTCTATTCTTAACTTTATATTTCAAATTACTATGTAAGCCGCATTGAGCCTGCATTGTGTGGGAAAGCGCGGGGTACAAATGTAATAAATAATAAAATAATAATAATAATAATTCAACAGATCGCCAAAACCTGTTTCTTTATCTACAACATTAGCAAAAGTCGCCCCTTCCTTTCTGAATACTCTACCAGAACCCTTATCCAAACACTTGTCACCTCTCACTTGGATTATTCCAATTTACTTCTCACAGGTCTTCCTCTCAGCCATCGCTCTCCTCTCCAGTCTGTCCAAAATTCTGCAGCATGACTTATTTTCCGCCAAAATCGTTATTCCCACACTAGCCCACTCCTTAAGTCACTTCACTGGCTCCCTGTCCGCTTCCGCATACAGTTCAAACTTCTCTTACTGACCTTTAAATGCATCCATTCTGCTGCCCCCCATTACCTCTCCACTCTCATCTCTCCCTACATTCCTCCCCGTGAACTCCGCTCACTGGACAAATCTCTCTTGTCGTCACCCTTCTCCTCCACTGCTAACTCCAGGCTTCGTTCCTTTTCCCTCGCGGCACCTTATGCCTGGAATAGACTTCCTGAGCCTGTACATCTAGCTCCATCTCTACCTGTTTTCAAATCTATGCTGAAAACCCACCTTTTCACTACTGCTTTTGGCTCCTAGCCACTACTCAATTGCCCTCCCCTTGTTCCTTCTCACCCAGTACTTCCCTCGCCCTTAATTGTCTTGTCTGTCTGTATTATTTTAGATTATAAGCTCTATCGAGCAGGGACTGGCTCTCTGTGTCAGGTGTTCAGCGCTGCGTGTGTCTGGTAGCACTATACAAATGTTAATAATAATAATAATTAAACCCTGGCATTTTTCATATATTTGACTCTATAACTAAAACAAAGGGAAAAGCCTCACAATTTTATTCTGTACTCCTATCATCTAGTCACTTGAAAATCGTGGCTCTTCAAGATATATGGACAAGGGACACTAATCATGCCATGTCTGATAAGTTATGGAAATGGTTTTGGATTACATCTATGAAACCTATTGCTTCTGCCCCTATATTGCAATCTCTTTTCTTACTTTCACATAAAGCATTACGGACCCCAGTTAAACAACTTAAGGTGGATTCTACATCTTCAAATTTGTGCTGGTCTTGTAATGGAGATCTAGGTACATTAGAGCATATGTTGCTTTTCTTGCCTGGATCTTCAGGATTTCTGGTCATCAGTTTGGGACAGAATTTGTGCTTTCTTTCATTTGAATCTCCCTCTTTCATTCCATATTATAATTTTTCTTTCTGCAGGGTTGAAACAAGCAGGAGTTAAGTGTAACTATAAATTATTTGATGCATCTTTACGCTGATGACTCCCAAATCTACATCTCCACACCAGAAATATCAGCCGAAATCCAGGCCAAAGGATCACCCTGCCTGTCTGACATTGTTGCCTGGATATCTCAGCGCCATCTGAAACTAAACGACCAAGACTGAGCTTCTCATCTTTCCCCCTAAACCAACCTCGCCTCCTCCTCCATTCTCTATTTCTGAGGATAACACTCTCATCCTTCCTGTCTAATCAGCTCGTAACCTTGGGGTCATCTTCGACTCCTCCCTCTCCTTCTCTGCACATTTTCAACAGACTGCTAAAACCTGTTGTTTCTTTCTCTATAATATCAGCAAAATTCGCCCTTTCCTTTCTGAGCACACTACTAGAACCCTCATCCACACTCTTATCACCTCTCGCTTAGACTATTGCAGCTTGCTTCTCATAGGTCTCCCACTTAGCCATCTCTCTCCTCTTCAATCTGTTCAAAATTCTGCTGCACGACTAATATTCCGCCAGCGTCGTTATGCTCATATTAGCCCTCTCCTCAAGTCACTTCACTGGCTTCCTATCCGTTTCCGCATACAGTTCAAACTCCTCTTATTGACCTATAGGTGCATTCACTCTGCAGCTCCTCAGTACCTCTCCACTCTCATCTCTCCCTACATTCCTCCCCGGGAACTCCGTTCACTGGGTAAATCTCTCTTATCTGCACCCTTCCCCTCCACTGCTAACTCCAGACTCCGTTCCTTTTATCTTGCTGCACCTTATGCCTGGAATAGACTTCCTGAGCCGGTACGTCAAGCTCCATCTCTGGCCGTCTTCAAATCTAAGCTAAAAGCCCACCTTTTTGATGCTGCTTTTAACTCCTAATCGTTATTCACTTGTTCAGAACCCTTATTTTATCATCCTGACTTTAATATTCCCTTATCTCTTGGTTGTCCTGTTTGTCTGTCCTAATTAGATTGTAAGCTGTGTCGAGCAGGGACTGTCTCTTCATGTTCAAGTGTACAGCGCTGCGTAAGTCTAGTAGTAAAGAAGACTTCTTTCTTATTCTGGTGTGTGGTGTTTGACTCCTGAAGTCCCACAGATTCTGCTAACAATAGTGGTAATTCCTGCAACAGTAGCACTTTAGAAATAATAAGTAGTAGTAGTACTATTAGCAGTAGCAATCTCTACTATTATAAAAAATTGGAAAAATCATAAACTGGTTTCTTTTTGCTTTTGGTGGGCTACTGTATGTAAATACTAGCTGAACGTACCAATTCTTTACCGGTATTTCATAAAATATGGGAACAAGTAGCCAAATTTTGTCAAATTTCAACTGTGAATTAACTCCTTGATAAGTAAACCTATTTTGTTCCTCTTTAACCGTCTGTAATGGCATTCTATATTTAAGGATATTGCATCGTATAGAACTTTTTATGACATTCTGGTTAGGACTGTTGTTTCTTTTGTTTATTTGTATATATATATATTTTTTTTTAACTTAATAAATACATTTGAACTGAAGAAAAAAAAGACAAATGCTGTGGGAATGCACCAGTACAAAAGGTTAGAAGCCACTGCACTATGGAATGGAGACCTACTCTAGTCACAAGGGTTAATTTTGTTTTGATCTAATCAGTCTGGCAGCTTTGGGCTCCTAGATTTAAGGTCGAATTAATGATGGCCCAGGTGCAGCTCTTGTTGGGAGGGAGGACTTTTCGATTGAGTTCAATCAGCTCCTCCAATCTTTTTCAAATAGTGGGTCTCATGGTCCCTGAGGTCTCAGAAAGTTCACTTACTGACTCACTGGCTCTTTCATACCTGACTCTGTGACAATCTGTCCACCAGCACCGCACACAACACAGATCCAGACTTAAAGCCAATTAAACTTGTGCACAATACAAATCTCTACACTAAGAATAGCCAGATTTCCTTACTGTCCTTGAAATGTCTGGAACCAGCATCTCCTCAGCCTCCAAACTCCACCTGGGAAGTGGCTGCACAAAGAAGCCTCTGAAATACACAGGAAGAAGCAGTAGGTAAGAATGCCAAGCCCAGAGTAAGGCTTGGAACACACCGAGAAAGGCTATTGGACCAGAGTGAGGCTTGGATTTCACTATTGAAGCACCAAAATGAGGCTTGAAATACACTGATAAAGATTAATAGTGCAACAGAATGAGGCTTGGAATTCACCGAGAGGGATGATTGGAGGACCAGAAGGAGGCTTGGAACACAGTGAGTGAGCCTATTGGAGCACCAGGCTGAGAGAGATTACTGGAGCATGAAAAAGAGGCTTGGCATGCACAGCAAGGGGGCTGGAATAGCCATTGTTTGAATAGCAAAACTCCAAAGGGGAGTCTGTTGGGGAAGAGGGGGAGGTCCGAAGAGTCTGAGAGTAGAGGGCGGGTGTCCGAAGTCGGATGATTGAGGAGGTGTCTGTTGCTGGGGGACGTGGTCCAGTGGCATCTCGGGAGGGGCGAGTGACAGAGCACTGGGGGGGAGGGGCTGTTTTCGAGTGTGTCAGCGAGGTTCTTTTCTTCGCGGCGGTTGTGTGTCGTTGACGTTCGGGCACGCGCTGTTTGGGTCTTGTTGCTTTCTTGTGGTTGGTTAGTGTCGTTGGTGACGTATCAGGAAGTACCGACGTCAATTCATCAGATAGAGAGCAGGAATGGCTCAAGGTTTAAGTGCCACGCGGTCAGCTTCAGAACGTTGGAGGTGGTTTTTATTAAATAGGATATGGGAAGCTTTCAGATAAACTAAAAGCTATCCAATAAGTAAAAAAACAAACAAACTAATAATAAAAAATCTTTTGCCCTCCACCTTTAAGGCACCGCCTATTCAACTCATAAGCAGTCCCTTATTTCGAAAAAGAATCTTTTGCTATTGTTTTGGTTGTACTAAAACTGCGGTAAGCTCCGCCCACTGGCTTCAACTCACGAATGGACTAGATAGGCTCACGTTGTCTCCTTTTTAATCCAACCTCGTTGAGTCTTTCTGTCATTGTATTCCAAGCCTCATTTTGGTGCGCCAATAGTTCGTCTCAGTGCGTTTCAAGCCTCAGCCTCTCTCAGGGCATGGCAAGCCTCGTTCTGGTGCCCCAATAGTCTCTCTCAGTGTGCACCAAGCCTCATTTTCATACTCCAGTCACCTTTCTCAGTGCAAGCTTCATTTGCAGGCTTCAGTAGCCTTTAGTGCGTTCCAAGCCTCACTCTGGCTTTCTTTATTTGCTTGCTTCTTCCTGTGTGGGTTTAGAGGCATGCATTGTGCAGCCACCACTGAGGTGGAGTTTGGAGACTGGGGAGATGCTGGTTCCAGTCCAGGCATTTCAAGAACAGTAAGGAAACCTGGATATTCTTTGTGTAGAGATTTGTATTGTGCACAAGTTTAATTGGCTTTAAGTCTGGATCTGTGTTGTATGCGATGCTGGTAGATAAATTGTTACAGAGTCACATGTGAAAGAGCCAGTGAGACAGCAAGTAAACTTTCTGAGCCACAGGACCATGAGACCCAGTATTTGAAAGAGATTGGAGGTGCTGATTGAACTCAATAGTTAAGCCCCCCCCCCAACTCCCCAAAAGAGCTGCACCTGGCTATAATTAGTTCAACCATAAATCTAGAAGCCCAAAGCTGACAGATGATTTAAAAACCCCTTGTGACTAAAGCGGGTCTCCATTCCATAGTGCAGTGGCTCCCAACCTTTTGTACTTACTGGGGCATTCCTACTGTTATTACTTATAATTTCTATAGTGTTACTAGACGTACGCAGCACTGTACAGTTGAACACGAAGAGACAGTCCCTGCTCAGCAGAGCTTACAATCAGGACAGACAAATAAGGGATAAGGTGCAAAGGAAAGCTACAAAAATAGTATGGGGATTTGCGTTGCAAACTGTACAAGGAGAGACTTGCCGACCTGAACATGTATACCTTGGAGGAAAGGAGAAACAGGGGTGACATGATACAGACGTTCAAATATTTGAAAGGTATTAATCCGCATATGAACCTTTTCCGGAGACTGGAAGGTGGTAGAACTAGAGGATATGTATTGAGGGTGAAGGGGGGGGCAGACTCAGGAGTAATGCCAGGAAGTATTATTTCACAGAAAGGGTGATAGATACATGGAATGCCCTCCCGCGGGAGGTGGTGGAGATGAAAACAGTAATGGAATAATGGGATAAACACAAAAGAATCCTGTTTAGAAGGAATGGATCTATGGAATCTTAGCGGACATTGGGTGGTGACGCCGGTATTTGGAGAATAAAACCGGTGCAGGGCGGACTTCTATAGTCTTTGCCCTGAGAAAGGCAGGGACAATTCAAACTCAGATATACATACATGGTATTACATACCATGTAAAATGAGTTTATCTGTTTGGGCAGACTGGATGGACTGTTCAGGTCTTTATCTGTCGTCATTTACTATGTTACTAAGGTGGGAATGATATTTAAAGCGTGCATAGCTACTGTACAAATGAACAGGGGTTAAGAGTTAAAAGCAGCATCAAAAAGGTGGGCTTTTAGCCTAGATTTGAAGTCGGCCAGAGATTGAGGAAAGGGATGGATGCAGTTGTATCGCTCCATGGTGCGACCGCACCTCGAGTATTGTGTCCAATTCTGGTCGCCGCATCTCAAAAAAGATATAAAGGAATTAGAAAAGGTGCAGAGAAGGGCGACGGAAATGATAAAGGGAATGGAACGACTTCCCTATGAGGAAAGGCTAAGATGGTTAGGGCTCTTCAGCTTGGAGAAAAGGCGGCTGAGGGGTGATATGATAGAAGTCTACAAGATAATGAGCGGAGTAGAGCGGACAGATGTGAAGCGATTGTTTACACTTTCAAACAACAAAACCAGAGGACAAGATGAAGAATATGGTAGATTTAAAACAAATAGGAGAAAGTTTTTCTTTACTCAGCGTGTAGTTAGACTCTTAAACTCGTTGCCGGAGAATGTAGTGACAGCAGCTGGCCTTACAGAATTTATGTTTCAACGTTTTTATTGATGACACATCAAAAGATACATCAATACTTTCTCATAAACTGAAACAACATACCATACTCTTAAATGTACTAGATCACTACAGCCAGAGAACGCATCATCAACATTTTCCAATTTGTGCCCCCTTCGTATCCTACACCCTCCCTCCTACCCACCCTCTATATTCCGCTTTTTTATTAACTTCGAAATAACACAGTGCAAATGTCCTGTGCAAAACCAAAAAGACCATTGTAGACTCAAATTTAGCGCACACCGAAAGATACAATTATCAACAAATGTTTACATTTTTATCCCCACCCCCCTCTTATCCGTCAAAGACCTATTGAGTCCTATGTGTACCAGAACAAGTACCCCTCAAAGGACTGTCTCTTGTTAATGATCTCTCCCCTACCCCCTATATTCCTACCTCTTCCCCCATTACCATCATAATATTCCCTGTATCATTTAATTAATGATAAAACAAAACAAAAAGGTTATATTCTTACCCTCCCTCCTAACAAGAGTATTGTAACATAAAGTCAACCATGGTACTACCAGATACCAGTATCGCTCATCACTCATATATTAATATTCCCTACCCAACTCCCCCCCCTCCCTCCTATGTCCTTCTACCCTGTGGATCTCTATGTATAACACAGTCCGGTACTGCGTATTCAGTGTCTCCGAACTGTCTACCTAGTCCTGTAAATTAAACACAATGGAGACAAGCAGTACCCCTGCCGCCATTTAGCAAATGTATAAAATTTAATATAACAATTATCTATTATCGAACAAGAGGTTTTAGCTCTTATAACCTCCCATTCTCCAACTAGACCCTGTATGTAGATCCACATTGGTCTCAATAAAGCCCCAATGACCATCCACATAATTTAGCTCATCTCTTGAATGATACCCCCCTGTACCCTACCCTCCCATAAAAATAACCAAAAACTTTACAAACCATTTAATACTAAACTTCGCGCACTCGAAGACAGGGATTGTATATAAGGTCTCCATATCTCCACAAATCGTGTTCTTCTCTTCTGGGAAGGTCCCACCGCCCTACGCTCATGCAGTAGCAAATCATGAAATCTGTTCCTCCAGTGCCAGTAGTCTGGTGGAGCCCCACCCATCCACCCATTCAGGATCAATTTCTTCCCCATCAAGCAGGCTTTACGGATTAACTGTTGTTCACCTCCACGTTGGAGAGCAAAGAGCTCGAATTTATCTAATATAATCCCCATGAGGGTGAAGCTAATCCGAGATTTTATTAAACCTTCTAAGTATGTTATTATCGCTTTCCAATACTTTTGTATAACAGGATGTTCCCAGAGACAGTGATAAAACGTACCCTCCCGCTGTTGGCACTTGGAATACAACGGGTCCGGCACCCCTCCCATCTTGAACACTTGAGATTTGGTCATGTAAGCTCTGTACAAAATTCTAAATTGACATTCCCGCAAATTTGCCTTGACCGAGTTCGTAGGTATGTGGGATACCAACTTTATATAATCTAGCGCTAAGCTGGGTCTCTGCAAGTCCCGTGCCCAATTTAAGTGACTTATCATCGTATTTTTCTCGGGTCCCATTGTCCATAACACCTTACGCAGTCCCGATATTGAGAGCCGTTCTCCAGGCATTGCCATAAAAAATTCTCTAATTTTCCTCCCATGTCCACCATTCAACTTTTCCAAATTTAGGGTCCGGATGTACTGAGCTAATTGCTGATAGGCAAACTCATGGCTGGTATCTATGCCCACCCCCAACGCTCCTAGATTTAACAGGCCTCCTCTCGTGCCCAGTACATGTTCCAATCTCGTAATTCCCATAGATGCCCACCTGTGGAACACTTAATTATCTGAACCTTGTGAAAACAAGGGGTTACCTTGCAGTGGCAAAAGGTCCGAGGTGTCTTCGGCCAATCCCAAGTATCTATTTAAATCTATCCAAACCTCTTTTATAGGCCCTAACAAAAGACTGTGCCTAAATGTATTCAGCACCGCACTTCGCGGACCGTGAAGCAAATAATGAAGGTGGAATGGCTCAAAAAAGGCCTGTTCCATATTCCGTGGGGTAAAATCCTGCCTGTCCAGCAGCCAATCTCCCAGGTGTCTCAACAAACAGGCTTGATTATATCTTTTAATATCAGGGATTCCCATTCCCCCCACTTTCCAGGAGCCCAATAACAACTCCAGCGGAAACTTGGGTCCCCCCCCCCCCATATAAATGTTCTTAGATACTTATGGAATAGCTTTATATCTTTATTTCGTAAACGTAATGGTAAAATCTGAAGTATATAAAGCCACCTAGGAAATTCTGTCATACAGAATAGCCGGATCTTCCCGTGCAACGTGAGTGGCAATACTGCCCATTTTCATAGCCTAACCCTCGTATTATCCAAAAACCTAGTAAAATTAAGATTGTAGAAGGTCGACGTCCTCATTGCCACCTGTACCCCTAAGTATGTGAAACATTGCGTAGCCCACTTTAATGGAAACTCCTCCCCCCATTCAGCCTTCACACTGTCCATAGCTGTTAATGCCAAAAATTTTGAAAAATTAATTTGGAATCCTGCAAAGTCCCCGTATTCCCGAAATAGTTCTAACAGTGCTACTGAAGACTTCGTGGGGTCAGTGAGATGCACCAGAATATCATCTGCGAAAGCAGACACTTTAAACTCTGACGAGCCCCACGTTACTCCTGCTACCTTGGGATGTGACATTATCTCTCTGATCAAGGGATCCAGTGCTAAGACAAAAAGCAGTGGGGATAAAGGGCACCCCTGTCTCACTCGTCTCCTAATTGAGAACTTCGATGACTGTTCCCCATTACACCAGATAAGCGCCTGAGAGTTCGAGTAGAGGGCCCCCACCGCATTCCTAAAATAGCCCTCAATACCTACTCTCTGCAGCACCTCAAACATAAATTTGGCCTTAAGGAATTTAAAGGGAGTTTGGACAGATTCCTGCGGGAAAAGTCCATTGAACATTATTAATTTTTTATTTTTTTTTTTGGGGGGTGGGGGTTGCTGGGTTTTTGAAGCCTGGATTGGCCGCTGTCGGAGACAGGATGCTGGGCTTGATGGACCCTTGGTCTTTCCCAGTATGGCGGTGCTTATGTACTTCTGTACGTACTGCCTCAGGAAGACTATACCAGGCATATGTTGCAGTAAGATAAAAGAAAAGGAGCCTGGAGCTGGCAGTGAAGGAGAAGGGTACAGATAAGAGAGATTTACCCGATGAATGGAGTTCCCGGGGAGAAGTGTAGAGAGAGATAAGAGTGGAGAGGTACTGAGGAGCTGCAGAGTGAATGCACTTGTAAATCAATAAGAGGAGTTTGAACTGTATGCGGAAACGGATAGGGAGCCAGTGAAGTGACTTGAGGAGAGGGCTAATATGAGCATAGCGACATTGGCGGAATATTAGTCGTGCAGCAGAATTTTGAACAGATTGAAGAGGAGAGCGATGGCTAACGGGGAGACCTGTGAGAAGCAAGTTGCAATAGTCTAAGCGAGAGGTGATAAGAGTGTGGATAAAGGTTTTGGTAGTGTGCTCAGAAAGGAAAGGATGAATTTTGGTGATATTATAGAGAAAGAAAGAGAGGAGTCAAAGATATCCCCCAAGGTTACAAGCTGATGAGACAGGAAGGATGAGAGTGTTATCCACAGAAATAGAGAATGGGGGAAGAGGAGAGGTGGTTTTTTGGAGGAAAGATAAGAAGCTCAATCTTGGTCATGTTTAGTTTCAGATGGCAGTGAGACATCCAGGCAGCAATGTCAGACAGGCAGGTTGATACTTGGGCCTGGATTCCTGCTGAAAGTTCTGGAGTGGAGAGGTAGATCTGGGAACCATCAGCATACAGGTGATACTGAAAACCATGGGATGAAATCAGAGTACCAAGGGAAGAAGTATAGATGGAGAAAAAAAGAGGTCCCAGGACAGATTCCTGAGGTACACCAACTGACAGTGGGATAGAAGTGGAGGAGGATCCACCAGAGTATACACTAAAAGTACGGTGGGAGAGATAAGAAGAAAACCAGAGTCCTGAAATCCAAGTGAGGAAAGCGTATCAAGAAGTAGGTGGTGATCAACAGTGTCAGAAGCAGGAGATAGATTGAGAAGGATGAAGATAGAATAGAGACCTTTGGATCTGTCCAGGAACAGGTCATTGGAGACTTTAGCAAGCGCTGTTTCCTTTGAATGAAGAGGGTGAAAGCCAGATTGAAGTGGATCAAGAATAGCTTGAGATGAAAGAAAGTCAAGAGAACGGCAGTGAACAGCACATTCCAGTATATTGGACAGGAAAGGGAGAAGAGAGATGGGGTGATAGTTGGAAGGACAGGTTGGGTCCAATGAAGGTTTTTTGAGGAGTGGGTGTCAAGTAATCTGGTGGTCCCTGCACGACCATCATGGATGTCGATGAAATTTTCTGTGAACATTCATACATGTCCCCAATGAACATTGGTAAAGTTTTACGTTCGCCGATGCAATACTTGCTGAGATATAGTAATCTGTTTGACCCCATACTGCAGCCTTCTATGGTATGACTCCAAGATTTTGGCAACTTTGAGACACTGTATCTCCGGCAATATTTTGTTGAGAGAAACAAAACTTGGCCATCTTGTACAACTTTTTGCGCTCTATTAAACAAAATAATAATAAAAAAAAATCTTCATGAGCGATTTCCACGAAGAAAACTTGGAGCAAACTTGGTCCGAAAAATTTGCGGCAGGAAAAACATTTTAGTTTGGCTTTTTATATCTCTGGAATTAAAGGTGTGATAAACGTGAAACTTTGCACACAACAACTTATCAACACAAGGTTTTCGAATATAAAATTTAATTCTCCTAATATTTTCCATTAGTTTACAAATTGAGTGTAAAGTTGATGATTTTTGCAAAAACGCCAAAAATAGGGTATTTTTAGCCCACTTTTACAAAGAAAGACCTTCTGGAAACTCTTTTTAATCATTTTCATTAGAAAGAGCATGTTTCAAACCCCTTAAAAAAGTAGGGTTGGTTTTTCATCGCTGGCATATAAGGCCCTAGAAATAGGGACAAAGTTGAGGACGTTGCTATCACAACGTCATACTTCAACGTGTATTTTTCTATATTGTGTCGTTTTCTTTCCATTTCTGCTGAAGTTTAACGTGTATAATTCATTTTTTGTATGCTATATGAATCTGTTAGTCTACTAGCGGTACTTCTACATTGGTTAAATATTCTGTAAGTACCTTATTGATGCCGTGCATTAGCATGTTTCGGCTATAGGATTCTGTACTATGCAGGTGTAGTTGTATGTTTCTGTCATAACATACGAATCTTTATAACTTCTCTTTTTCAGATTCGCATTAATTTAATACACTTCATATTATTAATTATTACAATTTTGCTTAATATGCGAAAAATGAATGTCAAAGAGCATGTTTGAAGGCATCAGGAAGAGTTGCAGTAGAAAGTGAAAGATTGAGGATATGACAGAAGAGATGACAGAAGGAGAGATAGTGCTGAGTAGATGTGTGGGAATAGGATCAGAGGAATAGGTAGTCAGTTTAGAGGAGGAAAGAAAATGTACAGTTTCTTCTTCAGTGATTTCAGGAAAGGAAGAAAGGAGGCAGGGGTTGAAAGAGGGTTGACAGAATGGATGAGGGAAGGTAAGGTGGGGGTGACTTGGTTGAGAACTCAAGGTTAATCTTGTGAACCTTATCATGAAAGAACTCAGCCAGAGTCTGGGGAGAAAGTGAAGGGGGAGTTGGAGGTGAAGGCACTTTGAGGAGAGAGTTCAGTGTGGCAAAGAGACTTTGTCAAGTGGATATAGTAGTCCTGTTTGGCAAGTGAAAGAGCAGACTGGAAGGAGGTCAGCAAGAATTTGAAATGTAGGAAGTCAGCATGGGATTTCAGCCAAAGGCATTCAGCAGAGCGGGCACAGGAACGTAGTGGTTAGTGCAGTGGACTTTGATCCTGGGGAACTGAGTTCGATTCCCACTGCAGCTCCTTGTGACTCTGGGCAAGTCACTTAACCCTCCATTGCCCCTGGTACAAAATAAGTACCTGTATATACTATGTAAACCGCTTTGAATGTAGTTGCAATAACCACAGAAAGGTGGTATATCAAGTCCCATTCCCTTTCCCTTTCCATCCCTTCTGAGCACCACCACGTCCCTGAGTGTGTTTCTGGTTTGTGTTTCAGATGCGGGTGACGTTTGAGGACATCGCTGTCTCTTTCTCCCAGGAAGAGTGGGAGTATTTAGATGAAGGGCAGAAGGAACTTTACAGGGAGGTGATGAAGGAAAACTATGAGACCCTGATTTCCCTTGGTAAGAATTGCCTTGTCTGGATTTTTAAAAGAGGAACAGCATCTGATTTATTAAAAGTAATTTGAGATATTTTCTGTATCTCCTCCACTTCTGAAACTTCCAGGTGTGATCAGGATTTCTTTTGTCCCTACTCTCTGTCTTAGGATGACAGTGTGAGGGCAGGACTGAGGTACTCCTAAGAGCTTCCTGTGTGTCCTACAAGATTCCTCCTCTTCAAATCAAAACGATTTTTCTCCAGTTGTTGCATCAAAGCTGAAAATAAGATTCAGAGCAGCTCAAATGCTCAGGTCCTGGCTGTAACAGAGTGTGTCAAAGTAGCTGCTAAGACCAATCAAAAGTGTGGTGTTGTGTTCATTGATCTTTCCTCAGCTTTTGACATTGTGCAGCTGCAGAATTGGACAGTAACAGTTTGTTACTTTTGAGGAAACAGAGAGCCGACCACCAGTGCATTAGATTACTGCATGAGACTTGTTGAGTAGAACATTTGAATTCATCCTTTTCTAAGACTTTGACCTCAAGTTCTTGGCATAGAGGTCAAGGGCTGCAAGTTCAGTCATTAAAAGCTGTAGAGACTGAGGAGTGCTGCTCCAGCTTACAAGGTAAAAACCCTGGGCAGAGACCTTTGTACCCACGTGTGATGAAAGAAGGATCTTGTGCCTGTGCAACTCTTCAGCCAATATGATATCTGAAAATTCTGGGAGTCACTATTGATCGAAACCTCACACTCGATACCCATGTGAAGAACACAACGAAAAAAATGTTCTACTCAATGTGGAAACTCAAAAGAATAAAATCTTTTTTCCCTAGATACGTCTTCCTCACTCTGGTACAATTACTAGTGATAAGTCACCTGGACTATTGCAATGTTCTGTATGTAGGATGTAAAGAACAGACCATTAAAAAACTCCAAACAGCCCAGAACACCGCAGCCCGTCTTATTTTTGGAAAACCCAAATACGAAAGCGCAAAACGCCTAAGAGAGAAACTACACTGGCTCCCGCTCAAGGAACGAATTGAGTTCAAGATCTGCACGACCGTATACAAAATCATTCACGCAGAGGCCCCAATCTACATGCTGAACCTAATAGACTTACCACCCAGAAATGCCAGATCAGCCCTTAAGTTCCTCAACTTGAACTTACCCAGCTGTAAAGGAACCAAATACAAACAGGCATACGCTACTACCTTTGCGTACAAAAGCACACAGCTATGGAACGCACTACCCAAGACCCTGAAAACCACGAACAACTTAACCAACTTTCGCAAATCTTTGAAGACATTTCTCTTCAACAAAGCCTACAAAAATAATCCTGATGAATCCTACTACTCCGTGCATCACCCAAACGCTCTAAAACACTTCGACACGACCTTACCCATTACCTTCTAATTAATTCCTCTTTTACTTCCAATTTATTACCGACTGTATCTTATATTATGTAATGATCACACCATACTAACACCCTGTAAGCCACATTGAGCCTGCAAAAAGGTGGGATAATGTGGGGTACAAATGCAATAAATAAATAGAGAATGACACAGGGACAAAGTTTGTTCCCGTCCCGTCCCCATGGGTTCTGTCCTCATCTGCAGAAGTCTCGAACAATTATGATTTTATATTTAAATCTTCTTATTAAAGTATAAAAAGGAACAATATATTGGGCAGATATTGTGTATAAATAGAAAACAATAAGAACAGCGAGCAGCTATAATAACCCTCCTTCCCACCACCACCCTCTACCCTTCCAACCCCAACAATAGCTGATTTCTACTACCCCAAGGAATCCTAATCCACCATGTTAAATTGTCCCGGGGTACAAAATACAACCCATGCCCTAGAGGGAAGAAATATGCCCTATGAAGCACTGTTTTGATTTTTTTAATCTGTGGATGAATAAGAAGTCATCAACAATCTCAGGACTCAGTCTAGCTCTCCTGTCTTCCACAGTCCTTCCTGCAGTCGAATATGTCTTCTTAGAAGATGTGCTGGTAGCAGGATGTACAGGATCCCCCATGCAAATTTTGCTAGTTCTGACCTGCATGTTTGCTTGTTTTTCCAAAAAATCAAAATATCATTGTCTGCATCACTCAAATATAAATAACAGTCCAGTTCGTTAACAGACTTCAAATTAGAAAATGATACGGGAACAAAGTTTGTCCCCATCCCCGTGGACTCTGTCCTCATCTCCGCCCCGTCCCTGTGGGATCTGTCCCCGTCCCCATGTCATTCTCTACCTCTAAAGTGTGCTGCAGTTTTAGGCAGACAGGAATGAAAGGATTAATGCTGCTCTTCATTCAAAAGGAAGCTTAAAACTGTTTCTGTTCAGAGGAGGAAGTGACGTCACTATACGAGATGGCAGCCTAGTTCTAACGCTGTCCTCACCCTGACAAACTAATCTCGGGCTTTTCTCCAGTTTGCAGTAATTGTTTGGTCGGTTCAAGCACTGAGGCACTGCGAGAACTGTGCGGTTGTGTGAACGCTGGATGCAATGGTGGGGAAAAAGGAGTTGGGACAGCTCTCAGGGAGAGCTATGTGTAAGGCACGAGCGAGCCACGTGGCGCCGCCACCATCGCAAGCCTCGCATTCTGATTCGGACTCAGCGCTGTCCCTGGCGGAGTCGAGGTTGCCCCCATTCCAGAAGAAGGGAGTATCATCGGAGCTAAAGAAAATTCTTTCATCGATCTAGGCAGACATTAATACCTCCAGAGTTGAGACATTGGATCGTATAGAAACGCTCAGCTCGAATCTCAGAGAACTAGGAGGGAGAGTGGAAGGCATTGAATTGAAAATGGACGAGCATGCTGAATCCCTTTCTACCCAAGCAACAAAACGTTCGGAGCTGGGAGCTACCTATGAAGAGCTCATGATCAAAGTGGATGATTTGGAAAATAGAGGACACAGGAACAACCTTCGGTTTCGAGGAGTACCGGAGTGGGGTGCGACGGAGGACGTTCCTGCTATCATTAGATCTATATGTACTAATTTGTTGGGGGTCGAGGAGAATGCCCCCCCCCCCTGCTGGAACTGGATCGTGCCCATCGAGCTTTGGGCCAGTATTCAGATGGCAAACCGAGGGATATTATAGCACGTTTACTCTCGTTATGCGGATAAGGAGCTGATATCCACGCGTGCCCGCCAGAGTCAGGCCTTGGAATATAACGGTGCGAAAGTGACAATCTATCAGGATGTATCGCAGTTTACATTACAGAAGCGCAGGGGGCTGAAGCCAGCACTAGAGATTTTGTCCAAGGACCAGATAAGATATCGCTGGGGGTTCCCATTCGCCCTGAATTTCACCTGTAAAGGAAAGAATTTTCGTGTGCACTCTTTGGAGGGGGCTTGGAAAGTCTTGCATTCTGTTGGTCTGACTGCTGCATCTATCCTGCCCCCGACTACAAAGGCCAAGTTCCAGAAGTGGCAAAGAGTCACGGAGGCTTCTAAGAAGCATTAATGTATTGACTATGTCAGGTTTGACTGACTTTAATAATGAGGTTCTTTTGCTGGAGAGGGGGGGTTCTCAGAGTCTACTCTCCTTTGTATGCAGCCCCAGCATCGTTCCAAAAAAAAAAAAAAAAAGTTCAGATATTATGGTTTGCTTACTGTGTTATTGTGGGTTGAATGCGGGAGTTGCTGAGTAGGGTGTTTAGAAAGGGGGGAGGTGTTCCGGTCTGTTTGAGGATGTATGAATGTGGCAGAAATGGGTGGAGGGTGAGAAATGTTTGCAGGTGTGGGCTTTGGGTTGGGTAGTAGTTCAGTAAGTCTGGAGAGTTATTTTCGAGAGTTAGATAACGGAGGTTTGGGAGGGTGGGGGATAGTGGGGCTGGGCTGTCGTCTGTGTGGGGGGTTAGTTCATCTGTTTCCATTCCCATACAAGGAGGGGGGGGGGGTTACGTGGGAGTATGGTTTCCCTTGCTTTTCTTGTTTGGTGTTTTTCTGTGGGGGGGAGGATTGGGTTTCTAAAGTGGGGAGGGAGGGAGGGGCTGGGAGGGGTAGTGGATAGGCAGGGGGTTGATGAGAAGTGTTAGCTGCAGAATTGGGGGAGGGGGTGTGTTTCTGTTTTGTTAGGGGTTCTCTCCTCCTTTCTTCGCTTACCCTTCAGTCTGTTAGGTAGGCTTGGGTCCCATGATTCTGTGTGGTTGACAGACTTTGAGGTACAGTGTTTAAATGGCTGCTGACTTAAAGTTTTTAACATATAATGTTAAAGGTCTAAATTCTCCTCAGAAGCGTCAAAAATTATTTAAGGAATTGCAATACCATGCACCACATGTGGTATTTTTACAGGAGACTCATTTTAAAAAAGCTCACGATAATGGTTCATCATCATTATCCATATGTCTATTGTGCTTCTGTTTACATGTATTGTTGAATAATTTAGCTTATACATTAGTAGCTGTATACGCACCCACTGAAGCGCAGGGAGATTTCTTTGTTAAGCTAGGCAAAGTTGTTAAAGCGGTTCCATATGGTAAATTGGTAATGGGAGGGGACTTTAATGCTTGCTTTGATACAGTACTGGATAGGTCTGGAGGAGTGGCAGGGGCAGATGTTAAGACCTTGAGGGCTCTGGCTGAATTGGTTCGGGATTTGACTCTATCTGGCGTATGACGTCTACATCATCCTAGGATACGGGATTATACTTTCTATTCTCACCCACATGATTCCTATTCTCGTATAGATTATTTGTTTTTTGATGTTTCCTTGCTTCAAGGGGGTGGTATTTCAGGTATTGATCCTATTGCCATTTCGGATCATTCTCCGACCTGAGTCCAGATTCCTTCTTTGTGTGAGGAGGGTAAGGACCGTAGGTGGACTTTGAATGTATCTCTGCTGAAGGAAGAAGAGACTTTAGCCCAGTATCGATCTCTCTTGAGGGAATATCTGGATTTTAACTTAAATTCAAGCCCTCCTTTGGGTACTGTTTGGGATGCTTTAAAAGCGGTGACGCGAGGATTTTTCTTAAAGATCGTGAGTACTCGGGCTAGGGCAATGCGGCAGGAAATTTCAGATTGTATTTCGCAATTGTCGCACTTGGAGGACCTTCATAAGTCCTCTCCTTCGACTATAGTCTTGCGCCGGATTCAATCTCTCCGGTTGAGATTGGATAGTATTTATTCGAACCAATTACAATTTTTACAGAGGCGACAGAAACAGCTTCATTATTTTAATCATAATAAACTCGATCATTCTTTGGCTCTTAAATTGAAGTAACGCAGATATGATTGTACTATTTTGAGGATTGGTGATGGTAAGAACGGAATACTGACTAGATCATCTTTGATTCGTAAACGTTTTCAATCCTTCTATCAGTCTTTATACTCGGCTGACTCTAAGATTAGGCTGGATGCAATTGAAACCTTTTTGGCAGCTCAGAATCTTCCCTCTTTGTCAGTGGAACAAAGTAGATTTTTAGATGGCATCATTAAAGTGGAGGAGGTGGGGGTCACGTGACGTTATGGTGGAGAGAAGACGTGTGTGAGCTTTTCTCCGTGGCCTGACTGCTCTTATCAGACTCAATAATAGTTTCGGAGCCCGGAACGGAATGTTCCCCGAGTTAATATTCGGCAGTGATTGAGTTACTACAAGTTTGTAACTTTAAAATAACAGGATGGCAGCGAAATCTGCACAAAAAGAGAAGCTCCGAGGAAAGGTAATTGAATACAAAATGGCGGCCTCACCTCCAGAGGCAGGATCGTCGGTGTCATCCGCGTGGATAAGCGAAATTACAACGGAGATGACGGTGGTGATGGAGGAATTATTGGAAAGACGCCTTGCCCCGCTTGATAAAAAATTAGACAACAAACTTGAACAACTAAGTTTGAAACTGGAAGAGCTGACCAAAGAATGCGGAGCATACCAATCTAGAACCAGCGAAGTGGAGGAAAAAATAACTGTAATAGAAAACCGCCAAACAGACTTAACAAACCAATGTAAGGTAATGGAAGCTAAATTAGAAGACTTGGAAAATCGTTCCAGGCGGAACAATATTCGTCTGGTGGGATTACCGGAAGCTCTTGGGGGCCGCTCGTTGGAACGAGTACTTGAGCAATGGCTTATAAAATCAATTGATTTTCCCGCTGAATTGGGCCCTTTACGTATAGAGAGAGCCCATAGATTGGGAGTGAGACAAGAGGAGAAAAACAAACCAAGAGTGGTGATATGCAGAATTTTAAACTTTGCACATAAGCAATTGATTTTACAGGCAGCGCGATCTGATAAAGCTCTGTTCTTTGAGGACTCAAAGATCCTGTGCTTCCAGGACTACTTGGCCGCCATAGCGACAAAGAGGCGCGCTTTTTCGGCAGTGTGCTCCCAGCTGTTTAACATGAAGATACGATTCTCACTTCAATATCCTGCTACTCTGAAAATCATATATAAAGGCACGACTAGATCATTTGCATCTGATAAAGAAGCGAGGAAATATGTGGAACAACTGACGAAAACTGAGGGACGAGCACTGGCAGATGGCGGGCAAACCTGAGAGAGTACAAAAGAGCACTTCTAAAGGACTATGCAGTAAAATGGCATAAGTAACAAGGAATTGGTGCTGAATTTTAAGCTGGAGATTTGTTTGAATAGCAGTACAGCAGTTGTTTTACATCTACAATAAAGTTAAAACTTAAATGTTAAATGTTAACGTTTTACGTTCTTCAACAAGTAGCGCTTGCCACCCTGATGGATACAGGCTCAGAAGGAACCTACGGAGGAAACCTTGATGGATATAAGGACAGAGTGGGAAACCTTTTGATTGAGAGGGTCCACAATTGGGAGGTTTTAACCTATGTGAACAGTTTGGACCCCTACAACTGGACAAGGTATCCGGTATGTGTGCTCTAAATCCTGAATCATCACGTGGAAAGAGGGGGATCAGCGGCAAGTATTGAACTTAATTCTGGAGACAGGACATAGACTCGCTATAAGGCTCTTTCTTTAAGTTAAAAAGCAATAACTCTGGGATAGAGGAGGAAAGAAGCTTTCGTTGAAACAATGTTTTAATGGTCCTTAGCTAAAGATAACCAAGAACGTTAAATTGAAGGTTGCAACAGGTTCAAATTGGTTAATTACTGTATTACTGCAAGCAGAATCGGTAAAGAATAAAGGGACCCTATTAGGGTATTGTTGGGGGTGGGGGGTCAATGGTTGTTATAAATGCGAGCCGGATACTGGTATGAAGAAGGGGAGTAGAAGTATCGTTTAACAAAGGGTTCAAAAAAGGGTTTAAGGGGAATAGGGTGTTCGGGATTAGGAAGATCATAGAGTAGTGGGGTAAACGTTAAGCGTGACGGCTTCCTTTAGGGAAGCACAGAAGGAGGGGAAATTTGGGATTGGGAAGGAAGGGGGGGAAGGGAGGGAAAGGGACGTAGGGGGATACTTTAAAGAGATGAAAGAACAGAAAGGTAACAATCATTTTTCTGGAGGAAATACAAGAGTGGTTGGAAAGACAGATCATATTTGGGATATGATGTGGTTGGATGAATGGTTTAAAAAATTAGAGCCAGAACAACAAAAGCATTATAAGACAGAGTGGAGCTATAGGCTGGGATGGCTCCACTTGATCACTACAACTGATCATCAGACATTAAACAACGAGCTAGGAGATGGGGGGGATTAAAGTAGTGACTTGGAATGTAGGGGGCATTCATTCGCCTATTAAAAGGTCAAAAATCTTACAATATCTTCAAAGAATAAAGGCAGATGTGGCTCTTTTACAAGAAACGCACCTAACAGACCTAGAACATGCAAAATTGGCCAGATGGTGGGTAGGAGATTGCATAGCTTCCGCAGCAGCAGGGCGGAAAGGGGGGGTAGCCATCTTATTCAGAAAGGGGATAGCCTCACAGATTCACCAGCTGCAGAAAGACCCGGAGGGGCGGTTTGTTTTCTGTAACGTAACCATTGCAAGAAGAAAACTTAGGTTAGGAAACATTTATGCGCCAAACACATTAGATATGAAATTTTATAAGAAACTGACTATGATCCTTAGTGCGAATAGCTCACTGCCTATGATGATAGGTGGCGACTTTAATGTGGCCTGGGATCCGCAGATGGATAGGTCACACCCCTCGGTGGCAGGAGGACGTAACAGAACAAGGGGGTTACCAGACATGTGCAACACTTTAGATCTTATAGATGTATGGCGCACGTTACACCCTGGAGATAAGGAATACACTCATCAATCAAGGGCACACCATACACATTCTAGGATTGACTATCTGTTGGTATCGAGAACCTTTTTTACCCATATTAGAGAAGCTGTCATAGGTCCTTGTGTAATTTCTGACCATGCAGCAGTTTGGATGACTTGGCAGATAGAAAACTCAGATAATGATATAAAGGGGTGGTCGTTTCCCAGTTATCTTTATGGCAATTAAAAATTCAGTGAATTCTTAGGTAAAAAGTGGGAGGAATACAAGTTATTTAATGAAGGAACAGTACAAAGTGCCTCGATCTATTGGGAAGCGGCTAAAGTGGTACTGAGAGGGCACATAATTAGTTTTGCTAGCCATTATAAAAAGGCTCGAGATAGAGAGATATTACGATTAGAGAAACGCTTGGCTAAATTAAGGCATCAATTTGGGAGGGACCCAAGTATTGGAGTAAGAAAGGATTTGGAAGCTGAACAGATAGCATTGAACTCATTACTCCATGAGCGAGCAGTAAAATCCCAAACATACTATAAATATCAGTTATACAAACATGGTGATAAGGGGGGCAAACTATTGGCAAGATTAGTGGCACCGCAATATACATCAAAGCATATCCTAGGAATCAAAGATAGAGAAGGTAGAGTGGTGCGCACTGATAAAAAAATTCAAGAGGTCTTCCGAGATTTTTTTCAAAATCTTTACAAAGCAGGAGATTCGCAGGGCCTACAGGGAGAGATATATCTGCAAAATATGATGACTCCCAAATTAACACAGAGAGAACGTATAAAATTGAACTCTCCTATTAGTAGTGATGAAGTGCATTGGGCCATTGGCCAAAGTAAGTTGGGGAAAACCCCCGGGCCGGACGGCTTCAAGGCCGAATTTTACAAAATACTGGGTGAGCATATAACCCCCGCTCTAACTGGGGCTTTTAATGAATGGGTGGAGGAAGGGCGATTGCCTGACTGTTTAAATCTGGCTCAAATTATAATACTACCCAAACCTAATCGAGACCCATTGTTAGCATCTTCCTATAGGCCTAGTTCGTTGTTAAATAATGAAGTGAAGCTATTCGCAAAGATATTAGCTAATCGTTTAAATAAAGTATTGCCAAGGTTAGTCAATGAAGCACAAGTAGGTTTTGTCCAGGACCGGTCTGTTTCCAAGAACTTACAGAGCATACTAACGGCCTTGGAGAGGCTTAAGCATGACCCGGAACCAGCCATTTTGATTAGTTTTGATGCCGAAAAGGCTTTTGACCGGGTGGAGTGGGCATTTATGTTCGATGTCTTGGATAGTTATGGATTCCAGGGCTGGTTTATACAAGCGATTAAGGCGCTATACTCCTCACCTAGAGCCAGAATAATGGTGAATGGAGGGAGATCTGAGGACTTTGAGATTAACAGGGGGACAAGGCAAGGTTGCCCTTTATCTCCGTTGTTGTTCGCCCTTTATTTAGACCCCATGATCAGAGATATCCAAGACTGTCAGGCTATAAAAGGAGTGCAGATAGGTCGGCAGGAATTCAAAATTGCGGCATTTGCTGATGACCTGTTGGTTATAATAACAAAGCCGAAGTCATCCTTGGAAAATTTACTAGAGCTTATCCATGAATTTGGGGATTATTCAGGCTTTAAACTGAATCTGGATAAATCAGAAGCTATAGCAGTAACATCAGATGCTCGTAATCTGTGGGCTGAGGGATTCCCTTTGACGTGGGCGGAAAAAGCATTCCGATATCTGGGGATTCTCCTGGCAGCTAATACTGCAGAGATATACAAATTAAATATTAATAGACTCTTAGAACAGACAGAGAGACAATTAGAAGCTTGGAACGTAGTGATGATGCCTTTGGGGGGACGCATTAGTCTCATCCGGATGGTGATACTGCCTAGGTGGCTATATGTGTTGCAAATATTGCCACTGCGACTCCTTAAAAAGGACATTAAGCAATTTTATAAAGTAGTGATGAGATTTTGCTGGGCAAAAAAGAAGGCAAAACTTAAGTTACAGTTTTTGATGGGTAATTGGAGTCAGGGAGGATTTGGTCTACCCCATCTAAGGTATTATAATATGGCCTGCCTGCTAAGATCATTGAGAGATTGGCTGTTTGGGACTAGTATACATGTACCGAGTGAATTGGAAAGGGCCTTCTTTCAGCCCTTTGATTTAATTGCCTTATTGCATACCAGAAAACAGATGATACCAAAAGCTTTTAGGCATAGCATTTTATTAGCGCCCCTTTGGGATGCATGGCAGTTTTTGGGGAGAAGCTTAGGGGGAGACCCAAAGATATCGGAGTTGATCACGATCAAGGGGAATCCAGAATTCTTACCAGGACTGGATAATTCGGTTTTTCAGCAATGGGCAACCAGAGGATATTGTAACTTAAAAAATATTCTAGATGCCTATGGAGAAATCAAACCCTTAGGCCAATTACTGTCACGTGATGAACAAAGATGGGGGGATACTTTTGCATATAACCAGATCCGACATTATGTTCATTCCTTGGGTAAGGAGAATCTTGCAGCCAAACTGGGAGAAAAAGTACAGTCCTTTTACGATGAAATCTCGCCTGAGACTACATCTATTTCGGGAATACATAGAAAACTGTGGGTCTTGATTCCGAGAAAAGGGCTGGAGCATCTCCGACAGCGATGGGAGGCAGATTTAAATCTGGATTTAACCAATTGGGATATTGACAAACACATTAAGAGGATACCTAAATTAGTTACAGGAGCCCGGTATAGGGAATGCGCTTTTAGGACACTCCATAGGGCATACTTTACACAAACACAACTGTTCCGATCAGGAGGGATTCACTCTCCAGTGTGTTTGAAATGTGGCCAACAGGAGAACACATTTTATCATGCATTTTGGGAATGTGTTAAAACACAGAGATTTTGGAGGAGAGTAGTGAAATTTTTATCTGATATCATATCAACGCAGATAACAGGTACCCCATGTCAGTTAATATTAGACTGTTTAGGATCATTTGGGGATTTGTCCGCGGCTAAGATATTATTGTGCCGTAAATTGAGTTTAGTTGCTAGGAAATGCATATTACAGGTTTGGGTGTCAGAAAGCCCTCCAGAATATTGGCACTGGCGTAATCAAGCGCATCAATTAATGGCTTGGGAAGCGCGGGAAGCAAGAGGATCCTGCAAACGTAAAAAGCGCTTCCTTAACATTTGGGGCCCCCTTTTGGGGACTCTAACTCAGAAAGGTAGAAGCCATATTCTTAATTCGATGTGAAATCGTTAAGTTCTGGCACATGAAATAAGGGAATATTCTGTGAACCACAACCATACTCACATAACATGATACAGCTGTCTTCCACGATAGGTAAGATAGGATAAATTAAAGGGTTAGGGAGGGGGGGGAGGGAGGGGGGGGGAAATAAACTGTTAAATACTTAGGGATGGAATATACCTGAGGAATGCTATTGCAGAAAATCACATGCTTCAGAGAATTATAGATGACCTTTGGTGCAGTTATACTAAGAATATTGTTATTAATAAAATTGGTGGGGGGGGGTGGTAAATAAACAACAACAAGGCACTGGTGGGAGGAGGAGGTAAAAATGTAAAATGTTTGATGACAGTAAGTAGAGAGGTTTACTTGTTATGTAATCACCATGCAGGTTGCAATGTTGTATTGAGGCTACTGTATTGAAGTGGATTTGTCCTTCTTGACTTGTCATCAATAAAAACCGTTGAAATATAAAGTGGAGGAGGTTGTTAAAGTTATCAAGGATTTGCCTGCAGGGAAGGCTCCGGGTTTGGATGGACTGCCAAATGATTTTTATAGAACTTTTTTAGGGGAGCTTGCTCCCCTATTGGTGGAGATTCTTAACGGTATTCGTAGTGGAGCAGGTTTACCACCATCAATGATGGAAGCTTGGATAGCTGTGATTCCAAAGCCCGGTAAGGACAAGAGCAAGTGCGCTTCTTATCGCCCAGCCTCCATCTTTAATTCTGATGTCAAAATTATAGCTAAAGTTCTAGCGAATAGGTTAGCTAAGGTACTTCCGGATTTAATCCATCCCGACCAGGTAGGGTTTGTCCCTCAGAGGCAGGCCAAGGATAATATACGGTGTATGATCAACTTACTTCATGTAGCTAAAAAAACTAGAGTGCCCATGTGTCTACTGGGGTTAGATGCCGAAAAGGCATTTGATCGGGTTCATTGGCCTTTCATGTTGAGCGTTATGGAGCGATTTGGTTTTGGGGCTGAGTTCCGGGGATGGACTCAGGTGCTTTATAATTCTCCTAAAGCTTGTGTCCGTATAAATGGTGGAAATTCTTCCTTGTTTTCTCTGTCTCGAGGTACACGTCAGGGTTGTCCTCTGTCGCCCATGCTGTTTGCCTTAGTGATGGAGCCCCTTTCCATTTCTATTCGTTCTAATATAAATATCTCCGGGGTATTAAGTATTTAGGGGTTCTCCTTACAAAACACTTTTCTGAATTATTTTCGGCTAATTACCCTGCCCTGTTGCGGGAATTGTATAAAGACATGGAGGCCTGGGGTTCCATTGAATTATCATGGTTTGGTAGGATTGCTACTTTGATAATGAACGTGTTGCTGCGTTTGCTGTATCTTTTTCAGGTTCTTCCTGTCACGGGGTATTTTTTTCAGGCCTTCAGAATCGCTTGTCTCGCTTTGTTTGGTCCAATAAGTGGCCACGAATTTCCAGGAACGTGCTGTCTCGCGACCAGAAAAAAGGCCTGGGTGTTCCGAATATATTTTGGTATTACAAGGCAGCGCAGGCTTTGGCCGCTATCGAGTGGTTTCATGCGAGCCCCCAGAAGAGCTGGATTGGTTTAGAGCAGGTTTCCGTGGGACGTTGCCCTTTGCGTTCTGCAATGTGGTTACCTCGGAAGTCTCGCTCTTTAAATAGTGATGTTTGTCCTACGGTACTTGCAACTTTTTATTATTGGGACAGATTATTTGCTAAGCCAGACATGGTTCTTTCCAAACATACGCCGTTAATAAATAATCCTCTTTTTCCACCTGGTCTTGAATCCAGGCCTTTCTCAAAGTGGTTTTTTGTGGGTTTGGAGACATGGGGTCAATTTTTCGAGGATGATGAATTTATTCCCTTTGACACTCTGGTTGCTACTTATGCAATATCGCCAAGAGACTTCTTTGTATATACTCAGGTGAAGCACTTCCTTTCTGCAGCTGCAATAAAGGAAAAGTGCTCAGAGAGGCCTCTTTTTTGGAAGACCTGTGTGCAGATTCTAGGGGAACAAGGGGTCATTTCTAGCCTATATAATTATCAACTCATGCAGATGCGGCTTCCCGTTGAGTATCGTTCGCTGTGGCTGCGGGAGCTGGATGTAGAATTGGATGATGATGATTGGTCCCTTATGGAGTCAGCCTTATCGAGAATATCTCTGTTCCTTTTAAAGAAAATGCGGTAAAAGTTCTTTATAGGTGGTAGTTAACACCAGTGCGCCTTCATCACATGTTCCCTAGGGTATCCCCTTTGTGCTGGAGGAACTGTGGGCAAAAGGGTACTAGGGGCCACATTTGGTGGTCCTGTGTTAAGGTTCGGGCTTTCTGGAAAGCTATACAGAATTGGATTTCTAAGCCCCTTAAGTGGTCTCCTGAATTTTTTCTTTTTCCAAAAAAAAACCACCTGGACTCACTACATCTCAGTCCCTGTTGGTTCGGCATGCCATGTCGGCAGCTAGGGTTATTTTGGCTGCTCACTGGAAGTCTTCTCAAGTCCCTTCTGTGGTTATCTGGTTAAACAAGTTGTGGTAAATTTGTGAAATGGAGAGGCTTTGGGCCATAAGTCATAAAACTCTGTCTAAATGGGAAGCTATTTGGGACCCCCTTTTTGTCTCATTGTACATACTGATAGGCTGGTGGGGGGAGGGGGGTGGTGGGGGGTTTGTTTATGTTTTGGGTTGGGGGGTGTATGGATAAAAAGGGTTATAAAATCTAGAAGATCGTCAGATAATTTCATATTTTTGAGAGTTGTTTATTCTGATTTTCTGTTTTTGATGTTTGTGTATCAGTCATTCAGAGGCTCGGCCTGTGTATTGTATTAGATGTTGTTAAAGGGTTTGAGTTCTGTTCTTATGTATTGTGTCTCAAAATTCAATAAAGACTTCTATAAATTAAAAAAAAAAAAACTGTTTCTGTTCAGTAACATCCAAGTATGCATTCGTGCACCTAACTGTAGCTGCACCCACTTCCTCCCCCCCCCCCAGATTCTGCATATCGTTCCGAGATTTCCATTCGAAAATCTAAGCCTGTTCCTTAAGAGTGTGCATAACTTAATTGGTTAATTAGCTGTTAATTGGATGTTAACAAGCAATTATCAGCTCTAATTGGCAATTGAGAGTTACGTGCCTAAATTGGAAGTCGCATAGTTGAAAAGGGGGCGGGGCATGGGCTTTTGTATAATCTGTGCACATTATTACAGAATTCACCCGCTCTGCACCTAATTTAGGTGTCTGGGTTTACGCCAAGTAAAATGTGGCCTAAATGGTTGTGACCACATTTGGTCGCGTGGAGAGGCACTTGAGGTATTCTATATACCATGTGGAAATTTTAAGCTGATTCTATAAAATTTAGGCATACTTTACAGAACATGCGTAGGTGTATTTTTTCCATGCGCAATTTTCAGGGGCCATATAGAATGCCAGGTCAATGGCGACGCACGTGAGCTCACTTCAGTGTAGGCAGATAGCCGTGTAAATGCTACTGTTCTGTAAACACCTGCGCCTAACTGCCTGGTAACATCCCCGACCTACCCATGCCCCTCCCAGCTTCCTTCCCTTGTACAGATTGTATTGTGTTTGTAATTAAGACATTATCATAATAAACAATAAAATTAAAGAATAAGTAAGAAAAATCCAACATCATACAAAAGTAAAAACTCCTCTGGTATGAGGAACGGTTAAAGAGGTTAGGGCTCTTCAGCTTGGAAAAGAAAAGGATGAGGGGGAGATATGATTGAGGTCTACAAAATCCTGATTGGTGTAGAGCGAGTAGAAGTAAATCAATTTTTACTCGTTTCAAAAGTACAAAGACTAGGGCGGTGATGTCGAACCTTTCAGAGACCGAGTGCCCAAATACGTGTCTAAGTGCCCAAATGGAAGGGAATTGGGACTTGATATACCGCCTTTCTGAAGTTTTTTGCAACTACATTCAAAGTGCATAATTTATAATATTCTATAAGTGACGTTTAAGTTGGAGACATTCCCATGCTACACCCTGGTTTACCCCTCCCCCCTTGAATTTACATGCTGTAGCTCTTAGATTCAACCTTATAGAAGGGTACTTCGTTCACTTTTTCACATTCCTGCCAGTTTGGGTGCGTCTGATGCACTGGCCCAGAAAATTCTCTTCCTTGATCAGTAGTAGCTTTCCGTAGAAGTAATTTTTATTTTATTTTTATTTATTACATTTGTATCCCACATTTTCCCGCATAGCAGTAGGCTCAATGTGGCTTACAGGTTCCGGAGAGGAGAGTACCAACTCTGGGAATATATACAGAGTGGAAAGTAGAGTAACTGTATAGGTGCAAGGAAGCTGATAAGGTTCCGGAAAAGAGAATACAACTCTGGGACGAATATATAGTAGCATATAGAGAGAATTAATCCCAATGAGGCTGAGTAGGAATAAGGGTAGAAATACACTTAATTAATAAAACAATGGGCCCTGAGAAATATGTTTAGTCTGAATGTGAACAAAACTAAGTTTTGTGGTTTAATAATTCTGATTGCAAGATTCCTTTCGTAATCCCTCCGAATGACGATGAATATCTGACTGTGGACTGAATGTGTTTAGTGTGTTTTTGGACTTTTCCCTGTCTTTTGAAAACCAAGTTAATTATTTAAAAGGGCATTTTTAAAGCTTAAATGTCTTAAACTTGTTTGGCCCTATTTACTTTTAAAGTATGCACATTAGTCCACAAAATTATTCACGGTGAAGCTCCAGGAACGCTAAAAGATCATCTCGAACTTTCCTTAACCTCCACTTCCCTAATTGCAAAGGCATAAAATACAAGGCGCTGCACGCATCAACCTTTTCTTACATAAGTATGCAATTCTGGAATATACTACCACGCAACTTGAAAACAATCCACGAACTAACCAACTTCCGCAAACTACTGAAGACTCATCTCTTTGATAAAATTAATTGTAAGGATCAATACACATGAAGTCCACACTCACTGTTTTCAGAAATACAGCAATACATTCTCTTCTGAACTCTCATCGCCCGTAATTTTATCACATTTATACCGTTACTCACATAAAATGTTATACCGAATGTTCTTTCGCTAATGTTCTTCAATTTCCCATTGTCTCTTTCCACTGTTCCATTGTTCTTTTCCTTGTCCTATTCCCTAACGATACTTTGACTTTGTCTTCGCTTAACTTCTCACAATGTAATCCATAGCTGATTTGTAACAAATCGTATTTCCATTATTTACAATGTATTGTAAGCCACACTGAGCCCGCAAATAGGTGGGAAAATGTGGGACACAAATGCAATAAAATAAATCATTTTGCTCTATTAGTGCAATAAAGCAAAAATACTTACCTGTAACAGGTTCTCAGAGGTCAGCACACCGAGTATTCTCAGATTTGACAGATGTCATCCGCCAAGTTCTAGCAGTATCCCACCGTGTATGTACTGGTGCCTTCCCACCTGATGTACAAGTACAGGTCCTCCAGTCAGGTGAAAAAGCAAAAAGCCTATAACTAAAGGCAACTCCTAGGGGAGGTGGGAGGGTATGTGATGCGTAATTAATGTCTTTCTTTTCATATCCCAACAGTTAATGAGGCTGAACAGGAGCTCAAGCGAGAGCAGAATCAAGAAGAATCTGTTATACAAACGGAAGGAAATGATGATCGGAATATTTCCCAAAGGATGGAGAGGAGACACCCGAGGAATCATCAGCAGGAGAAGGAGGAGAGAGACCAAGCCGGAGAAACGCCTTGTGGAATTACTGAGTGTGAGAGAAGTGACAGGGAGCTCACAAACATCCCTGAGCACCAGAGACACTTGAGAACAAAGAGTCCCTTCCACGATAGTAACAGTGATCCAGAACCTTCTAAACTCCCCCAAGAAGAGAGGACAGAGAATGAATCCTTTGTGTGTGGCAACTGTGGAATAATCTGCAATAGGGATGATAATTTTTTATTGGCTAAGAGAACCGACAGTAGGGTGAGATCCATTTCATGCTCTCACTGTGAAAAGAGTTTCAGAGAGAAGATAAATTTCAAATTAAACCAGAGAATTCATGCTGAATTTAAACCATTTTCATGTACTGAATGTAGCAAATGTTTTTCTCATCAGAACTCATTAATTACACATCAAATGACACACACTGGAAACATGAAGCACATCAGAAAGAAACATTTTACATGTACTGAGTGTAATAAGAGTTTCACTACTTCATCGTATCTGAAAGTGCACCAAATAATCCACAGTGGACAGATGCCCTTTACATGCACCGAGTGTGGTAAAAGTTTCCTTTTTTCCTCAGTTTTGAAAAGGCACCGAGTAATCCACAGTAGACAGAAACCTTTTCCATGTAGTGAGTGTGGTAAAAGTTTCAGTGATCTGTTAAGACTAAAGAGCCATCAATTGCTCCACAGTGGAAAGAAAAGTTTTATATGTACTGAATGTAATAAAAGTTTCACCAGGTTATCAAATCTGAAAATTCACCAAAACATTCACAGTGGAAAGAAATCTTTTACATGTATTGACTGTGGAAAAAGTTTCATTCAGCAAGCACATCTGAAAACTCATCAAATGATCCACAATGGAAAGAAACCTTTTACGTGCTCTGAGTGTAATAAAAGTTTCACTCGTTCATCAAACCTGAACATTCATCAAATGATCCACAGTGGAAAGAAACCTTTTACGTGTTCTGAGTGTAATAAAAGTTTTACTCGTTCATCATGCCTGAAAATCCACCAAACCATCCACAATGGCAAGAAACCTTTTCTATGTATTGAGTGTGGTAAAGGTTTCAGTGAGCTGTCACAACTGAAGAGGCATCAAATGATTCACAGTGGTTTTATATGTACAGAGTGTAATAACATTTTCACCAGCTCATCAAATCTGAAAATGCACCAAATAATTCACGATGGAAAGACACCTTTTACATGTACTGAATGTTGTAAAAGTTTCATTGAGCTCTCACAGCTAAAAAGGCATCAATGGATCCACAGTGGAAGGAAACCTTTTACGTGTACTGAGTGTAATAAAAGTTTCACCAGTTCATCAAATCTGAAAATTCACCAAAACATTCACAGCGGAAATAAACCTTTTACATGTATTGAATGCGGTAAAAGTTTCATTCAGCAATCACATTTGAAAAGTCATCAAATGATCCACAGTGGAATGAAACCTTTTACTTGCACTGAGTGTAATAAAAGTTTCAGTCGTTCCTCATATCTGAAAATCCACCAAATAACCCACACCAGGAAGAAACCTTTTACATTATAGCTAAAAATACATCAAGTAACGCAGAGTGGAATGAATCCTTTTATATGCACTAAGTGTAATGAAAGTTTCACTGGGTTATCATATGTGAAAATCCACCAAAGAATCCACAATCAAAAGAACCCTTTTATATTATACTAAATGTGTTAAAAGGTTCATTTGGTCCTCAGACCTGAAAAGACACCAAGTAATAATACGCAGTGTAAAGAAATGTTTTATGTATGTTGAGTGTATTGAAAATTTCACTTTGCCATCATTTCTGAAAATCCACTAAAGATTCCACAGTGGCTATTAATCAGCAATATCCGCATTGTCATACAGCTTTGCCAGTGTAGACTGGCCTCTTAAAGACCTTGGAAAACTGGTTGTATGAATGAGGAAACTCCTCAATGCCCATGAGATCATTTATAAGAATCATTCTAGGCTTAGACTGTACATTTCCTAGCTCTGAAGTAGAAATGGGTCTCAGAGAAATAGATTATATCTATTGAGCTACTATCATAGGTCTCCAGGCTTATACGGACAGAGTAACAGGAGTTAGATAATGAATAAGGAGAACAATTTAAAGAAAGTTGTATGTGGAGTTAGAAAGGTACATGAAAATGATCTCAGCTAGGGTAGGAGTGGATAAGCCAAGTCCTGCTGTATTTGCAGCTGGTGGTAATCATCGTGTGGGTAAGACTAGTTAGTTGCTTCTTCCAATAAAGGCTTGGAAAAAGAGCTAAGCTGTCACCTACTTCCTGAAGTAGTGATTCTTCTTATTTTACATTTTTATTGAGCTTTTAAATGTAACCTTTGCTACAGAATTTTTTTGAAACTGAAACAGGTAATAGTAACAAAGCAGGAATTAACAAATTGATATTCAAGAGATTAATATTTCTTAATATCCAAGTTCCTCAAAAAAAAGGAGGGAAAAGGATACAGAACATGAGAGATGATGTCAGTAAACAATAAGAAAATCATAAATGAAAACGTTATTTAGAAAGGTTACAATATAATTTAACCCTGTTGGCTAGATCTATGAACAATAACACAAAACTCCCATCATTCAGGAGGCTTCGGTACTACAGTAACTTCTTTCTTAGTATCTGGAAACAATTTCAGTTGTTTGGGGTGCCAAAATCTGTACATCTGTCCATTCAACCTGGTAGGAAGCTGTCAGGATTGCAGGAGGTCAAAATTATTGCTGGACATACTTATATTAATATGAAATCAGTTTGACAATATTAAACCACCTTCTGACCTCTGATAAACTCTCCCCCCTCTCCTGCAGGAACCATTGAGGATGAAATGGGCCAAATGGTGCTCAGAGAGAGAGGCCTGATAGCCCTTTGGTTTCTCAATTACTCTTGATTAACATACCTTTTGTTCCATCTGGGAGCAGGGCTTCAGAGCAACCAAAGCTAGACAGTGTGGCTCCATGACTAGTAACTTTAAACAGGACAACCTGTGAAAGTTGTCACCTTTCCTGACTTCAGAAAGTATCTGGAGTTCTGTAAAGGAAATAACTGGGAAAGAGAAGTTTTTGATCTCTCTCTGCTCCTGTTCCCTCTCAGTTCTTATTAGGTATAAAGCAGAGCTCACTAGGGCTCTCTCTCTCTCTCTGTCTTTCTCTGTGCAGCAGAGCACAGAGCTCAGCTTGGGGTCTACTGCCCCCCCCTTTTCTCTGTCTGGGGCACTGCTCTCTGTCCAGGGGCATCTCTGCCCTCTCTCCCTGCAAGCAGAGCACACCGGGCTCTGCATGCACTACTTCTTTCTCTCTCTTCCTTAAACACACACAGATACAGGCATACCTGTACTAAATGCTGTGAGCCAATGCATATATGCAAATATAATATACTTTATATATCCAAATCCGTGTGGATTGCGTATTCTTTGGGAACCCACTGCCTCTGTGAAGTGGACCCCGGGACCACCCTAGACAATGATATCTGACATCTTGGGGGCTCATCCGGGATGGAATAGACTGAAATTAAATGGAAGTAAACATGGAATCACGTTTTCACCTCATTTCTTTTGTAAATGGATTATTCTGTTTTGAGCATGTTTCAGGGACAAGTGGTTTTCATAAGTCAAAATAATAAAAATAAGTATTTTGTTTCATGCTTATCTCTCATGTGTTGAAATATAACTAAATGGGCTATAAGCCCCTAATGCAGTCCATTGGTTTTCTTATATTTTGTTCTTGTGATGGCTTCTACTGTGCCCAAACTGGAAATACAGTGAGACAGAATAATAGAATTCAGTAACATCCAAAACTTATTTTTTATGTTTTAATCATTTTTATTAAAAGTAAAACATGTTGGTTGATAAGCTTCATACATGGCACAATATAAACTTTTACAGAGAACATACCCCAAGAACCCTTCCCCTCCCTCCCTATAAACCCACCAGACTTTCCATCCGCCAAAATAACACAACGGATGTACAGATCAGTAGGACCCAAAGCAGCACAGAACAAGTCATAAACACAGTTTATACCAAATTGTTTAACCATCATTAGGTTTTGCTTTGGGTTTAACAAGCAACACCATGTGCAAGGTCTATATAAATGAATTTAAACAATCTATGTTTAAGGCATATGCACCAAATATGTAATACTTGGTAGCAATAATGAAATAGTGATGGAATGTTCACATAGCAGGCAGCCAACAGATTTATTTCCCACTGAAAATAATTAACTTTGTATGAACTTGGTGGCTAGTACTGTGCTGCTTGCTATTTTGTATTTTGGCGGTGTATTGTTTTCCTGCATAATAAAATTGGACTTGCAAATATTTTTCTGCCACAGCTTTAATTAACGAAAGCACACGATTTCCTACTGGATCATATTCATACAAGTGACCTGATAAAACTGGGAAGATAGTTCTGTTTGAGAAGCTTGTTAACACAGACTACACTATTTCAAAACAAGAAACTTGAGAAACGGAAGCTGCTGGGCTAGCTGGCTTGGAGACATAGCATCTAAAAGACATTTCACACTTCATACAAATTTCAATAACACCTGTTGAGGGGTAAATAAGGCCAGCTTTACTATTCTGTGTTATAAATGAACACGGGGCCCTTTCTACGAAGCTGCGACAAAAGGGCTGGTGCTGGCATCGGTGCATGGCCATTTTTTTGGGGGGGGAACCTTTACCGCCACCCATTGAGGTGGCGGTAAGGGCTCCCATTTTAACCTGGTGGTAACCGGGCAGCACATGGCACACTCTGGTGCTACAAAAATAAATACATTTTGTAGCAGTGGAAGTGACGGCGTGCTAGAGGTGGGAAATACTTCCTGTATAGCGAGCGGTAAGCCCACGTTGGGCTTACTGCCACTTAGTAAAAAGGAGCCCACAGTTCGCTGCCACTATCATCACTGAAAGTGTTGTGTAGTCCCCATCCCTTGCATCTGGGGAGGGGAAAACACTTCAGCCCTAGTGGCTGGAATAAGAGAGACAATCAGACTTAGGTGTAGGCGCAACCAGTAAAAATCTTTATTGGTATTTCACTAAGCCAATTCAAAATAATTGTTCTCTCTGGAGCAGGTTGTCACATAGAAAAGCCAGACGCAAAGACTGAATAACAAAATCTGCTCAACAAAACTTTCTCAGTTTTCATTTATATACTGTTATAAGTTTAATTTCTCCTAAATCATGTGATTTCTCCTACTAACTTATTAGTCTCTATAAGGATTTTCCTGTTTTCTTCCATTACACATATATGGTAATATTTTGTTATTTTTATATGTATACAAAAATGGCAATTTCCTCTATTCTATCATCCTCTCCTGCTTGTGCTCACTTGCACACTTTGTGGCCATTGGCTAATCCCTTATCAGTAAAGCATGTTCTCCGAGGACAAGCAGGCTGCTTGTTCTCACTGATGGGGTTGACGTCCTCGGCAGCCCCCTCCATCGGAAAGTTTACTAGCAAAGGCCTTTGCCAGTCCTCGCGCGCCCATGCGCACTGCGCATGCGCGGCCGTCTTCCCGCCCGAAACCGGCTCGAGCCGGCCAGTCTTCTTTCGTCCGCGCTCGGTACGGTCGTGTTACGCCGTTCGTGCCCCAGAGAGTCGACCTCGCGCGTCCTCTTTGACGTGTTTTTTCCTTGTTTTTTCTTTTAAAAAGTTCGGGAAGCGCTCCGGAAGTGTTCCGGAAGACCCTTTCGGGTTTTCTGCCCTTCCCGTAATTTTCACAGTTTTTGCCCCGTAAGTTTTCTTTCGTTGTCGGGGTAGGCCTAGTTTGGCCTCGGTCGAGATTTTTCTCCCTTTAAATTTTGGTGCTTCAATTTTCGCCATTTCGGCCTTTGATTTCGCCGGCGTGATTTTTCCGCCCATGACATCGAAGCCTTCCAGCGGCTTCAAGAAGTGCACCCAGTGCGCCCGGGTAATCTCGCTCACTGATAGGCACTCTGCGTGTCTTCAGTGTCTAGGGGCCCAGCACCGCCCTCAGAACTGCAGTCTGTGTTCCCTGTTACAAAGGCGGACTCAGGTAGCGAGATTAGCCCAGTGGAACGTTTTGTTCTCGGGCTCTTCGTCGACATCGGCACCGGAGGCATCGAGTGCATCGACGTCGTCAGCGTCCGGACCATCTTCCTTGGCTGCCGCTCCATCGACTGCATCGAGGCATCGGACCTCTGCATCGGCGCCGAGGCATCGGGCGACTGCATCGACGTCGATGGTACCGAGACTTCGTCTGCTGATGTCGTCGGACGGAGGTGCATCGTCAGGAGTGCAGGTGAGGGCTGTCCATTCCCCTGCTGGTGGCGGTGAGCCTTCGGGTGGGTCTCCTCCTACCCTGAGGGCTCCTGCGGTACAGCCCCCCCGGGATCGACCTTCTTCGGTCTCGGCCCCGAGGAAGCGACGGATGGATTCTACGTCCTCCTCGTCGGTGCCGGGGAGCTCCGGTGACATGCTTCGGAAGAAGTCGAAGAAGCATCGACACCGGTCTCCTCCCCGTGTCGGCACCGAGAGCTCTGGGTCGCCGAGGGATTCGGCACCCAGCAGGCATCGGCACCGAGAGGACCGCTCACCCTCTGTTCAGGAGGTGTCGATGCGCTCCACTCTGGACAGCCCGGAACAGCCTCCTCGCCCGGAACAGGTTCTGACGTCGACGCCTGCATCGACCTCTCAGCCTTTTTCTGCAGCCACTCTGAACGAGAGCCTCCGGGCCGTTCTCCCAGAGATTCTGGGAGAGCTGTTGCGCCCTACCCCTCCGGTACCGGCGGTGCTTGCGCCTCCGGTACCGTCGAGCATGGCGCCGGCTGGTCCATCGCCCAGGTTGAGGTCCCCGACGTCGGTACCGCGTGCGGTGCCGACCGCGGCCACCTCCCAGGAAGGCTCCCCGACTACGTCGGCGGAGGGAGCTTCGCCGATGCGGGCGAGGGAGTCTACCTCTCGATGCCCCCATCGTGGACGTGGCTCCACGGAGTCGAGCCGGGCGAGGTTGCAGACACAGGTCCGTGAGCTTGTGTCTGACACCGAGGGTGAGGCCTCGTGGGAGGACGAAGAAGACCCCAGATATTTCTCTGACGAGGAGTCTGAGGGTCTTCCTTCTGATCCCACTCCCTCTCCTGAAAGACAGCTTTCTCCTCCTGAGAGTCTGTCTTTCGCTTCCTTTGTCCGGGAGATGTCTACGGCCATCCCCTTCCCGGTGGTTGTGGAGGACGAGCCCAGGGCTGAAATGTTTGAGCTCCTGGACTATCCTTCTCCACCTAAGGAAGCGTCCACTGTTCCCTTGCATCATGTCCTGAAAAAGACATTGCTTGCGAACTGGACCAAGCCATTAAGTAATCCCCACATTCCCAAGAAGATCGAGTCCCAGTACCGGATCCATGGGGACCCAGAGCTGATGCGCACTCAGTTGCCTCACGACTCTGGAGTTGTGGATTTGGCCCTAAAGAAGGTTAAGAGTTCTAGGGAGCATGCTTCGGCGCCCCCGGGCAAGGACCCTAGAACCTTAGACTCCTTTGGGAGGAAGGCCTACCATTCTTCTATGCTCGTGGCCAAGATCCAGTCTTACCAGCTCTACACGAGCATACACATGCGGAACAATGTGCGGCAGTTGGCGGGCTTGGTTGATGCTCTTCCCCCTGAGCAAGCCAAGCCTTTTCAGGAGGTGGTCAGGCAGCTGAAGACGTGCAGAAAATTCCTGGCCAGAGGAGTTTATGACACTTTTGATGTTGCGTCCAGGGCCGCTGCTCAAGGTGTGGTGATGCGCAGGCTCTCATGGCTGCGTGCCGCCAACCTGGAGAATAGAATCCAGCAGCGGATTGCGGACTCGCCTTGCCGTGCGGACAACATTTTTGGAGAAAAAGTCGAGCAGGTGGTAGAGTCTCTCCACCAGCGGGACACCGCATTCGACAAGTTCTCCCGCCGGCAGCCTTCAGCATCTACCTCTACAGGTAGAAGATTTTTCGGGGGAAGGAAGACTGGTCCCTATGCTTCTGGTAAGCGTAGGTACAATCCTCCTTCCCGACAGCCTGCGGCCCAGGCTAAGCCCCAGCGCGCTCGCTCTCGTCAGCAGCGTGCGCCTCAGCAAGGCCCCGCGGCTCCCCAGCAAAAGCAAGGGGCGAGCTTTTGACTGGCTCCAGCAGAGCATAGCCGACATCCAAGTGTCAGTGCCGGGCGACCTGCCAGTCAGAGGGAGGTTGAAAGCTTTTCACCAAAGGTGGCCTCTCGTAACCTCCGATCAGTGGGTTCTGCAAATAGTCCGGCAAGGATACACCCTCAATTTGGCCTCAAAACCTCCAAATTGTCCACCGGGAGCTCAGTCTTACAGCTTCCAGCACAAGCAGGTACTTGCAGAGGAACTCTCCGCCCTTCTCAGCGCCAATGCAGTCGAGCCCGTGCCATCCGGGCAGGAAGGGCTGGGATTCTATTCCAGGTACTTCCTTGTGGAAAAGAAAACAGGGGGGATGCGTCCCATCCTAGACCTAAGGGCCCTGAACAAATATCTTGTAAAAGAAAAGTTCAGGATGCTTTCCCTGGGCACCCTCCTCCCCATGATTCAGCAAAACGATTGGCTATGCTCTCTGGACTTGAAGGATGCCTACACTCACATCCCGATACTGCCAGCTCACAGACAGTATCTGCGATTTCAGTTGGGCACACGCCACTTCCAGTACTGTGTGCTACCCTTTGGGCTCGCCTCTGCGCCCAGGGTGTTCACAAAGTGCCTAGCTGTGGTAGCAGCGGCACTTCGCAGGCTGGGGGTGCACGTGTTCCCATATCTCGACGATTGGCTGGTGAAGAACACCATCCAAGGCAGGAGCCCTGCAGTCCATGCAGATGACTATTCGCCTCCTGGAGCTACTGGGGTTTGTGATAAATTACCCAAAGTCCCATCTTCTCCCAGTGCAGAAACTCGAATTCATAGGAGCCCTGCTGGATTCTCGGACGGCTCACGCCTATCTTCCAGAGGCGAGAGCCAACAACTTGTTGTCCCTCGTCTCGCGGGTGCGTGCGTCCCAGCAGATCACAGCTCGGCAGATGTTGAGATTGCTGGGCCACATGGCCTCCACAGTTCATGTGACTCCCATGGCCCGCCTTCACATGAGATCTGCTCAATGGACCCTAGCCTCCCAGTGGTATCAGGCCGCTGGGGGTCTAGAGGACGTGATCCACCTGTCCACGAGTTTTCTCAAATCCCTGTATTGGTGGACGATTTGCTCCAATTGACTCTGGGACGTCCCTTCCAAATTCCTCAGCCGCAAAAAGTGCTGACCACGGATGCGTCTCTCCTGGGATGGGGAGCTCATGTCGATGGGCTTCACACCCAAGGAAGTTGGTCCCTCCAAGAACGCGATCTACAGATCAACCTTCTGGAGTTGCGAGCGATCTGGAACGCTCTGAAGGCTTTCAGAGATCGGCTGTCCCACCAAATTATCCAAATTCAGACAGACAACCAGGTTGCCATGTACTATGTCAACAAGCAGGGGGGCACCGGATCTCGCCCCCTGTGTCAGGAAGCCGTCAGCATGTGGCTCTGGGCTCGCCGTCTCGGCATGGTGCTCCAAGCCACATATCTGGCAGGCGTAAACAACAGTCTGGCCGACAGACTGAGCCGGATTATGCAACCTCACGAGTGGTCGCTCAACTCCAGAGTGGTGCGCCAGATCTTCCAAGTGTGGGGCACCCCCTTGGTGGATCTCTTCGCATCTCGAGTGAACCACAAAGTCCCTCAGTTCTGTTCCAGGCTTCAGGCCCCCGGCAGACTGGCATCGGATGCCTTCCTCCTGGATTGGGGGGAGGGCCTGCTGTATGCTTATCCTCCCATTCCTCTGGTGGGGAAGACTTTGTTGAAACTCAAGCAAGACCGAGGCACCATGATTCTGATTGCTCCTTTTTGGCCGCGTCAGATCTGGTTCCCCCTTCTTCTGGAGTTATCCTCCGAAGAACCGTGGAGATTGGAGTGTTTTCCGACCCTCATCACACAGGACGAAGGGGCGCTTCTGCACCCCAACCTCCAGTCTCTGGCTCTCACGGCCTGGATGTTGAGGGCATAGACTTTGCCTCTTTGGGTCTGTCAGAGGGTGTCTCCCGCATCTTGCTTGCTTCCAGGAAAGACTCCACTAAGAGAAGTTACTTCTTCCATTGGAGGAGGTTTGCCGTCTGGTGTGACAGCAAGGCCCTAGATCCTCGCTCTTGTCCTACACAGACCCTGCTTGAATACCTTCTGCACTTGTCTGAGTCTGGTCTCAAGACCAACTCTGTAAGGGTTCACCTTAGTGCAATCAGTGCATACCATTACCGTGTGGAAGGTAAGCCGATCTCAGGACAGCCTTTAGTTGTTCGCTTCATGAGAGGTTTGCTTTTGTCAAAGCCCCCTGTCAAGCCTCCTACAGTGTCATGGGATCTCAATGTCGTTCTCACCCAGCTGATGAAACCTCCTTTTGAGCCACTGAATTCCTGCCATCTGAAGTACTTGACCTGGAAGGTCATTTTCTTGGTGGCAGTTACTTCAGCTCGTAGAGTCAGTGAGCTTCAGGCCCTGGTAGCCCAGGCCCCTTACACCAAATTTCATCATAACAGAGTAGTCCTCCGCACTCACCCTAAGTTCTTGCCAAAGGTCGTGTCGGAGTTCCATCTGAACCAGTCAATTGTCTTGCCAACATTCTTCCCCCGTCCTCATTCCTGCCCTGCTGAACGTCAGCTGCACACATTGGACTGCAAGAGAGCATTGGCCTTCTACCTGGAGCGGACACAGCCCCACAGACAGTCCGCCCAATTGTTTGTTTCTTTTGATCCCAATAGGAGGGGAGTGGCTGTAGGGAAACGCACCATATCCAATTGGCTAGCAGATTGCATTTCCTTCACTTACGCCCAGGCGGGGCTGGCTCTTGAGGGTCATGTCACGGCTCATAATGTTAGAGCCATGGCTGCGTCGGTAGCCCACTTGAAGTCAGCCTCCATTGAAGAAATTTGCAAAGCTGCGACGTGGTCATCTGTCCACACATTCACATCTCATTACTGCCTGCAGCAGGATACCCGACGCGACAGTCGGTTCGGGCAGTCAGTTCTTCAGAACCTGTTTGGGCTTTAGGATCCAACTCCACCCCCCGAGGGCCCTGTTTGTTCTGTTCCAGGCTGCACTCTCAGTTAGTTGGTAAATTTTTTAGGTCAATCTCTTTAATGTCCTCGCCGTTGCGAGGCCCAATTGACCATGGTTGTTGTTTTGAGTGAGCCTGGGGGCTAGGGATACCCCATCAGTGAGAACAAGCAGCCTGCTTGTCCTCGGAGAAAGCGAATGCTACATACCTGTAGAAGGTATTCTCCGAGGACAGCAGGCTGATTGTTCTCACAAACCCGCCCGCCTCCCCTTTGGAGTTGAGTCTTTCTTTGAAGTGTATTGTCTTGCTACATACTGGACTGGCCGGCTCGAGCCGGTTTCGGGCGGGAAGACGGCCGCGCGTGCGCATGGGCGCGCGAGGACTAGCAAAGGCCTTTGTTAGTAAACTTTCCGATGGAGGGGGCTGCCGAGGACGTCAACCCCATCAGTGAGAACAATCAGCCTGCTGTCCTCAGAGAATACCTTCTACAGGTATGTAGCATTCGCTATCTCAGCGTGCAAAAACCTTGTAGCAAACAAGTAGTATGAAACACCTGGTGTCCTTCTCTCTGAACACATATTTCCAGTGGAACATCTTGGTCTCTGCAGGGTCCTCAGTTTCTCTTCAGCATCAAGTTTATATCCATTTGTTTCTCCCATATCTGGGTCGCATAGCCTCAGTTCCTCCTGTGTTTCTCCTTGACGTGACCAATACTTTCCATGTACTGATCAAGCACTCTGCTTACAATCAGCTGCAGGGAGAAACTAAAAATATGCTGATGACAGCAAATCTGAGGGCTAGCAAGCCCATCTTACAGGCCTAGTATAGGGAGGAATATGCAGTGTTTATGCAGGTCTAACAATGTAGAGATGTTTGCAACTTACAAACAACAAATCCAGCAAGATATACAACAATTTTTTTCTGAGTACATGGCTAGCTTGGCAGGTCTTGGGATACAGGTGTAATCGTGTTCTGGTATTACACTTTCAACAGGATCAATGAATCTGTGTCTACTGATAGAATTGTTAAGGACTGATGCTGAGGGTGTTACTTTGGCTATGTAATTGCTTGATTCAGTTAAAATGGGAACAGTTTCCAGAGGCAGGCAATTACCTCGGAGGATATCTTGCAGATCATTATGCACAAGCATTTTTCTATAAGCAGCAATGAACTGCCTAGCTGATGGGTTGTTGTTACTGCCCCCAGACACTGAATTTTTCTAAAAAAAATAACTCCAAGTAATCTTGGCTTTATTTAAAAGCACACAGGCATTTCAATTGATATTCAGGTTTACCAATCAGCAAGTCATAGAGCATCAGCAAACTGTCAATGCTGCTTTCCCTTAGCCATCAATATCCCCAGGATGCATCTATATACATTATTTGATATCTCTCTTAAAAATAGTAGTAATAAACAATATTAAGTGCTTTTGCACAAGCGTGGGATAAACATAAAGGAATCCTGTGCAGAAGGAAGGGATCCTCAGGAGCTTAGCCTAGAATGGGTGGCAGAGCTGGTGGTTGAGAGGCAGGGCTAGTGCTGGGCAGACTTATACGGTCTGTGCCGGGGCTAGTGGTTGGGCGGCGGGGATAGTGCTGGCCAGACTTATACGGTCTGTGCCCTGAAGAGGACAGTACAAATAAAAAAGTAGCACATATGAATTTATCTTCTTGGGCAGACTGTATGGACCATGCAGGTCTTTTTCTGCCGTCATCTACTATGTTACTATGTTGTATAATGTACCACACTATTCCACAAAACAAAAGGAGCAAGTTGCCACAGACCATCCTCTTGATCTAGGCACAGGAAAAAAAAAAACATTTTAAATGCTCCCAGGTTTAACCTAATTCATGTTTAATGTGGGCTATAAATGTCATAAATAAATAAATAGAAACTCTGAATTTTGAGCACCTGATTCTCATAACATGATGTCTGTTTTAGTGGCCCTATCTCTGCACGAATATGGTGTCCCTATAACCAGCCCCTCCAAATGACAGAGTGATTACCATTTATAACAATTTACTACTCTACCTATGAAAAGTTATCCTCTGTGTACATCCGTGTGCTGAACAAGCTGGCATGTTTGAAAATATGTGAGATTAAATAAAAATGCTGCCAACAGTAAAGAATGACAACGTTGGATGCAGCAGCTCATAAGTTTGCTTGCCTTATTTTGAGTGTATGGTGATGACGACTGCGCGCGGGGAATGGGAAACAGCGATTTCCCAAATTGGCTTCAACTGTTTGACGTAATCTTTGTCTCCTACTTTCTTCAACATCCTTCGTTTCAAACACAGTATTCCTGCCCCGCCCTCTGCATCCAAACCTCGTTCTCGTGCTCCAGTAGTCTCTCTCAGTGCATTGCAAGCCTCATTCTGGTGCTGCAATAGTCTGTTTGTGAGTGCCTTTCTCAGTGTGTTCCAAGCCTCGTTCTGGTTTCACCATTTGCTTCTTCCTTCCTACCGTGTTTCAGAGGCTTCTTATGCAGCCACCTCCAACTCTGAGGTGGAGTTTGGAGGCTGAGTAAGGAGATGCTGGTTCCAGACGTTTCAAAGACCGTAAGGACACCTGGATTTCCTTTATGTCTAAGTTTAATTGGCTTCATGTCTGTATCTGTGTTGTGTGCGCTGCTGATTGGCAGATTGTCACAGAGTTACCTATGAAAGAGCCAGTGAGACAGTAAGTGAACTTTCTGAGACCTCAGGGACCCTCAGACCCACTATTTGAAAAAGATTGGAGGAGCTGATTGAACTCAGTAAAAAAAAGCCCCCACTGAAACCTTCTGCTCAGTGTGCTGCTGCGGCTAGGAAAGCGAATAGAATGTTGGGTATTATTAGGAAAGGTATGGAAAACAGGTGTGAGGATGTTATAATGCAGTTGTATCGCTCCATGGTGCGACCGCACCTTGAGTATTGTGTTCAATTCTGGTCGCCGCATCTCAAGAAAGATATAGTAGAATTGGAAAAGGTGCAGCGAAGGGCGACTAAAATGATAGCGGGGATGGGACGACTTCCCTATGAAGAAAGACTAAGGAGGCTAGGGCTTTTCAACTTGGAGAAGAAACGGCTGAGGGGAGACATGATAGAGGCATATAAAATAATGAGTGGAGTGGAACAGGTGGATGTAAAGCGTCTGTTCACGCTTTCCAAAAATACTAGGACTAGGGGGCATGCGATGAAACTACAGTGTAGTAAATTTAAAACAAATCGGAGAAAATATTTCTTCACCCAATGCATAATTAGACTCTGGAATTCGTTGCTGGAGAACGTGGTGAAGGCGGTTAGCTTACTAGAGTTTAAAAAGGGGCTAGACGGTTTCCTAAAGGACAAGTCCATAAACCACTACTAAATGGACTTGGGAAAAATCCACAATTCCAGGAATAACGTATAGATTGTTTGTATGTTTAGGAGTGGAGGAGTGGCCTAGTGGTTAGGGTGGTGGACTTTGGTCCTGGGGAACTGAGTTCAATTCTGTGACTCTGGGCAAGTCACTTAACCCTCCATTGTCCCATGTGAGCCTGCCATGAGTGGGAAAGCATGGGGTACAAATGTAACAAAAAAAAAAAAAGCTTGCCAGGTGCCCTTGGCCTGGATTGGCTGCTGTCGTGGACAGGATGCTGGGCTCCATGGACCCTTGGTCTTTTCCCAGTGTGGCATTACTTATGTACACTCCCAAAAAGAGCAGCACCTGGGCCCATAGGAGTCAACTTTTCAAAATTATTGGGGGTGTTAAGTGTTCTGTCCTCTGACAGCTTTGCACTAGTTTATAATGTGATCCTAAACTGTTATTCTCATTTCTAAGGACTTTCACTGCTGCAGTTCCCACTGCAAAGATATGTGAGCAATGCATTGTGTGTAATGTAGTTCACAGGCGATGCAGCCACTCGCCTGTCTGAATAAGAATTGTTACTATTGGTTTATGCTGCTGACCAGATCTCTCTTTCTCAGCCAAGCTTGGTTCCTTTGTCTAACTGCTATCATTTCCTGGTCATTCTTACTATCTCTGTCCTGAGAGGTCAGCCAGGCATGACCTCTCCCTCCCATCAAGGGCTGTCCTCTAGGACCACCCCTTGCTTCCCGATGGCAGGCTCTGTTCCCATTGGTCTATTTACCCCCCCCCCCCCATGCCGTCGTGTAAGCCCTTAGCCTGTCCTTCCCCCTCGCTATGAGGCATTTTCCATCTTGCTTCAGACCAGCACTTGTCCTGCTTCAAGCTCCCTGGAACGAACTTGTTTTTTTACCTTGAATATATCTTCCTAATAAGATATTGCACACTCCAGTCACCCAGCTTCGAGCCACTTCTATGTGCTCAACTATTTCTCACCTCTGCAATAAAGCTACCTCTCTTCAGATCTCCACCTCCAACCACTGAAACAGCTCTCAGGATTATGGAGTCTCTGTGCCCTGGAGCAATACTTGTGAACATCTGACTGTGAGTAAATTATCTGTGATTTATTCAATAAAGAAACAGAACTTCAGAAAAATAATAGAGACTTCAGGTGTGTTCTGATGTGCCAAGGTTATACTCCAAGATATCAAGACTTTACAGTAACAAGCCTTGAGCGTCTTGACATTAAGCCCAATGGAAATAACCTCTCTCTGGACACATAGTAACATACAATTTTCTCAATATTGGGGGTGCTGAAGCAGATCCTATGCCTGGACCATAAATCTAGAAGCCTAAAGCATGTTAGAATATCTTGATTTATGTGAGCGGTTGAAAAATGACGACTTTCATAATCGGGTTTGGGAGGCGTTGACTAGGCCGCAGGAAGAGGATTTGACGTCACCCAGCCTATTGGTGGTGTAAAAACGGAGCTCCCGTCCCACAGAATATAGCTAGCATACAATACACATTGTACCGAAAAACGGTCAGCTAGAGTTACCCATGGGAGGAGAGAACGTGCTGAATCGGGGGATGTCAGCGCCGAAGCCCAACTCGCTGAATCTAACAGCATTCGCGTTTCAACAGAGAGGACGGACTCTGGCGATGCAGGCGAAAGAAGATGGCGCCAGCAAAGGGAGCGAGGGGCAGCGAGTTCTAGAGCAGCCATGTGGGGACAATGTGAAAGAAGGAGCTGGGGTCGATCAGGAAGTGTGGGCCAAGCTCTGCACCTGGTTCCAGGAGATCAAAACAGATCTCAAAGAGGTATGACAAGATTTTGCTCAAAGGGGAAATCGCGGAGCTGGGAAATCAAGTTGTGGATGTGGAATCCAGTGTGGAGGAACATGCGGAAACCTTAGCGGCATTAGAGCACCAGGTACAGGAAGGCATGGCAGAGACCCGGTACCTCACTGATAAAGTCGAGGACGTGGAAAATCGGAGCAGGCGCTCTAATATAAGAATCCGAGGCCTGCCCGAGATACCGGAGTTCATCAAGTGCGAGGAGGTAGTACAATCGATTGCAGCTCATTTGCTGCCAACAGCAGAGAAATCTTATGCCCCACCAGCGATCCGCTGCCCCTAGCTCCCCTCCGCATAGAACGAGCTCACCGAGCGCTGGGCACGCGGAGAGCCAATCAGCCCAAAGACATTGTGGCATGTTTTTTGGAATATAAAGTAAAGGAGGTGGTGATGCAAAAAGCAAGGGCAGCTAGTCCTCTGGTGTGCGAAAGCTACCCTATTGAAATCTACCAGGACCTTTCAGCAACAACATCGTATAAGTCCAACTTTCAGCAACAACTACCTCCTCGCACTTGATGAACTCCGGTATCTCAGGCAGGCCTCGGATTCTTATATTAGAGCGCCTGCTCCGATTTTCCACGTCCTCGACTTTATCAGTGAGGCCCCACCTGGAGTATTGTGTTCAGTTTTGGAGGCCGTACCTTGCGAAGGATGTTAAAAAAATGGAAGCGGTGCAAAGAAAAGCTACGAGAATGGTATGGCATTTGCGTTCCAAGACGTATGACCAAAGACTTGCTGACCTGAACATGTATACCCTGGAGGAAAGGAGGAACAGGGGTGATATGATACAGACGTTCAAATACTTGAAAGGTATTAATCCGCAAAAAAATCTTTTCCGGAGATGGGAAGGCGGTAGAACGAGAGGACATGAAATGAGATTGAAGGGGGGCAGACTCAAAAAAGATGTCAGGAAGTATTTTTTCACGGAGAGGGTGGTGGATGCTTGGAATGCCCTCCCGCGGGAGGTGGTGGAGATGAAAACGGTAACGGAATTCAAACATGCGTGGGATATGCATAAAGGAATCCTGTGCAGCAGGAATGGATCCTCAGAAGCTTAGCTGAAATTGGGTGGCGGAGCAGGTGGGGGGAAGAGGGGTTGGTGGTTGGGAGGCTAGGATAGGGGAGGGCAGACTTATACGGTCTGTACCAGAGCCGGTGATGGGAGACGGGACTGGTGGTTGGGAGGCGGGAAATACTGCTGGGCAGACTTATACGGTCTGTGCCCTGAAAAAGACAGGTACAAATTCAAGATATGAGTTTATCTTGGGCAGACTAGATGGACCATGCAGATCTTTTTCTGCCGTCATCTACTATGTTACTATGTAAAAGACGGAATGAACTGCGGCCGCTAACATTACAACTGAGGGAAGAGGGGATAACATACAAGTGGCAGCACCCCTTCGCACTAACTTTCTGCCAAGAGGGCAAGCAACGAAGGGTGGTGTCTCTAGAAGAAGCTCAGGAGTACATGAGACAAACAACGGCAGAGGAAGCGAGCCAACAGCAAGAGCAAGCAGGAATGGCACGACCCAACAGGCCAAAATGGCAACGGGTGTCCCATGGTCGAGGGCAACTGCAACGGCAATTATCTGGAAAACAGATGGCACCCCCTGCTGATAAATGAAGAGCGCGGAGACTGACCCCACGGGGACTTTTCATTCAGAATAGAGTGGGTGAAAAAGTGGCCAGACGAGACATCTTTCGGAGGAGAAAGAACATGACTTGGCTGTGGGAGGTGTGAGGACTTCACTTCTTCTAAGAGAGACATGTCTCAAGTTGGTAATGGGGCATGTCTAGTTTGGAAAAAGCAGGGGTGGGGAGAGGGGCAGGGGAAATGGACAAAGTATCTGGAGGGGGTTGATTAGGTTGCAGCACTGGGGCTGGTTATTTAGAGAATGTTTAATTGTGTAATACTGAATGTTACGGGCCTCAATTCACCTATGAAGTGTAAGCGTATGTTCAAAGATATGATGCGGCTAAAGGCTGATGTAATTATGTTACAAGAAACGCATCTGAAAAAATATCATGAAAAACTGATAGCGCATTGGCACTTTCCAGTGGTAATGCATTCAGCGGGTATATCTAATCCAAAAAAAGGGGGAGTACTTATGGCATTGTCTGATGTCCTTCCCTGGCAGATACAGAAAACTATAGCAGACAAAGCAGGAAGGTACCTTCTAGTGAATGCTGTTCTATATACTGAGCAGTACACATTTGTAACAATTTATGCGCCAAATGAAGGGCAGGGGCGATTTTTCGGGGAAATGGAGCAACTGCTGCAGCACAATATGAAAGGCCAACTGGTGATGGGAGGAGATTTCAATCTAACGATCTATCCCCCTTTAGACAACTCGACGGGACAAGTGGGATATGCCAAAATGGATAGAGCAGTCTTTGGACGTTTTATGGCGAGGTGGGGACTAATTGATCTCTGGAGGGCATCCCATGCCCAAGAGAGGGACTACACATACTTCTCATCCGTACACAACACTTATTCAAGGATAGATTATTGGTTGGGTGATGGGGCGATTGCGAAAGCACTACAGAAAGTCAATACTGAACCGCGCACCTGGTCGGATCACGCTCTGGTGATTCTGAAGTTGAGGGTAGGAAGAAAAGGGGGGGGGGGGGCTGCGGTATTGGCGCATGGATGAGGTTCTTTTACAGGATCCGGAAAACATATTGACCATAGAGAGCTAAATAAGGGAATACATTAAATTCAATGATGTGGGAGAGATACACTCAGCAAGCCTCTGGGAGGGCCTAAAGGCAGTGTTGCGGGGACAGCTAATCTCGTTAAGGGCCCATCTGGGTAGGAAACAGGAAGCTCAGGAATCGTCCATAAGGGAAAAAATAAGGCACCTAGAGCGCCGACACAAAGCAGACCCGACGGATAAGCGGGCTATGGAGGAGCTTCATAGCTATAGGTTGCAGCTTAATGAGATCCAGATGGCAGAGTTAGCCAAGCAGCTACAGCAAACGCAGCAAAAGTACTTTGAGTATGGAGAGAAAGCGAGTAGGTTGTTAGCGAATAAGCTCAAAAAGCAAGTCTATCGCCACCTTATCAGTAGTATCAAGACCTCACATGGCCAAACGGTCACGCAGATAGAGGACATACAGGCAACCTTCCATGACTTTTATGTTAAGCTATATGAATCGGAATTGGTCTCAAGCATGGTAAGCAGGGAATCGCAAGAGCAGGAGATAGATATGCCATCATTGTCGCAGGGGGGAAAGGAAGAGTTTGTAAGCCCCTGTAATGTTAGAGGAGGTGGAATGGGCAATTTCAGATCTCCCACAAGCTAAGGCCCCCGGGCCAGATGGGTTCCCCACGAGAATTTATAAAATATATACATCGCTATTGGCGCCCCTGCTGTTAAGGCTGTTCAGTTTGTTTGAGGAGGCGCAGGAGTTACCATATTCATGGCGCCTGGCAGCAATAACCCTATTGTTAAAGCCGGGGAAAGACCCACAACAGTGTGGATCTTATAGACCGATATCCCTTCTCAATGTAGACTATAAAGTATTTACAAAAATCGTAGTGAAATGGCTGCAATTAATATTGCCTAAATTAATTCATTAGGATCAGACGGGATTTATAGCGGGGCGCCAGGCCTTTGACAATATCAGATGCTTATTGCATGTCATTCAGCAGGTTAGGGATGAGCAGATGTCGGCTGTTCTACTCTCGATAGATGCAGAAAAAGCGTTTGATCGGGTGGAATGGCTATATCTGTTCAAGGTGGTAAGGCAAGTAGGGATAGGGGGGCGCTACCTGAAATGGCTACGCTTACTTTATCAGGCTCCACTGGCTATATTAAAAATTAATGGATCATACACAGCCATTGGAACTCCAGAGGGGAACTAGGCAGGGATGTGCGGTCTCTCCCCTATTGTTTGCTCTCTCCATTGATCCCCTGGCAAGAGCAATTCGGGCGGATGCTGGAGTGTCGGGAACGGTCAGAGGGAACATAAACTTATGCTGTTCGCGTACAACATGCTCTTGACGTTGACTCATCCTGAGCCCTCAGTGCGGAGAGTAATGGAACTAATGAAGCACTATGGGGCAAAGTCAGGATTCAAAGTAAATATCAACAAGACAGAGCTTCTGAATCTAATGGTCCCTAGGGAGGGGGTGTCGCAGCTTCGTGCGGCTTTTCCCTTTAAGTGGGCGGCCAAATCTATCAAGTATTTGGGGGTGCAGAAAATTGAGGACCTGTATGTTATGAACTTTCCATAGAAGGTAGCAGAGCTGTTTGCAGAGCTTGACCGATGGGAGGGACTGAATATCTCGTGGATGGGGCGCATTCACGCAGTTAAAATGATGATGCTCCCCAAATTGCTGTACCTCTTTATGGCACATCCCATCCCGATTCCTCGTAGCTTCTTTGCAAAACTTAATAGAAAGCTATTTGCATATATCTGGAAGAAACGCCTGCCACGGGTACGGCGTGCTATAATGTATCAACCATATGCAAGGGGGGGCATGGGAGTTCCAAATTTCTTTCTTTATTACCAAGCAGCACAATTGAGAATATTGGCAGATTGGAATCCCATGGCTAATAAAAAATGGTTACACTGGGAGAGAGCTTGGGTGGGAACATGCGCATTAGGAGATATACTATGGTTACCGGGGAAGGAGTTGAGGGATATAGGAAGAAGGGTCCCGGTGGGACTGAGTCACTTGATATCCACTTGGTATCAAATTAAGAGGTGATGTTTCCCAGTGTGACTGTATTTCTTACAGACAGCCATAAATAGGGCGCCGGGCTTCTCATTTGGGGAAACTGAACTAGTATATAGGCAATGGGCACAAGCAGGGCTAAGCAGACTGGGTCAGCTGTGGGGTGATGGGAGGGTGATTGGATTTGAGGCTTTACAGGAGGAATATGGGTTGCCCGCCAGAGATCAGGTGTATTACTGTTCTGTGCGCAACTTCATCCTCACCTGAGCTAGGGAGGAATTGGAAATGGCGGAAACAACGGTGGAGGTAGCTTTGAGGGGCGGGGGGCAGGGGCAGTGTGTCGCGCCTTTACCTAGCCCTGTTACAACGCACAGATCCCCAAATAATCTATATTAACAGATGGGAGATTGCCCTTCAATGCTCGTTTACACTGGCGACCTGGAGGAGTGGATATGGATATTTGTTCAAACCGAACCTGGCGCAATCTATGATTGAGAATGGCTTTAAAATATATCACTGGTGGTATTATACGCCAGATAGACTACAGCTTATATATCCGGAGGTACCTGCAGAATGCTGGCGGGCATGTGGGGGAAGGGGCACATTCATGCACATATGGTGGGATTGCACAAAGATACAGGAATATTGGAAGGGTGTGACATCGCTAATTAGTCGAGTTCTTCAACAGTCTTATCCTTGTAAAGCAGAACATTGTCTGCACTTCAAGCCAGCGAGTCTTGCAGCCTCGCACCATAAATTGGCAATCCAATACCTGAACGCTGCAAAAATAGCAATTGCCAGAGCGTGGAAGCAACAAAACAGTCCAGAGATACAATCGATACTTCAAAAAGTGGACTACCTGTTTCAAATGTCAAAATTAACGGCAATATGGAAAGGTCGCTTAGGGGCCTTTAACAAAATCTGGGGAGGGAGGGGGATAAGCTAACTGGATGAAGTGTATTTCTTATCAGCCTATGAATATGTAAAATATGGCATAATGCTGTGGAAAATGGATATGTTGTAATTGTTTTAATGCAAAAGCTTTAATAAAAAAAAAAAAAAGAATAGGCCGCAGGAGTTGTATCATACTGTGAAATATCTGATTAATGGTTATGAAGATAAGTGTGTAAAAAGGGGACCGGATGCCATGGCATAGGTGGATTACTTGATGGAGAAGATGGTTCTGTTAGGTAAGGGAGTGATAACTTGTGGTGATCAAGGGATACAGTTGGGGGGGGAGGGTGTCCAAGTTCTTGAGTTGAAATGGGTTGAGTTTGATGAGGAAGGGGTGCAGGAAATGACCCGGGGTGTCTCGATGATTTCGCCAACTCAGTCTATATCGGACCCTTGCTGTTCAGGTGTAATCCGTCAAATGGCAAGTAAACTCGCTTTACCGTTGTCATGTCTTGTGAATAAGTCCTTTAGCGAAGGTCGGCTGCCAGCTGCTTGTAAGTAAGCTACGGTAAAACCATTGTTAAAGAATGAGAAATTGGGGAGGAAGTGACATCACGTTCTCGGATGGCTGCCTAAGTCCAGAGCTCCATCGCATCCCTGCTTCAATTAGTTGAAAAACGCATTCCTCTGTTCCCGAATTTGTGCTGTAACTTATTGGAAACAGTCAGATTCCACTGAGCTGTTTCTTTTATTGCTTGGACCGGAACTATGTTGACGATTCGGAGGGAGAGCGAGCGTCAGGCAGTGTGGCAAGCCGGTAAGGCCTCGGGGCGCCACGTGCTTGCTTGAGCCCACGCCTCCCATTCGGGTCTGATTCTGCTATGTCCACGGCAGAGACTGGTAGCACTTCTGTTAAACGAGGTGTTTCCAAAGAATTAGCTAAATACTTGGCAGAGATTCGCGAGGAGATCAAAGCCTCTAAGGAGGAAATACTCGATCGCATGTACGTGCTGTCTGTGGATTTGCGCGAGCTAGGGGGGGCGCGTGGAGGACTTAGAGGCCCGGGTTGGTGAACATGTGGAGTAGATGAATGGCACTGATTCAAGAATTTCAAAGCTTTTTGAGTATTTTGACGAGCTACAATATAAAGTAGATGACCAAGAAAACCGGGGGCGAAGGAACAACCTCCGTTTCTGTTGGGTACCTGAGGTAGGAGATAAAGAAGACGCAGTGTCAGTGGTTAAGCTGCTTTGCGGCAAACTACTTGGCTCAGAGGACATTGCAGTTGAAAAAGCTCACCGAGCCCTGGGAAAGAGAGTGGACAATAAACCGCGAGACATTGTGGTCTGTTTTTCTTCCTATGCTACCAAAGAACAAGTCATGCAGCGGGCCCGGCAGGTTCCGCATATTGAATATAATGAGGCTCATGTTAAGGTATACCAAGATCTTTCCCAGCTAACGCGGGCTCAACGTCATGCGATGAAACCAGCTTTGGATATTCTTACTAAAAACAAGATCCCCTATCGCTGGTCCTTTCCCTTTGCACTGTGTTTCACGGTGGGGGGGGAGGCTGCATCGGCTTAGACTGGAAGATTCTTCATGGAGAAGGACTGACGACCACTGATTCATCCGCCTGTGAATCTGGCTCCTACATCTCGGGTTAAACTCCAGCAGTGGAAGAGGGTTTCCTCCAAATCTAAGAGCCCTCCAAAAGTTTCCTGAGGGGTCTGTTTGATTTGTTTGCAAGACCACATTTAGTGGACTTTCTGACTTTGTGTTCATGGTTCTATTTCTGGATCTGTGTGCTTAGTTTCTTTTTTAAGGGAACTGTTTATTGCCTTGATTGGGTTAGTGAGTTGTTTGAGGGTGTTGGAGGAAGGGAGTAAGTAACGGGTGTTTGATATGTGACATGTGTAAGGGGGATGTGAGGGGGTGGTCCTCGGGTGGTGTTTCGGGTTTGTGGGGATCTCTTTCTCTGGTTTACCTAGTAAGGGGGCTAAGTGGGTCCTTGACTATTTGTGTGTGACGAGTGGGGAGTGGTTGAGGGTAGAGGAGGGGGGGTGGGCTAGGGAATACATGCATCTTAAGAATGATTTGTGGATATTTTTGACTCAACAAGATGGGATGAATGTTGTTTGGGGGGGGGTCCCTTTTTTTTTTCTTTTTCTCCCTCATCAGCTTCTCCTCACCTTCCAGCTATTGTGTCGATCTCTGGCTATTAGCTATTACTGGGCCTTTACTTCTTGTTTCGCACTATGAATGAGTACTGACCTTAAGTTTTTGACTTACAATATCAAGGGCCTCAATTCTCCACAAAAGCGTCAAAACTTATTTCAAGAATTGTTGTTACATACTCCACATGCGGTATTTTTACAGGAGACCCACTTAAGGAGGGAGCATGAAAAGTTTTTAAGTCATCGTCATTACCCAGTGGTCTTTTTTGCTTCCGCTGCTGACGCCTCGAAGAAGCGTGGGGTTGCGGTTCTGATTCATTCTTCATTGCAGGTCCAGGTACAGAAACTAAAGCGTGACCCTGAGGGTTGTTTCTTGATTTTTGCATGTGTTATTGAACAATGTTGTTTTTTCACTAGTTGCTGTCTATGCACCTAATGACTCTCAAGAGGAATTTTACGTTAGGCTTGATTTTCTCTCCTCACATGCTATGCTTGACCCACTACAATCTGGTTTTCGCCCTCTCCACTCAACCGAAACTGCGCTTACTAAAGTCTCCAATGACCTATTACTGGCTAAATCCAGAGGTCTCTATTCCATCCTCATTCTTCTTGATCTTTCTGCTGCTTTTGACACTGTCGATCACAGCATACTCCTCGATACCCTGTCCTCACTTGGATTCCAGGGCTCTGTCCTATCCTGGTTCTCTTCTACCTCTCCCTCCGCACCTTCAGTGTTCACTCTGGTGGATCCTCTTCTACTTCTGTCCCTCTGCCTGTCGGCGTACCTCAGGGTTCTGTTCTTGGTCCCCTCCTCTTTTCTATCTACACTTCTTCCCTTGGTTCATTAATCTCATCCCATGGCTTTTCCTACCATCTCTATGCTGATGACTCCCAAATCTACCTTTCTACCCCTGATATCTCACCTTGCATCCAAACCAAAGTTTCAGCGTGCTTGTCTGACATTGCTGTCTGGATGTCTCAACGCCACCTGAAATTAAACATGACCAAAACCGAGCTTCTCATTTTTCCCCCCAAACCCACCTCCCCGCTCCCCCCGTTTTCTATTTCTGTTGATGGCTCTCTCATTCTCCCTGTCTCCTCAGCTCGAAACCTTGGGGTCATCTTTGACTCTTCTCTCTCCTTCTCTGCTCATATCCAGCAGATCGCCAAGACCTGTCATTTCTTTCTTTACAACATCCGCAAAATGCGCCCCTTTCTTTCCGAGCACTCTACCAAAACCCTCATCCACACCCTTGTCACCTCTCGTTTAGAGTATTTTGCATATTACAACTCTCGGTTTTTTGGTCTCCTGCCTTGTTCGCCCCAGTCTGTGGGCCCTCTCAATTTGTAAGCCATTTTCCAGCCGTTTAAGGTTTAATGCTTTAGGGATTCAAGACTCTTAAGAAGTCCCTCAGGTCCACTTCGCGCACCGCTTCCGGAAGACCAACGAGACAGAGGTTGTTCCGTCGCGACCTGTTTTCTAGGTCTTCGACTTTTGCGGACAGCTCTTCCAGTTTGTCCTGCATGGCTTTTTGGTAGTTTTCATGCTGAAGGCATTGGTCCTCCACATCCGATAGCCGCTGCTGAAATACCGCCAGATCTGTATGCAGCCCTTCAAATTTGCCATCAAGCTGCTCGATTTGGTCTGAGATTTTTTGTAATTTCCGGTCCACCGATGCTTCCAGGAGAGCGGAGATCTCTGCCGCTATTTCAGGAGCCCAAGCCGAACTCACTGATTTTCCCGCTGGGCCGGCCTCCGCCATCTTGCTTTCGCCCACGCGGCTCCGCGCTCCATCTTTTTGGCTTGATTTTGTGGCCATATCAAATTTTTTTCCAGTTCCCGAGCCAGCCACGCTCGCTAGGGGTATTCAGCCGGCGGTTACTGACTTTGTGGGCTTTCTCGCTTGCTTTTATCTGCGCTGCGGGCCAGATGTTAAAAACGGGGCCTCGGAGCTCTGGGATGCGGCGTCCTCCCTTCAGCCAAGCATCACGTGACCCTTTGTTTACTGTTGTTTAATTGATCTCGGGGTCACGTGATGCCTGCTTCCTAGGAAGACGCAGACCTATGCAGCTCCCCCTGACACCAGCTGAAATCTGCTGAAATATCGAAGATCCTGCATTTTTTGAAGCCAGAAAAGCAGTGCGGGGGCGAGAAGAACATCACCGGCTACTGCGGGGCTGAATTTGGAAAGACGGAACGTCTGAGAATTGATCTCCTTGTCTTGTTTCACTCTCTTTATTTTGTGATCTAAGGAAGAGTATAGAATTACCTGATTGAAATAATTCTTGTGTGTTATTTTCTCTGTATTTCTGGCAAGTTATTTTAGTGCTTGTAAAATTAAATTGTTATAAATAAAATTTAAAAAATCCTGCATGAGGATTCTTTTTTGGTGGAACTATGTGAGGACTCTAGGGGGACGAGGGGTCTGATCACCTGCTTATACACTTTTCAGCATCAGAGGATACAGGCTCAGGTTGCGCATCGGGAGTTGGGGCTGACACTGGGTGATGACGATTGGATTTCTATGGAAGGCGCCTTGTCCAGGATCTCTATTTCTAGTCCATTGAAGGAAAATGCTGTAAAAGTTTTATATAGATGGTACTTGACTTCTGCACGCCTTCATCATATGTTTCCAAAAGTGTCTTCATTGTGCTGGAGAGGTTGTGGGGAGGAGGGCACTATGGGCCATCTCTGGTGGTCCTGTATCAAAGTGCGGGCCTTCTGGAAGGCAGTGCAGTATAGACTCCAGAGATGGCTCGCTAAGCCCATAAAGTGGTCACCTGAATTTTTTCTTTTTCCTAAAAAACGTCCTGGCCTTACAGCCGCCCAGGCCTCACTGGTCCGTCATGCTATGTCAGCTGCTAGGGTCACTTTGGCTGCACACTGGAAGTCTCAGCATGTTCCCTTCTTGGTAAAATGGATAAACAAGCTGTGGTATATTTGCGAAATGGAGAAGCTATGGGCCATAAGACGCAAAACACTATCCAGGTGGGAAGTTATTTGAGAAACCCTTTGTGTCACATTACTCTTCTTGCTAGACTGTGAATGGAAGGTGGGGGGATTGGTGAGTGAGATACTGTTAACCCTTTTTGTTTTGATTTTTTTTAGCTTTCTTTGGGAGGGGGGTACATTGAAAGCCATTGTTCAAAATGAGTGGAGGAATGGCCTAGTGGTTAGGGTGGTGGACTTTGGTCCTGAGGAACTGAGTTCAATTCCCAGCACAGGCATCTCCTTGTGACTCTGGGCAAGTCACTTAACCCTCCATTGCCCCATGTAAGCCGCATTGAGCCTGCCATGAGTGGGAAAGCGCGGGGTACAACAAAAAAAAAAAAACTACTCATGTACTGTGAGGGATCACTAAAGCCACACCCAGAACATATCCCTGTCCTGCCACTTCCATGTAGAAGTAGTTGTCTTTCCTAAAGTGACTGCATATCCTTGTTTGCTGATTTACATGTGTAATTTGGTGTTTTACATATGCACAGGGCACCGGCATTCTAAAATCATCCCCCAAATGATAGACGAATCAAACTAGCTGAAATCGAATGCATTCTGAGCACCTCCACACGTCCCTGAGTGAGTTTCTGGTTCTTGTTTCAGATGCGGGTGACGTTTGAGGACATCACTGTCTCTTTCTCCCAGGAGGAGTGGGAGTATTTAGATGAAGGGCAGAAGGAGCTTTACTGGGAGGTGATGAAGGACAATTATGAGACCCTGATCTCCCTAGGTAAGAATTGCTTTGTCTGCATTTTTTAAAGAGGAACAGCATCTGATTTATTAAAAGTAATTTGAGATATTTTCTGTATCTCCTCCACTTCTGAAACTTCCAGATGTGATCAAGGTTTCTCTTGGCCCTGCTCTCTGTCTTAAGATGACAGTGTGAGGGCAGGACTGAGGCACTTCTAAGAGCTTCCTGTGTGTCCTACAACATTCCTCCTAGAGAGAGTAATACAAGAAATCATCATTAACTGCTGTTTCCTTGTCATCAAGCAGATGAAGCCATTACGTATGGGTTATGTCCATCAACCAGCAGGGGAGATAGAGAGCACTCAAACTTTCACAGTGCCCTCTTGGCCAGCTAGCTCCACTCAGTGTTGCCAGGTGGGCGGTTTTACCGCCCAATTGGGCGGTTTTCCGCGACCCGCCGCGGGAAATTTTTGCCCGCGGCGGGTTGCGTTTTTTTGGGCTGCTTTTTGGGCTTCGGGCGGTTTTTTGGGCTGCTTTTTCGGCCGCGGTGGGCGGGGTTAGCGACGTTTTTGGGTGGGGTTAGTGACGTGGGAGGCGGGGCCTATGACGTAGGAGGCGGGGCCGATGACGTGGGAGGCGGGGCCGATGACATGGGAGGTGGGGCCGATGACGTAGGAGGCGGGACCGATGACGTGGAGGCGGGGCCGATGACGGCGGGGGCGGGGTTGATGACGGCGGGGTGATGACGCGGGGGCGGGGGTGTCAGGGGCGGGGTTTGAGTTTGGGCGGGTTTTGGGCTGGATTTTGGGCTCCTTTGGGCTGGAAAAATATTTTCCACCTGGCAACCCTGGCTCCACTGCCTCTTCAGTATTCTCTATCTCCCTTAGCAGGGTGGCTGCAGCTTGTTTGAGCTCCAGAAAAATCTGCCGGGAGGTGGTTCCTGGCTTGCCAGTTGTTAACCGGGGTGTTGGAGGCTATAGCAGCTTCACTTTAAAGGCACATAGGTTAGCCCTTTCCCTGCCTTACCCATACCTCTGTGGATGTGGACATATTGCCTTGTTTTCCCTGTCCTTACCCACCAACAGTGGATGCAGGCATATAGGTTCGCCCTTTCCCTGCCTTTCCCACTCATCTGAGCCTCCGGAGTCTTCAATACCTCTGCTTTCCTCACAGCTTTAAAAAAACGCGACGCGACTTTTTTTTTTTTTTTTAACGCAGAGACGCTGGAACAGGATCGTAGTTGTACACTAGATCCTTTGAGGTAAGAGTGTTTTCCAACTCCTCCGGGGTGGGCCCGCGATCGGGGCGATTTTGGCGCAAAACCGCCATTTTGGATTTTACCGCCATTTTTCGGCGATGGCTGCGGACAATGTAAAGCACTGTTCCACTTGTGGCAAGCGCAAATCAGCAGCAGGGCTCTGTAAATCGTGCTGTATTGGCATAGGAGCCGGCCCGAGCATGGCGAGCGATTTTTCTTCCTGCTCTGAGCTGGCAGCGGGCGCCATTTTGCTTACACCGCATGGCGCGGCCTCCGTGGACACGGAGAGACCTGAGCCGGGTGGGGCACCTCGAGATGAGGTTATTTCAGGAGTGGCTAGCACCGGACAGGATTTGGGTGCCCAGGGTGAGATTTTCTCCCCGGATTTTGTGCTTTTGCTGCATAAAGCATACATGATGAAAAGAGCCCTTCCTCAAGGGTCGCCTGAGGCTCCTCTGATTGCCCCCCCCCGATGGATTCTGGCCTGGGACTGCCCAGTGAGGCTTTTTTCCCGGATGCTTGGCCTAAAGATAAGCGCAGAAGGGTTAATTCCCCTTCAGATTGTGGTGCACCTTTTTCCCCCCAGTGGTCGGGGTGTGAGGATTCGGAGAACTCTGACAGACGTTCTTGGTCTGAGGAACCAGAGTCAGGTGCGGATTTACCACAGGATCTGGATGATCCCTCCGCGGTGAGGATTTTCCACCGTGATGAGCTGCCAGCGCTTATTTCAGATACCCTGCAGGCCCTCTCGATTGAAAATCCTGACAGTGACATGGCCTCCTCGGGTAATCCCAGGATGGCTAGTACCAAGAAAGCTGCTCGGGCCTTCCCTTTGCATGACTCCATCCTAGAGCTTGTTTCGGCTCAGTGGGCTGACCCCGAGGGACCTTTGAGAGTTTCCAGGGCTATGGGGCAGTTATACCCTCTGCGTGAGGGACATATGGCTCGTTTTCAAATGCCTACAGTGGATGCCCTAGTCACTGCGGTGACAAAGAGAACAACCCTCCCTGTTGAAGGAGGTGTTGCCCTGAAGGATGTTCAAGACCGTAGGCTGGAAACAGCGTTGAAACGGTCCTTTGAAATTGCAGGTCTCACTGTTTGGGGGTCTGCATGCAGCTGTTATGCTGTGAGAGCCTGCCTTTCTTGGCTGCAACAGGCAGTGGCTCGGCCCAGAGATGGAGCGGAGCCCTTCTTGGTTGTGGCTCCGCGGATGGAGGTGGCTTTGTCCTTTCTGGCTGATGCCCTTTATGACCTTGTCAGAGCTTCGGCTAAACAAATGGCAGTAGCAGTGGCGGCTCGCCGTCGTCTGTGGCTACGACACTGGGCAGCGGACATGGCCTCTAAGCAAAGGTTGGTGAAGTTGCCTTTTCAAGGACTTCTATTTGGTGAGGAGTTAGAGAAAATTGTGAAAGGCCTGGGTGATCCAAAACCCCAGCGCTTGCCCGAAGATAGGCAGAGGCCTTCCTCTAAGGGCCAGGCGGTCCACTCCTCGTACAGACCTCGCTTCCGTGAAGCTAGAAGGTACCACCCAGGGCGTTCTGCTGGGTTCCCTTCTCGTGCCCGTGGTCAGCAGAGGAACTCCTTTCGCTCGGACAAGCGTTCCGCAGCTGGTGGCTCAAGACCAGGAGTTCAGGGGCGACCCTCTCAATGATGGTGCGCCGGCCCTCTCCTCGATGCCTGTCATTGGAGGACGGCTTTCCCTCTTTGTCGAGGAGTGGGCCAAGATTTCCTCAGATCAGTGGGGACCTGATCAGAGATGGATACAGAATAGAATTCAACGCCCCAGTAAGAGACGTGTTTGTGGAGTCCCGATGCGGTTCTGCCGTCAAACGGGCGGCGGTGGAGGAGACTTTACAAGGTCTGATTCAGTTAGGGGCAGTGACCCCGGTGCCTCCCGCCGAGCAAGGCTGCGGCCGATACTCCATCTACTTTGTGGTGCCGCGAAAAGGTGGGTCCTTTCGCCCTATTCTGGACTTAAAAGAAGTGAACAAGTCCTTGAGAGTGCGGCATTTCCACATGGAATCCCTGTGCTCCGTCATTGCGGCGGTTCAGCCAGGAGAGTTTCTCACGTCTCTAGACCTGAAAGAAGCTTACTTGCACATTCCGATTTGGCCCCCGCACCAGAGGTTTCTGAGGTTTGCGGTGTTGGGAGAACATTTCCAGTTCAGGGCCTTGCCTTTTGGCCTCGCCACAGCTCCCCGAACCTTTTCGAAGGTAATGGTGGTAGTAGCTGCTTTTCTCAGGCGAGAAGGTATCAGGGTTCACCCGTACCTAGACGACTGGCTCATCAGAGCAGACTCTGCCACAGAGAGCTTACAAGCTACAGCCAGAGTGGTCTCAGTACTGCAATCTCTAGGCTGGGTCGTCAATATGGCCAAAAGTCACCTGTCCCCTTCACCATCTCTAGAGTTTTTGGGGGCCAGGTTCGACACAGTCTCGGGCTATGTGTTCCTACCCGAGCTAAGGCGGTGCAAGCTTCAGAATCAGGTCCGTCTGCTCCTGAGGATGCCCCGCCCGCGAGCTTGGGACATTGTCCAGCTGCTGGGATCGATGACAGCCACGATGGAAGTGGTACCCTGGGCGAGAGCGCACCTGAGATCTCTACAGTATTCCCTACTCCGGAGATGGTCTCCTATTTCTCAGGATTACCAATGCAGACTTACTTGGCTCCCTGCGGCCTGTCTCAGCATGGAGTGGTGGCTCTCGGACAGCATGCTGCGGCGAGGAATGCCGCTGACGCTCCCCGTTTGGTGCCTAGTGGTAACAGATGCCAGCCTGAAGGGCTGTGGCGCACACTGCAAGGGGAAGCATGCCCAGGGTTTATGGACACCCGAGGAGTTGGAGTGGTCCATCAACCGCCTAGAGTTGAAAGCGGTGTTTCAGGCGCTTCTGGCCTTTCAAGTGACCCTGGAAGGATTGGCTGTCAGAGTGATGTCGGACAACACGACAACGGTGGCCTATATAAATCGACAAGGCGGAACAAGGTGCAGAGCACTAGCCGCGCAGGCCGAACTGATTTGCCACTGGGCCGAGATGCATCTTCAGTGTCTGTCGGCAGCTCATATTGCAGGTCAGAGCAATGTGCAGGCCGATTATCTGAGCAGGCATCAGATCGATCCAGCAGAATGGAATCTGGCAGACGAAGTATTCCTGCAGATCTGTGCCAAATGGGGCAAGCCCGTGATGGATCTAATGGCGACAAGTGCCAATACCAAAGTCCCGTGCTTCTTCAGCAGACGGAGAGATCCTCGCTCGGCGGGGTTGGATGCCTTGGCTCAACCCTGACCTCCGGGTCTACTTTATGTGTTTCCCCCATGGCCCTTGATAGGGCGCCTGCTCTTGCGGATTCGGCTGCACCCAGGAGAAGTGGTCCTCATCGCCCCGGATTGGCCAAGGAGACCTTGGTATGCAGACCTCCGACAGATGCTCCTGGAGGCTCCTCTGCCGTTACCTCTGGTACCGAACCTCTTGACTCAGGGACCGGTAGCCATGGAGGACGCCGGCCGCTTTGGACTTACGGCATGGCTATTGAGAGGGTGCAATTGAGGGATAAAGGTTATTCCAATAAAGTTATTTCCACTCTCCTGCAAGCCCGCAAGCGGTCCACTTCCGTGGCTTATGCCAGGATTTGGTGCCTGTTTGAGTCTTGGTGTGCTTCCAGAGCCATTGTTCCAATGCGGGCTCCTGTCTCGCCGATTCTGGACTTTTTGCAGGAAGGTGTACAAAAAGGCTTGGCCTATAATTCCCTGCGGGTGCAGGTGGCAGCGTTGGCCTCCCTTCGTGGTAAGGTGGAAGGCGTGTCTTTGGCTGCTCACCCAGATGTGGCACGGTTTCTTAGAGGGGTGCTTCGGCTCCGACCTCCACTGCGAGCACCCTGTCCAGCTTGGAACCTGGGGCTAGTTTTGAAAACCCTGCAGGCATCTCCTTTTGAGCCGCTTCGGCGAGCATCGGAGAAAGACTTGACACTGAAGGCCGTTTTTCTGGTGGCCATTACCTCGGCGAGACGGGTGTCAGAGCTCCAGGCGCTGTCCTGTAGAGACCCATTTCTGTAATTTTCAGAGTCCGGAGTCACGGTTCGGACCGTGCCTTCCTTTATGCCTAAGGTGGTTTCAGCCTTTCACTTAAACCAGCCTATTTTCTTGCCCTCTTTTTCAGAGGAAGAGTTTCCAGAATCTTTTGGGCAGCTGCACCTTTTGGATGTGCGCAGGACTCTGCTGCAGTATCTGCGAGTTACTAACTCTTTCAGGACTTCTGATCATCTGTTTGTTTTGCTATCCAGTTCTCGCAGAGGGTCTCCAGCGTCTAAAGCCACTATTGCCCGCTGGCTCAAAGAAACTATCTTTTCAGCTTATCTGCTGGCCGGCAGGGTTCCGCCTGTAGCCTTTAAGGCACATTCTACTAGAGCGATTTCTTCCTCTTGGGCTGAAACTGGAGCACTCTCTCTTCAAGAGATATGCAGTGCAGCAACATGGGCTTCTAAGCTCTCCTTTGCCCGACATTACAGGCTGGATGTGGCTGCCAGGAGGGATGCGCGTTTTGGTGCACAAGTGCTAGCGCGTGGTGTGGCTTGTTCCCACCCTATCTAGGGATTGCTTTGTTACATCCCATACGTAATGGCTTCATCTGCTTGATGACAAGGAAGGGAAAATTAGGTTCTTACCTTGGTAATTTTCTTTCCTTTAGTCATAGCAGATGAAGCCATGAGCCCTCCCTGTATGATTGTCTGTATGCTGTGAATCTGTTTTTCAGGTTCTGTTCTAATTTCCTGAAGTTCCTTCCTTGGGAGAAAGTTGGAAAACAATCTTCAGGATTCATGTTCAGTTTAAATTTAGGAGGATGTGTTCATTCCCTCCAGGAGGCGCGTGTGTTCCCCTCTAGTTCTATAAATAGGAGGATGAGTTCATTCCCTCCAGTGTGTTGGGAGGATGTGTGATTCCCTCCAGGAGGCGCGTGTGTTCCCCTCCACTTATACAATAAGGAAGATGAGTTTATTCCCACCAGGAGGATGTGCATTCCCTCCTTTATGAGTTCATGCCCTTGTGATGGGCCATCGTTCGCTGTGAGGAAAGCTCTTGTGATTCCCATTGCGGTTTGCCATACTGCTTTGGAAGCTTCAAATACTGAAGAGGCAGTGGAGCTAGCTGGCCAAGAGGGCACTGTGAAAGTTTGAGTGCTCTCTATCTCCCCTGCTGGTTGATGGACATAACCCATACGTAATGGCTTCATCTGCTATGACTAAAGGAAAGAAAATTACCAAGGTAAGAACCTAATTTTCCCTTCCATGTGTTAGAGCGGAAGGTTCCAGATCATGACAAGGATCATCAGTCTTTGTTCCTGCTCTTTTCAACATTTGATTTTCCACAAATATTGGCTATGAAACTTGTGTGTGTGCCAATGAGTTGGTTATCCTCCACACTCACAGCTTCTTGGAGGATTTTCAACAGTCTATAGAGCGAAACAATGACACCATGAAAATAGCCAGAAATTTCAACCCTTTCCATAGCTGGATAGGACCGAAGCAGGTCATTCCTTTCTCCTCTTTGTATGACCAAAACTCCCCAAACAATTATTGAAACACAGGAAGGTTACAAAACATTATTTGTTTATATAAAATACATTTATACTCTTTAACAGAGAAAATGATCCAGTTTCTGCAGGTCTTGCACACAATTGGCCTATAATTTCAGAGTCTCCCACAGGCTCTTCATATCTCTGTTAACATCATTCATGGAGTTTGCCCTTTTCAAAAGCATGTGCTTATTTTTCACTTATGAAATTACCCCTTAGGGGGGTGGGTTGGTAATTCAATAACAGCACACCTGCAGTTAGCATATTCTGTAACACCAGGGCGCCCAGGTTTAGTTATAGAAATACTAGTGGAAACCTATATCAGTGTGCCTTAATGTGACTGGAACTGGGAATGTAAAAATGTTGCTCTGATTATGAGGGAAAGGGAGCTGAAGGGCTGAGAGGTCGTCCTTTGAGACCACTCGCCAGAGTCCCCTTAAAACACTTCATAATATTAAGGGATTTCATAGTGTGCAGCTTGTTGAAAAATATGCTTTGCCAATCTAATATAATAATTCGCACCTCCAATGTTCTGAAGCTGACTCCGTGGCAGTGAAGCTGTGTAGTGTTCGTAGGGTTCGTAATCGCCCCGCCCTCGAGAGAACTCTGTATAGTTGCCAGGGAAAGAAACGTGACGTCAGAAGGAGAAGGAACCAACCACAGAGAATCGCACTCGCTCTCAGTGCCCCGCCCTCCGAGGGCAGGGAAGGCTGCATAGTAACGCGACATCAGAAGGACCCCTCCATCCACCCATGTCCAGCGACCCTCCTCTCTCCCCTGCCCCCCCTCCAGCCACCCATGTCCAGCGACCCTCCTGTCCCTTGCCCCTCCTCCAGCCACCCATGTCCAGCGACCTCTCTCCCCTGCCCCCCCTCCAGCCACCCAGGTTATCCAGCAAATTCTTTGTGGCAGGCAGGAGGACGTTTTGGGATTATTTGGAAAAATGTTGGGGGGGGGTTCCTGTTTTGTTTTTCTGGACAAGATGTATCACGACATCTACGAACTAAGATGCCATTGAAGAGTAGTGGCATAAAACTGAATTGGCGTGCCAAAATTCAGGCTTAGCTTTATGGCAGGTGTAAAGAAGCACCTAAGTGCCCATCGCAAAGCGCGTAACTTATAGTTTTGTGTAAGTTACATGTGTAAGTTGGAGACACTTCCATGATCCTCTCATGTTTACCCCCCCCCCCCCCCCTTGTATTTACATGCTATAACGCTTAGATGCAACCTTATAGAAGGGTGCTTGGTGCACTTTTTCACATTCCTGCCAGTTTTGGTGTGTCTGATGCACTGGCCCAGACAATTCTCTTCCTTGATCAGTAGTAGCTTTCCATAGAAGTAATACGTAATTAATGTCTTTCTTTTCATATCCCAACAGTTAATGAGGCTGAAGAGGAGCTCAAGCGAGAGCAGAATCAAGAAGAATCTGTTATACAAACGGAAGGAAATGACGATCGGAATATTTCCCAAAGGATGGAGAGGAGACACCCGAGGAATCATCAGCTGGAGAAGAAGGAGAGAGACCAAGCCGGAGAAACACCTTGTGAAATTACTGAGTGTGAGAGAAGTGACAGGGAGCTCACAAACATCCCTGAGCACCAGAGACACTTGAGAACAAAGAGTCCCTTCCACGATAGTAACAGTGATCCAGAGCCTTCTAAACTCCCCCAAGAAGAGAGGACAGAGAACGAATCCTTTCTGTGTGACATCTGTGGAACAATCTTCTATAGGAATGAGCATTTTTTATTGGATAAGAGAACCAACAGTAGGGTGAGATCCTTTTCATGCTCTCACTGTGAAGAAAGTTTCAGAGAGATAAATTTGAAGTTAAGCCAGAGAATTCATGCTGAACTTAAGTCATTTTCATGTAACAAAAGTTTTTGTGATCGGAAATCATTAATTACACACCAAAGAACACACACAGGAAACATGAAGCACATCAGAAAAAGACACTTTACTTGTGTTGAGTGTAATAAAACTTTCACTTCATCATCATACCTGAAAATTCATCAACTGATCCACAGTGGAAAGAAACCTTTTATATGCACTGAGTGTAATAAAAGTTTCACTCGTTCATCACGGCTGAAAATCCACCAAACACTCCACAATGGAAATAGACCTTTTCCATGTACAGTGTGTGGTAAACGTTTCAGTGAGCCATCACAGCTGAAGAGGCATCAAATGATCCACAGTGGAAAGAAACCTTTTACATGTGTTGAATGCGGTAAAAGTTTCATTCAGCTTGGACATCTGAAAAACCATCAACTGATCCACAGTGGAAAGAAACCTTTTACATGTACTGAGTGTAATAAAAGTTTTGCCAGTTCATCAAGTCTGAAAATTCACCAAAACATTCACAGCGGAATTAAACCTTTTACATGCATTGAATGCGGTAAAAGTTTCATTCAGCAGTCACATTTGAAAAGTCATCAAATGATCCACAGTGGAATGAAACCTTTTACCTGCTCTGAGTGTAATAAAGGTTTCATTTGTTCATCACGCTTAAAAATTCATCAAATGATCCACAGTGGAAAGAAACCTTTTCCATGCACTGAATGTAATAAAAGTTTCACTTGTTCTTCATACCTGAAAACTCATCGAATGAGCCACAGTGGAGAGAAACCTTTTCCATGTTCTGAGTGTAATAAATGTTTTGTTTCTTTATCAAACCTGAAAACTCATCGAATGAGCCACAGTGGAGAGAAACCTTTTCCATGTTCTGAGTGTAATAAATGTTTTGCTTCTTTATCAAACCTGAAAACTCATCGAATGAGCCACAGTGGAGAGAAACCTTTTACCTGCACTGAGTGTAATAAAAGTTTCACTCGTTCATCACACCTGAAAATCCACCAAACACTCCACAATGGCAATAGACCTTTTCCATGTACAGTGTGTGGTAAATGTTTCAGTGAGCTGTCAAAGCTGAAGAGGCATCAAATGATCCACAGTGGAATGAAACCTTTTACATGCTCTGAGTGTAATAAAGGTTTCATTTGTTCATCACACTTAAAAATTCATCAAATGAGCCACAGTGGAAAGAAACCTTTTCCATGCACTGAATGTAATAAAAGTTTCACTCGTTCATCACACTTGAAAATCCATCAAACACTCCACAATGGCAAGAAACCTTTTGCATGTATAGAGTGTGGTAAATGTTTCCGTGAGCCGTCACAGCTGAAGAGGCATCAAATGATCCATAGTGGAAAGAAACCTTTTACATGCACTGAGTGTAATAAAAGTTTCAGTCGCTCGACATATCTGAAAATCCACCAAATACGCCATAGCAGAAAGACAACTTTTGCATCATAACTGAAAATGCACTAAATAATGCAGATTGGAAAGAAACCTTTTACATGCACTGAGTGTAATAAAAGTTTCAGTCGCTCGACATACTTGAAAATCCACCAAATACGCCATAGCAGAAAGACAACTTTTGCATCATAACTGAAAATGCACTAAATAATGCAGATTGGAAAGAAACCTTTTACATGCACTGAGGTTTCACTAATTGTATTTGTTTAGGGATTACCTTAAATGTGATTCCTGCAAGAGCTGTAAAGTCTCCAATGACTTCTCAATCACCTCCTTCTCTGTGGGTCTCGCACTCATAATGTCATCCACATAGTGGAGAACACATGTCAGTCCCTCTAAAGTTGCACCCACTACCCGATGAGATGCAATTGGATTATGTTTCAGACCTTGAGGGAGATGTCTGGAATTATAGAGATTGCTGTAGTGTCTTTGGTTTGCTCAGAAATTTTAATCGCAAAGAAACAAGTTGAAATATCTATGACAGTAAACACAGAATGTTCTGGTCTCAATTGTGACAATATATCCTGCGCTATCACTACAGAATTTATCTTTCTAAAACCTTGGACTAGCCTAAAATTTATATTATGGGAGAGTAGGTGAATTTAAAGGGGATACCCTTTCCTTTTTAACTCCTGCTTCCAATAATCCTTGTATTACAGGAGCTACTGTACTGTGCTGCATATGTAGGTTTTATTCCTGGCTTTAATGGAAAATCAGTAGGTTCCTGAAATTTTACTTCCCCAGCATCTTAAGGTGAATTTGCCAACACTGTCATATTCTGTAAAGTCTGCTGTGTTTCATCAGGCAAATGCTTCCATCTCCACATCGCTTTTCTTGGCCTTGAATCTCTGTTACAGTGTGTTCTGTTCTAATCTATTCTATTTCAATCTTATATTCAACTAAATTCCAAAATGGGATTCAAAGTGGATCACAAGAGACCTCAACAATAGAGGTAGTCATAAAATTAACAATTGGATACTGAATTTGGAAACAAATAAGTTTTTACAAAACCTTCTGAAAAACTAAGTGGTGGAAGATTGCGAGACCACAAGCGTGCATTCCCTAAATCTAACAGCCAACACTGCTTTCTCAGAGTGTCTGTCCCTAAAATTAATATGGGAATACGGTTGGGGTCATATACTTAGAGTAATTCTTACCGCAGTTTGTAAGCTGCTTGGAGCAGGGGCTGTCCTTTATGTCAATTTATGTTAATCTGTACAGCACTGCGTAACCCTAGTAGCACTCTAGAAATGTTAAGTAGTAGTAGTAGTAGTAGTAGTTTGTGTCCTGTAATGTTACTCACCCTGTTCAATTGCAGTTCCTTCTTCTCAGATCCCTCAAATCCCTGTAGACTTATTTCTTTTCCTACTAAAGCTCCATGAGGTACAAATGAAATTACACTTACAGAAGCACCAGCGTCTAATCAGGCATATATGTCACGAGGGTCTGTGCGAAGTGGAAGAACAGGCCTGCCTCTCCACCTTGCGGCCTACTGCCTAATCAGGCTTTCCCTGACCTAAAGAACTCTGCTTCTTGCTGTCACAGGAAACTCTTGCTTCCTGTTTCTGAATCTGATTAATCTCTGCTATATCTAGTACTGTACTCACTATCAGCACTGCCATTTCATTTTTCCCTTTATTTTCTTCTCTGATAAGCTGCATTTCATGCTTTATCAGTACACTAGCTCTACCCGGCCACGCGTTGCCGTGGCTCAGTCTGGTTAAATGGAAAAGAAAGAAAAGAGGAAGCGCACGTTTCTAATATGTTTAATTTCACAATGCTTGTGGGTATACAATATTTTTTGTTGTTCCATTGTATGTGCAGATATAGAGATTGTCTGGTTTGCCAACTGTAGAACATGCAACATATAATTGTCCATGTGAGAAGCAAGCCATGTGTAGATGTAAACGGGTGAATTCTAAAGATTGGCCCTGAGCTTTGTTGATGGTGATTGCAAACGCCAATCGAATTGGGAATTGCAATCTGTGAAATTGAAATGGCATATCTGTTGGAATCATAGGAATGCGAGGAATACATGTTCACCTTTGAAAGGTCCTGTCAAGATTGTTGCTTGTACGACATTGCTCATTAAATTTTTACTGCAAGCCGTGTGCGGTTGCAAAGCTTTGGCTGGTTGATATTTCACAGCATGATAATTGGCACGCCGATTTTCAGTTGCAGTACGTGCGGTGGCATCCCTGGCAGATCGAGCGAATTGAAAAAGTCTGATGGCTAATTAAGCGCTTCATCTGCTTCCAGAACAGTGTCGACAGACTTGTATGTGAGTGGCTCACTTTGAATGTTAGACTGAATAATAATGTTCAGTTCGTAGACGTCTTTGTTCTTGGCCGCAAGAATAGCTCGTTCACTCAGCGAATCGTGATTCTTATAATTGGTTTGAATATTGGGAAATACTTTTTCAACCAATTGTTCTTTTGAGGTCACTAAATTGCAGAAGTTATGAGGCAATGAAATTCGTCCTCCGGTCAGATCAACCGGCACCTTTCCGATCCCAGTTTTCAGCAATTGATGTGAGAATATCTGAGGTGATTGATCGTTTTGCAGCTGGACACGCATATTTGTAGTTAAGTTTAACGTCTTTACATGTTGCCACAAAGTAGAGTATTTTAGGCAAGCATTTATTTCGTCCGCTGGTGTCGATCGAGGAACTACAGGTAATGTTTGCCTGAAATCTCCTGCAAGCAATATTAATGTGTTCCCAAATGGTCTGATGTTTCCACGCAAATCTTGCAATGATCGATCACGAGGCTCGAGCGATGTTTTTTGCTGTGCTGTTTCCTCGGCAAGTATTTGAGCCATTCTTTGTTTCGCTCGTTCGCTGATGCCCGTTCTTCCTCAGTTTGATTTGCAATTGTAGGTATATAAAAACACGTGTATTCGAATGCAACGTTGTGTTGAAATTTCAAAGCAATCGGTGAAGAACTTTCGGAGATTTAAGCCACTCTCAGCCTGTTGCGTTGATTCTGTTGAGAACGAAGCAGATCGCCGTGCTCGCAACCGTGCATCGTCAAGTCTGGCTGCACGTTGCTCTGCTGCTTCCTCGGCACGTATTTGAGCCATTGTTTGTCTGTTTTGCTCGTTCGGTGATGGCCGTTCTTCTTCAGTTTGATTTGCAATTACTCATCGCACTGCTTCCGCTTCGCGAGTACGACAGCTGTGACATCTATATAATAGTAGATATATAACATGCGCGTATTCGAATGCAACGTTGTGTCCAAATTTGAAAGCAATCGGTGAAGAACTTTCGGAGATTTAAGATTTTGAACAAACGAACATTTACATTTTTATTTATATAGATTGGTAGGCTTCCTGTCTAACTGAGTCATATCCTCTCCCATCATTCTCAATGTTTGCTACAATTCTTCTCTTTTACTAAGTGCGCTGTTTCTGGTGGTAATAGGCAGTTGGTGTGCGCTGACCGGTCACCCCCCCCCCCCCCCCCATGTGTGTGTGTGTGTGTAGCATCTTGTCCAGCATTGGTTACACTAGTGGAGGGATAAGGAGAAAATCTCACTGATCGCAGTACTATATTTTTACCACCAGGTGTCACTGTGGCCACATTAGCTTTTCCTCCGTGCTGCTACATTTTCCTCCGTATGTTGCAAAAGCATCCTTACCATCCAACTGGTCTATTCCTATAAGGTTCTCCCTCTTGCCAAGGAAGCAAAGGATTCAATATATCTGGATTTAACCCTTTTGCTATTTCTCTCCACTCCACACATGATGCTATTAATTCACCATAATTTCTGGCAATTCATGGTTCTAACTTACTTTGCTCATCCTCAACCCCTCTCTCTACCTTAATAGCTCATCCCTCTCCAAATTTGCTGATGTTTTTCAGTACTTTGCATGATCCATATTTTCTCTTACCCCCCTACAGGGCCTAAGACCAAGCTCCTCCCCTAATTTCTGAACCAGGAAGGAAAAGGGCCATTCATTTCCCTCCATCGCCTCCTCATTCAGTGATAAATCAATGACACAATATTACAGTGGAAAATTTCTAGACATGCCGTTCTTATAATTCAAACAACCTGACTTTCTGTGAGATCCTCAGCATCAGCCACTGCTATTAGGGAAGATAAAAATATACCTGTGTCCTCAAAGGTATCCCAGTGAGGTAGAGAGAATTGTTTGCTTCATGAGAGGTTTGCTATTGACAAAGCCCCCTGTCAAACCTCCTACCTGTGTCATGGGACCTCAACGTCACTCTCACCCAGCTGATGAAAGCGCCTTTTGAGCCGTTTGATTCCTGTCATCTGAAGTACTTGCCCTGAAATGTCATTATTTTGGTGGCTGTTACTTCAGCTCGCAGAGTCGTTGAGCTTCAGACCCTAGTGGCGAATGCACCTTATCATCACAACAGAGTCGTCTTCCGCACGCACCCAAAGTTCCAATGTAAGGTTGTGTGAGAGATCCATCTGAACCAGTCAATTCTCTTCCAAAAGTTCTTTCCCCGACCTCATGCCCATCCTGTCGAGAGCGCATTGCACACCTTGGACTGCAAGCGAGCATTGGCCTTTTACTTGGAGTGGACTAGGCCCTACAGACAGACCACCCAGCTTTTTGTTTCTTTTGATCCCAAAAGGATGGGGGGTCACCATTGGGAAATGCACAATCTCTAATTGGCAGGCAGATTGCATTTCTTTCACTAATGCCCAGGCTAGGCTGACCCTTGAGGGTCATGTGAAGGCTCACAATGTCAGAGTCATGGCTGTGTTGGTAACCCACGCAATCAGCCTCTATTGAAGAAATTTGCAAGGTTGCAACGTGGCCTTCAGTCCACACATTCTCATCTCACTACTGCCTTGAGCAGGATAGCCAATGCGATAGTCTGGTTTGGATAGACAGTACTGCAGAATTTGTTTGGGATCTGCAATCCAACTCCACCCTCCTAGGCCTGTTTTACTCTGTCTCAGGCTGCACTCTCTCACAGTTTGTATATAGTTTCAGGTTAATCCCACTGATCTGTTCCTTCGACAAGGTTCTATAGTTGCTTCATGAAGGAGAGCTCACGTGATTGGTTAAGTGGAGGTTTTTGTTTTTTTTTACCAGATAGGCAGTTTATTATGTTAAAATCCAAAGAATGGCATCTCTAAAGGTGAGGAGTTAATGTTTAATATACTTCCCTGGGAGCTGGTTGAGGTTTGGTGCATTTTGTAGTAATTAATTTTTTGATAATGGTGGATTGTGGCATGTAAGAGAGCTTGGATCACAAACCATTTTTTTGATGTATGAAGTGATTTCAACTACCCCAGTATCGACTAAATACATGTTAGGTCAGGGAGATAAAATTCCTAGATGTAATTAATGACTGCTCCTTGGAGCAACTGGTCCAGGCCCCAACAAGAGGGGGAGCCATTTTAGATATAGTCCTTAGTGGAATGCAGGGCATAGTAAGAAAGGTAATGGTGTTGGATCTGCTGGGAAACAGTGATCATAACATGATCAGGTTTGAGCTACTATCTGGAGTGGAGCCACAAAGGAAATGTACTGTAGCAGCATTTAAATTTCAAAAGAGCGAATATGATAAAATGAGGAAAATGGTTAAAAAGAAGCTAAAAAGGATTAGCTGCAAAGGTTAGGACATTAAATCAGGTGTGGACATTATTTAAAATACCATCTTGGAAGCCCAGACCAGATGCATGCCACATATTTACAAAGGTGAAAAGAAGAGAAAATGACAGCCAGCCTGGTTAAAAGGTGACGTGAAAGAGGCTATTAGAACCAACAGAATGTCCTTCAAAGAATGGAAAAAGGACCCAAATGTTTGAGTTCTTTCAGTACCCTTGGATGCATGTCATCCAGTCCAGGTGATTTACTGCTCTTTAATTTGTCAATTTGGCTCAGTGTATCTTCCAGGTTCACCGAGATTTCTTTCAGTTCCTAAGCATCACCTTTTTGTCCACCCTCCAATCTTCCGGTACCACGCTCAATTTTATGGATAAATTACATATTTCTAACAATACCTCCGCAAGCTAATTTTTCAGTTCTATCAGTACTCTGGGATGAATACCATCCGGTCCAGGAGATTTGCTTCTCTTCAGTTTGTAGAACTGCCCCATTACATCCTCCAGGTATATAGAGAATTCATTAAGTTTCTCTGAGTCGTCAGCTTCGAATACCATTTCCGGCACCGGTATCCCACCCAAATCTTCCTCGGTGAAGACCGAAGCAAAGAATTCATTTAATCTCTCCGCTATGGCTTTGTCTTCCCTGATCGCCCCTTTTACTCCTCGGTCATCTAGCGGTCCAACCAATTCTTTTGCTGGCTTCCTGCTTTTAGTATAGCTAAAAAAAAATTTACTATGTGTTTTTGCCTCCAACGCAATCTTTTTTTCAAAGTCCCTCTTAGCTTTCCACTAGCCGGAGGAGTAGCCTAGTGGTTAGTGCAGCAGACTCTGATCCTGAGGAACTGGATTCAATTCCCACTGCAGCTCCTTGTGACTCTGGGCAAGTCACTTAACCCTCCATTGGCCCAGGTACAAATAAGTACCTGTATATAATATGTAAACCGCTTTGAATGTAGTTGGAAAAACCACAGAAAGGCGGTATATAAGTCCCATTCCCGTTCACTTTCCCTTATCAGCGCTTTGCATTTGACTTGACATTCCTTATGCTGTTTCTTATTATTTTCTTTCAGTTCCTTCCATTTTCTGAAGGATTTTCTGTTAGCTCTAATAGCTTCCTTCACCTCACTTTTTAACCACACCGGCTGTCGTTTGGTCTTCCGCCCTCCTTTTTTAATACGCGGAATATATTTGGCCTGGGCTGCCAGGATGGTGTTTTTGAACAGCATCTACGCCTGATGTAAATTTTTGACCCTCGCAGTCGCTCCTCTAAGTTTTTTTTTCACTGTTCTTTTCATTTTATCATAGTCTCCTTTTTTTAAAGTTAACCGCTGATGTATTTGATTTCCTGTGTATACTTACTTCAATGCTAATATCAAATCCGATCATATTATGATGACTGCTATCGAGCAGCCCCAGCACCATTACCTCCCGCACCACATCATGCTCTCCACTAAGGACTAAGTCTAGAATTTTACCTTCTGTTGGCGGCTCCTGTACCAGCTGATCCATTAAGCTGTCCTTGATTTCATCAAGGAATTTACCTCCCTAGCATGCCTCGATGTTACATTTAACCAGTCAATATTGGGGTAATTGAAATCACCCATTATAATTGTGTTGCCCAATTTGTTTGCGTCCCTAATTTCCTTTTAACATTTCTACATCTGTCTGTTCATCCTGGACAGGCGGATGGTAGTACACTCCTATCACTGTAAACTTTGTTTTAATTTATCTAGTCCTTATATGCAAATAGATTTGCTTTTTAAACCCAAAGGTGAATCCTAAGGGTGGTTGAACAATTAGGTATAAACTGTGTTGTTGTTTGTATGTTTTTACTTGTTTTGGACTGCTTTGGGTTTTGCTGATCTGTACATCTGCTTTCTGGAATTTTGGAAGATGGAAATGAGAAAATAAAAATTACATTCTGAATGTACTCTATAGAAGTTGCTGTTTACTTTTGCAATGTGTGTATGGATGCTTGTTCTGGTGTATGCATACGATGATTACTGAATTACTGTCTGTACTTACGACTATGATTTCTGAATATGTGGCATCATTAAAGGACAGACTTTTCAATGCCCAGCTGGGTATATATGGTAATCTCATCTTTGTTAAATGTTTCAGACATATCCATGCACTTGCTCCCATAACTGAATTCTATTATTCTGTCTAACTGTATTTTCAAATGTAAGCCACATTGAACCCGAGTTTGCTTGGGATAATGTGGGATATAAATGTAAAAATCAATCATTTGTCCTCCACCTTTTTATGACACTGCCTATCCAGCTGGACGGTGATGGTACAATGAAAGCAAGTTTGGTCCAGTGAAGACTAACTCAAAATAACCTGTTCCCTAGTATTACCACATTGAACATGACACCATATCATGCCTCTGTAGTTATGTTCCACTAGTAAGTTAAACGATGAACTGGCTATCTTACAAGGATTACGTAACTTTTGGATGCCTAACCCAGGATTTGGATTTTTGCCAGGTACTTGTGACTTGGCTTGACAACTGTTGGAAACAGGATACTGGGCTAGATAGACTATTGGTCTGACCCAGTATGGCAACTGTTACGTTCTTATGACTAAGGACACAAACATAGTAACATAGTAGATGACGGCAGAAAAAGACCTGCATGGTCCATCCAGTCTGCCCAACAAGATAAACTTATGTGTATACCTTACCTTGATTTGTACTTGCCTTTTTCAGGGCACAGACCGTTCAAGTCTGCCCAGCAGTATTTCTCACCTCCCAACCACCAGTCCCGCCTCCCATCACCGGCTCTGGCACGGACCTTATAAGTCTGCCCTCCACTATCCTCGCCTCCCAACCACCAACCTCTCTTCCCCCACCTGCTCCGCCACCCAATTTAGGCTAAGCTTCTGAGGATCCATTCCTGCTGCACAGGATTTCTTTATGCACATCCCACGCATGTTTGAATTCCGTTACCATTTTTCATCTCCACCACCTCCCGTGGGAGGGCATTCCAAGCATCCACCACCCTCTCCGTGAAGAAATACTTCCTGACATCTTTTTTGAGTCTGCCCCCCTTTAATCTCATTTCATGTCCTCTCGTTCTACCGCCTTCCCATCTCCGGAAAAGATTTTTTTGCGGATTAATACCTTTCAAGTATTTGAACGTTTGTATCATATCACCCCTGTTCCTCCTTTCCTCCAGGGTATACATGTTCAGGTCAGCAAGTCTCTGCTCATACGTCTTGGAACGCAAATCCCTTACCATTCTCGTAGCTTTTCTTTGCACCGCTTCCATTTTTTTAACATCCTTCGCAAGGTATGGCCTCCAAAACTGAACACAATACTCCAGGTGGGGCCTCACCAAGGACTTGTACAGGGGCATCAACACCCCCTTTCTTCTGCTGATCACACCTCTCTCTATACAGCCTAGCAACCTTCTCGCTACGGCCACCGCCTTGTCATACTGTTTCGTCGCTTTCAGATCCTCGGATACTATCACCCCAAGATCCCTCTCCCCCTCAGTACCTATCAGACTCTCACCGCCTAACACATACGTCTCTCGTGGGTTTCTACTCCCTAAATGCATCACTTTGCATTTCTTCGCATTGAATTTTAATTGCCAAACCTTAGACCATTCTTCTAGCTTCTTCAGATCCCTTTTCATGCTTTCCACTCCCTCCCGGGTGTCCACTCTGTTGCAAATCTTAGTATCATCCGCAAATAGGCAAACTTTACCTTCTAACCCTTCGGCAATGTCACTCACAAATATATTGAACAGAATCGGCCCCAGCACCGATCCCTGAGGCACTCCGCTACTCACCTTTCCCTCCTCCGAGCGAACTCCATTTACCACCACCCTCTGTTGTCTGTCCGTCAACCAGTTCCTAATCCAGTTCACCACTTCGGGACCTATCTTCAGCCCATCTAGTTTATTTAAGAGCCTCCTGTGAGGAACCGTGTCAAAAGCTTTGCTAAAATCTAAGTAGATTACGTCTATAGCACGTCGATGATTCAATTCTCCAGTTACCCAATCAAAGAATTCAATGAGATTCGTTTGGCACGATTTCCCTCTGGTAAAACCGTGTTGTCTCGGATCTTGCAGCTTGTTGGCTTCTAGGAAATTCACTATCCTTTCCTTCAGCATGGCTTCCATTACTTTTCCAATAACCGAAGTGAGGCTTACCGGCCTGTAGTTTCCAGCTTCTTCCCTATCACCACTTTTGTGAAGAGGTAGCACCTCCGCCGTTCTCCAGTCCCTCGGAACCTCTCCCGTCTCCAAGGATTTATTAAACAAATCTTTAAGAGGACCCGCCAGGACCTCTCTGAGCTCCCTCAATATTCTGGGGTGGATCCCGTCCGGTCCCATGGCTTTGTCCACCTTTAGCTTTCCAAGTTGTTGATACACACTCTCTTCCGTGAACGGTGCTATATCCATTCCATTCTCAGGTGTACTTTTGCCAGTCCCTCGCGGTCCTTCTCCAGGATTTTCTTCAGTGAAAACCGAACAAAAGTATCTATTTAGCAAATTGGCTTTTTCTTCATCATTATCTACATAGCGGTTCACTGTATCTTTTAGTCTCACAATTCCCTTTTTAGTCATTTTCCTTTCACTAATATACCTGAAGAAATTTTTGCCACCCCTCCTTACATTTCTAGCCATTTGTTCTTCCGCTTGCGCTTTCGCCAGACGTATCTCTCTCTTGGCTTCTTTCAGTTTCATCCGGTATTCCTCCTCGTGTTCCTTTTCTTGAGTTTTTGTGTATTTCTGGAACGCCAACTCTTTAGCCTTTATTTTCTCAGCTACTTACGTGTATTTATTTGTATTTATTCAATGTCACAATTCCTCATATACATCCAGAAAACATTTTAGGGTGGATAGTGTTCACAATGAGCTCCTTTTATTATCGCCCAGATAGAAGAGATGAGTTTTCCGTTTTGGCACAGTATAAGTCAAAATATAAGAAAATGAATGACTGCATTAGGGGCTTATAGCCCATTTATGTTTAAACAAAAGAGATCTGCATGAAGCAAAATATTTATTTTTATTTTGACTTATAAAACCACTTGTCCCTGAAACATGTCTAAAATCAGAATAATCCATTTGTGTATCTAAACTTCTACAAAACAGATGCAGATGTGATTCCATGTGCTCCAAATGAAAGAAGAGTTTAATTTTACTTCCATTTAATTTCAGTATATTTCATCTGTATGACACCAGGCTTCCCAAAGCAGATTATTACAACAGTTAAGATGAACCCATCAAGAAGCAGAATATCCTCACTGAAATCTCACCATCTGTATTGTATAGAACAGTGTTGAAAATGAGCACAAAACACAGAGGTTTCTACCAGCTATAATAATTTTTAAAGCTGTTTTAGTGATAGACAAGTTTTATTTCATGATATTTATATCTATATATGGGAAGCTTTCAAATAAATGTTAAAAAATCCATTGTCCTTCACCTTTTAAGGCAGTGCTGCAGCTGCACATCCAACTGGAACAGCTTTAGACTTTTTACAGATGGAGCACCCATTTCTTTTTAATAATCTTTTGCTATTGTTTTGGGTGAAGTAAAGCTCCGCCTACTGGCTTCAGCCCGGTATAATGGATTAGAAAGGAACACCCCCTCTCCTGTTTTCTTCTACCTCCATAGGCTCATGCCATCTCTTGTTCTCAACGTAACTTCCTTGGTATTTTTGCTATTCAAACAAGGAAGTAGTCTATCCCCCTCCCTGTGCTTTCCAAGCCTCATTTTCATGCTGCAGTAGCCGCTCTCAGGGCATTGCAAGCCTCATTCTGGTGCTCCAATAGTCTGTCTGTGAGTGCCAAGCCTCATTTTCACGCTCCAGTAGCCTCCCTCAGTGTGTTCCAAGCCTCATTCTGGTTTCACCATTGCTTCTTCCCGGTGTGTTTCAGAGGCTTCTTCTTTATGCAGCCACCTCGGAGGTGGAGTTTGGAGGCTGAGGAGATGCTGGTTCCAGACGTTTCAAAGACCGTAAGGACACCTGGATTTCCTTTATGTCTAAGTTTAATTGGCTTTATGTCTGTATCTGTGTTGTGTGAGACAGTAAGTGGAGGAGTAGCCTAGTGGTTAGGGCAAGTCACTTAACCCTTCATTATATCAAGTCCCATTAACAAGATTCTGGAATGTTGCCACTATTTGAGGTTCTACATGGAATGTTGAGGTTCTGTTGCTACTATTTGAGATTCTACATGGAATGTTGCTAGTGGAGGAGTAGCCTAGTGGTTAGGGCAAGTCACTTAACCCTTCATTGCCCAGGTACAAATAAGTACCTCTATATACTATGTAAACCACTTTGAATGTAAAAAACCACAGAAAGGCTGTATATCAAGTTCCATTAACAAGATTCTGGAATGTTGCTACTATTTGAGATTTGGGAGGCGTGGATAGTGCTGGGCAGACTTATACGGTCTGTGCCAGAGCCGGTGGTTGGGAGGCAGGGAAAGTGCTGGGCAGACTTATACGGTCTGTGCCAGAACTGGTGGTGGGAGGCGGGGATAGTGCTGGGCAGATTTATACTGTCTGTGCCCGGAAAAGGACAGGTACAAATCAAGGTAAGGTATACACGAAAAGTAGCACATGTGAGTTAATCTTGTTGGGCAGACTGGATGGACCGTGCAGGTCTTTTTCTGCCGTCATCTACTATGTTACTATGTTACATGGAATGTTGAGATTCTGTTGCTACTATTTGAGATTCTACATGGAATGCTGTTAGTGGAGGAGTAGCCTAGTGGTTAGGGCAAGTCACTTAACCCTCCATGGCCCAGGTACAAATAAGTACCTCTATATACTATGTAAACCACTTTGAATGTAGTTGCAAAAAACCACATAAAGGTGGTATATTTATTTATTTGTTGCATTTGTATCCCGCATTTTCCTACCAATTTGCAGGCTCAATGTGGCATACATTATGCCGTAATGGCGATCGCCATTTCTGGATAGAGAATTTTAAGTGGTATTGCTTAAGGCGTATAAGTGGTAACGTAGAATACAAAGTGGTATAGCATTGAAGTTCCTGAATGATAGTGAATTATAGAATAAGTTAGATAATCAACTATAGAAAGTTCATTTCCGGCATGAGAAATAAAGTGATAGCGTGTATTGCGTAGCTTTCATCGGTAGCAGCGAAGGTTATCAGTTTAGAGTACAGAGTTTGGTTTTGTCAAGTTCATGTAAAGTCTAGTTGTCTAGTATTTATGATGGGTCATTATGATATGCCTTCTTGAACAGGTTGGTTTTCAGTAGTTTTTGGAAGATTGTTAGGTCATGCATTGTTTTTATGGCCTTTGGTAGTGCGCTTATGTCAGAGAAGCTGGATGCATATGTGGATTGATATTTAAGACCTTTGTGGCTGGGGTAGTGGAGATTCAAGAATGTGTGTGATGATCTTTTTGTATTCCTAGTTGGCAGGTCTATGAGGTCTGACGTATAGTTCGGGGCTTCACCGTGAACGATTTTGTGGCCCAGGGTGCAAACTTTGAATGCAATTTGTTCTTTTAGCGGTAGCCAATGTAGTTTTTCTCTTAGGGGTTTGGTGCTTTCATTTTTCCAAATATGAGTCTGACTGCTGTGTTTTGGGCAGTTTGGAGTTTCTTAATGATTTATTCTTTGCATCCGGCATAGATGGCAATTGCAGTAATCTAGGTGGCTTAGCACCATTGATTGTACCAGGCTGCGGAACATTTCCCTTGGGAAGAAAGGCTTTATTCTTTTGAGTTTCCACATTGAGTGGAACATTTTCTTTGCTGTATTTTTCACATGGCTTTCGAGTGTGAGATTTCAGTCAAAGAATTTTCAGACTATCTGAGACAGGTAGGGTGTAGTCTGGGGTGTTTATGGTGGTGGATTTGTTCGTGTTATATTGTGAGGAGAGAATGAGACATTGGGTCTTTTTTGCGTTGAGCTTTAGTTGGAATGCATCTGCCCATGAATTCAGTATTTATAGGCTGTGTTTGATTTCATTTGTGATTTCAGTTAGATCGTGTTTGAACGGGATGCAGATCGTGACATCGTCTGCTTAGATGTACGGGTTAAGAACTTGGTTAGATAACGATTTGGCTAAAGGTGTCATCATTAAGTTGGTGAGAGCGGTGATCCTTGGGGTACTCTGCATTCGGGTTTCCATGGTGATATTTTTGAGTTTGATATCACTTGATATGTTCTTGTGGTTAGGAAGCCATTGATCCAACTAAGTACATTTCCTCCAATCCCGAAGTACTCTAGGATGTTCGATAGTATTTGGTGGCTGACCATGTCAAACGTGCTGGACATGTCAAATTGTAGAAGAAGTACACTATTGCCGGTTGCAATTGTTTGTTTGAATTTGGTTAGGAGAGTGACTGTTTCGGTGCTGTGGTTGGATCGAAATCCTGACTGTGATTCATGTAGTATTGAGAATTTGTTTAGGTAGTTGGTAAGTTGTTTGGTTACCATACTTTCCATTAGTTTGACTGCCAGAGGGATGGATGCTACTGGGCGGTAGTTAGTTGTGTCTTTTGTTTTTTTCTTTAAGTCTTTGGATATCGGGGTAAGTAATATATTTCCTTTGTCCTTGGGGAAGAGTCCATGTTGTAACATGTAGTTCAGATGTGACGTGAGGTCTGTTATGAAGTGTTGGGGGGGCGAATTTTAGTAGGTTGTTGGGACATGTATCCAGTTTGCAGTGAGATTTGGTGAATCTATTGATTGCTTGGGTGACGGTTTCTTCGGTTAGAAGATTGAAGTTTGTCCAGGTTCGGTCAGCTGGGTATTCATCGGGAATTGGGTCCAGGCAGGCAATGAATTTTTCGTGGTTGGTGGTAATGAGTGTTGATCGTAGTTTTATAATTTTCTCATTGAAGTATTTAGCAAGGTTGTCTGCTGATGGGGTGTCTGTGCTGATTGTGGTAACCGGTGTGGTGTCTAGTAATTTATTCATGAGTTGGTAAAGTTTATGTGCGTCTTTGTAGTCTGGCCCTATTTTGGTTTTGTAGTATGCTCTTTTGGTTTGTCTTATTGTATATTTGTACTTTCTTTGCATTTGTTTCCATGTGTTGTGTGTGTTCATTTTTTTCCATGCTCGTTCGAGTCTTCTAACTTGTGATTTTAGTTTTTTCAGTTCTTCGTTGAACCAAGGTATCGAGAGGTGTCTTTGTGTGGTTCTTGTTTGTAATGGTGCAATTTTGTCTAATATACTCCTGCATCTGTCGTCCCAGTTTAGGAGATAATGTTTGGAGTCTGTTTGTGCTATCCATTCGTTTTTGTAGATCTGTTGCCAGAATGTTACAGGTTCAGTTTGGCCTCACGTGGTGTAGGTTGTGCGTTCTTGCTTGAGGTACGTGCTTTTTTTTCCCCACTGTAGGGCTAGGTTTAATTTGTAGTGGTCTGACCATGGTATGTCTGTCCATTTTGTATCTGTTAGCATAATGTTTAAGTCCGAGGATAGCTTGTGTGTGATGAGGTCAACTGTGTGTCCTTTCGCATGGGTAGCTTGCATATTGTGACAGCTGAGGTCCCATAGTTTGAGGAAGTCCTTGCATTCTTGTGCATTGGTTGCATTAAGGTCTTCTAGGTGTAGGTTTATGTCCCCTATTATAAATATATTGGAGTTGGATACACAGGTATTCGATATGAAATCCGTGAAGTGTGGTTGGCATTCTTGCCAGTTACCTGGTGGTCTATAGAACAAAACAACGTTTAGGTGGTCAAGCAGGGTAGTACGGTGAATTCTAACTGAGCCAATTTCAAGTTTTGGTGTTGTTGACTCGGCAGTTGTTGTTACGGTGAAGTGAGATCTATAGATTAGTGCTATGCCTCCTCCTCTTTTTTCTTTCCTTGTCCAGTGAATAATTTTGTAGCCTGGGGGCAGAGTTCTAAAATTATGGGGTCCTTGTGATCGTGTATCCAGGTTTCGCTGATGAATAGTAGATCGAGATTGTCTGCCGTGATCCAGTCTGTTATTATTGTTGTTTTTATTGACTACTGATCTGGCGTTTATATATCCTACTTGAATTGTTTGGTAGGAGTCCTTTGAATTCGTGGTTGTATTGATTTTCGTAAGTTGTCTGTTCTCTTGTTGTGTAGGTTTATTATGACCTTTCTTTCCTTTGTAGTGATTTTGTCCGTGTAAGGTAGTTCTTCCATTGTTTTGGTTGTTATTGTTCTGGTGAGGTGTGTTGTATCTGGGTAGTCTGTAGAGGTGTTATGTATTGTGGGTATGTTGTTGGTGTTCGTGAGGGGGGTGGTTAATGTTTGGTGGATTAGGGATAGAGTGTAGATTAGTAGGAGTAGTTGGGTTGTTATATAATCGGGTTCGGTCCGCGTTAGATTAAATTCAGTCTGGGTTGAATGCTTAGTCATTTATTTCTGGTTGGTCAGCTTGGTCGTGAGTAGTTTCTTTGGCATAATTTGTATTAGAACTGCACCTTTTGCAGGCTTAATTTTCTAGTTAGATACATGCAGTGCAGGAGGCTGTCCAGGGGTGCACTTGACTCAGTGATTGTGTCCTCAACTCAGTCAGTGGTTAATCAGTCCCCTTGGTTCATTGTCAAGCCTCCCAACCTCGTGGTCATGAAGTCTCAGTATCTGGAGGGTTTATTAAGTAGTTTACTCATGATCTTGTGTTCACTCTCAGTCGGTGCTTGAGGTGTTGCTTCAGGTCTGAAGAGTCCTTGGCTCTAGGAGTCGATTTTGCAGGCTGTGGACTGTACTCTCAGAGGCCCCGGCGTTCTCCCTGGTGCACTCTGGCGTCTCCCCGCTGTTGCCCCGGAGGTGTTCCGCTGTTGCTGCTCCTCCGGTTTTGTTTTCGACTCTTCGGAGGCTGGAGTGATCTCCCTGGGAGCTTTTGTGTGTTGCCGTGCTTCCCTGCTATGGTGCGGCCCGCAGGCACGGCTCCCTCATCTAATTTGCCGTCCGATATGGGATTGGGTGCCTGGCTGTTCACGGCTGTAGCGCGTGGGATCGGATGGGCCGCACTGAGGAGTTCGCCTCTGTTGTGCTGGGAGGCAGACGGTGGAGATCAAGTCCCATTAACAAGATTCTGGAATGTTGCTACTATTTGAGATTCTACATGGAATGTTGAGATTGTGTTGCTACTATTTGAGATTCTACATGGAATGTTGCTAGTGGAGGAGTAGCCTAGTGGTTAGTTCAGTGGACTTTGATCCTGGGGAACTGAGTTCAGTTCTCACTGCAGCTCCTTGTGACTCTGGACAAGTCACTTAACCCTCCATTGCCCCTGGTACAAATAGTACCTGAATATAATATGTAAACCACTTTGAATGTAGTTGCAAAAAACCACAGAAAGGCGGTATATCAAGTCCCATTTCCCTTACCCTTTCTGAGACCTCAGGGACCCTAAGACCCACTATTTGAAAAAGATTGGAGGTGCTGATTGAACTCAGTAAAAAAGCCCCCACTCCCAAAAAGAGCAGCACCTGGGCCCATAGGAGTCAACTTTTCAAAATTATTGGGGTTGTTAAGTGTTCTGTCCTCTGACAGCCTCGCACTAGTTTATAATGTGACCCTAAAATGTTGTTCTCATTTCTAACGACTTTCACTGCTGCAGTTCCCACTACAAAGATACGTGAGCAATGCATTGTGTGTAATGTAGTTCACAGGCAATGCAGCCACACCCTCCTGTCTGTATAAGAACTGTTAGTATTGGTTTGTACTGCTGCCTAGACCTCCTCTCTTTCTCAGCCATGCTTGGCTTCTTTGTCTACCTGCTATCATTTCCTGATCATTCTTACTATCTCTGTCCTGAGAGGTCAGCCAGGTATGACCTTTGTCGCCAATCGAGGGCTGTCCTCTAGGACCACCCCTTGCTACCCGAAGGCAGGCTCTGTCCCCATTGGTCTATTTACCCCCTCCACCCTGGGCCTGTGTGAGCCCTTCTTAGCCTCTCCTTTACCCCTCACCATGAGGCATTCTCCATCTTGCTTCAGACCAGCACTTGTCCTGCTTCAAGCTCCCTGGAACGAACTTGATTTTTTACCTTGAATATATCTTCCTAATAAGATATTGCACTCTCCAGTCACCCAGCTTTGAGCCATTTCTATCTGCTCAACTATTTCTCACCTCTGCAATAAAGCTACCTCTCTTCAGATCTCCACCTGCAAGCACTGAAACAGCTCTCAGGATTACGGCGTCTCTGTGCCCTGGAGCAATACTTGTGAACATCTGACTGTGAGTAAATTATCTGTGATTTATTCAATAAAGAAACTTCAGAAAAATAATAGAGACTTCAGGTATGTTCTAGTGTGCCAAGGTTATACTCCAAGATAAAGACTTTCTCCGAGGACAAGCAGGCTGCTTGTTCTCACGATTGGGTGACGTCCACGGCAGCCCCCAGGATCGGAAGATCTTCCTAGCAACAAAGGTTTGCTAGCTCTTGCGTGATCCGTGCGCATGCGCGACCGTCTTCCCGCCCGAACGCGAGCGTGCCCGCTAGTCTCTCTTTTTCCGCGGTCACAACGGACGTGTTTGCTTCTTCTTTCCCCCAGAGAGGCCCCCGTCGCATTCTTCGCGCGGTTTTCGTGACTTTTCGGCATCTTCTTCGTGTTCCTGTTTTAAAATTAAATTAAAAAAAGAGAAGAGTTCCGCTTCGTTTTAGAACTTTTTCCCGTAAGTTTCCTTTTTTTCTTGCGTTAGCGGCTGTTTTCGCCACCCGTACGGGTTTTTCCCCTTTTTTGGTGCCCTTTTTCCGGCATCATCGCTTTTGACCTCGCCGGCACGATTTTTCCGCCCATGTCCTCGAAGCCTGCCAGCGGCTTCAAGAAGTGCACGTGGTGCAATCGGACAATCTCGCTCACTGATAGGCACATTTCATGTCTTCAGTGTCTCGGGGCTGGTCATCGCCCTAACGCCTGTACTTTGTGCCTCCAGCTCAAGAAGAGGACCCAGGCGGCGAGATTGGCTCAGTGGAACATTCCGTTCGGAGCCTCGTCCGGTCTTTTGACATTGACGGAGCCAGCGGTACCGAGGTCATCGCCGGCATCATCGCTTTTGACCTCGCCGGCACGATTTTTCCGCCCATGTCCTCGAAGCCTGCCAGCGGCTTCAAGAAGTGCACGTGGTGCAATCGGACAATCTCGCTCACTGATAGGCACATTTCATGTCTTCAGTGTCTCGGGGCTGGTCATCGCCCTAACGCCTGTACTTTGTGCCTCCAGCTCAAGAAGAGGACCCAGGCGGCGAGATTGGCTCAGTGGAACATTCCGTTCGGAGCCTCGTCCGGTCTTTTGACATTGACGGAGCCAGCGGTACCGAGGTCATCGCCGGTATCGATGTCGGCATCGGAGGGAGCATCGACGTCCGGAGCGCAGATGATGGCTGTCCAGAGGTCCCACCTGCCTCGAGGGCTCCTACTACTACTACTTAACATTTCTAAAGCGCTACTAGGGTTACGCAGCGCTGTACAATTTAACATAGAGGGACAGTCCCTGCTCAAAGAGCTTACAATCTAATAGACAAGTGAACGGTCAGTCCGATAGGGGCAGTCAAATTGGGGCAGTTTGGATTGTTAGGTGCCGAACGCAGCTTTGAAGATGTGGGTTTTAAGAAAAGAAGATGGGCAGGGAGGGGGCTTGGCATAAGGGCTCAGGAAGGTTGTTCCAAGCATAGGGTGAGGCGAGGCAGAATGAGCGGAGCCTGGAGTTGGCGGTGGTGGAGAAGGGTACTGAGAGGAGGGATTTGTCCTGTGAACGGAGGTTACGGGCGGGAACGTAAGGGGAGATGAGGGAAGAAAGGTAGTGAGGGGCAGCAGACTGGGTGCATTTGTAGGTAAGAAGGAGAAGCTTGAATTGAATGCGGTATCTGATTGGAAGCCTGTGAAGTGATCTGAGGAGAGGGGGAATATGAGACTTGCAGCAGAGTTCTGAACAGATTGAAGGGGGGATAGATGGCTAAGTGGGAGGCCGGTGAGGAGTAAGTTGCAGTAGTCAAGGCGAGAGGTAATGAGAGCGTGTACGAGAGTTCGGGTGGTGTGTTCAGAGAGGAAGAGCGAATTTTGCTGATGTTAAAGAGGAAGAAGCGACAGGTCTTGGCTATCTGCTGGATATGCGCAGAGAAAGAGAGGGAGGAGTCAAAGATGACTTCGAGGTTGCGGGCAGATGAGACGGGGAGGATGAAGGTGTTATCAACTGAGATAGAAAGTGGAGGAAGAGGAGAAGTGGGTTTTGGTGGAAAGACGATGAGCTCGGTCTTGGACATGTTTACTTTCAGGTGGCGGTTGGACATCCAGGCAGCAATGTCGGATAAGCAGGCTGATACCTTTGCCTGGGTCTCTGCGGTGATGTCTGGTGTGGAGAGATACAGCTGGGTGTCGTCAGCATAGAGATGATACTGGAAACCATGAGATGAGATCAGGGAGCCCAGGGAAGAGGTGTAGATTGAGAAGAGAAGGGGTTCAAGGACAGATCCCTGGGGAACACCAACAGATAAGGGGATGGGGGTGGAGGAAGATCCATGAGAGTGAACTTTGAAGGTGCGGTGGGAGAGATAGGAGGAGAACCAGGAGAGGACAGAGCCCTGGAACCCAAATGAGGACAGTGTGGCAAGAAGTAAGTCATGATTGACAGTGTAAAAAGCGGCGGATCAAGGAGGATGAGGATGGAGTAGTGGCCTCTGGATTTGGCAAGGAACAGGTCATTACAGACTTTAGAGAGTGCTGTTTCTGTCGAGTGAAGAGGGCGAAAACCAGATTGAAGTGGATCGAGGATGGCATGAGAGGAGAGAAAATCAAGGCAGCGGCTGTGAACGGCACGCTCAAGTATTTTGGAGAGGAAGGGTAGGAGAGAGATGGGGCGGTAGTTGGAGGGACAGGTAGGGTCAAGTGATGGTTTTTTGAGGAGAGGTGTGACTACGGCGTGCTTGAAGGTGTCAGGAACAGTTGCAGTGGAGAGGGAGAGGTTGAGGATATGACAGATGGAGGGGGTGACAGTATGAGAGATGATGTTAAGTAAGTTGGTGGGGATGGGATCAGAAGAGCAGGTGGTGCATTTCGAGGAGGAAAGAAGGCAAGCGGTTTCCTCCTCGGTGATGACAGGAAAGGAGGAGAAAAAGGCCTGGGTTGGTTGGGTGAGGAACTGAGAAGTGTGAGGGTCGGATTGGTTGTCAACGTGTATGTTAAAGTCTCCGAGAATGAGGGACGGAGATGAGGGTTCAAGAAAGACGGAAAGACAGGCATCGAAGTCGGTGAGGAAGAAAGAGAGGGATTTATTAGGGGGCGGTAAATGATTGCCACTCTGAGTGGCAATGGGTAGAATTGCCGGATGGAGTGAGCTTCAAAGGATGAGAAGCAGTGAGACTGCGGTAGGAGGAGGGGTTGGAAACTACAGGAGGGCGAGAGTAGTAGCCAGACGCCTCCACCGCGGCCAGCTGGGCGGGGAGTGTGGGAGAAGAGATAACCTCCATGACAAAGGGCCGCAACTGAGGCAGAGTCATCAGGGGAGAGCCAGGTTTCAGTTAGGGCGAGCAGTTGAAGGGAACGGGAGATGAAGAGATCGTGGGTGAAGGGCAGTTTGTTGCAGACCGAGTGGGCATTCCACAAGGCACATGAGAAGGGGAGGGAAGAGGGGGGGAGGAGGGGAGGAGGGGAATAGAAACAAGATTGGAGACATCATGGAATCGTTTGCATGGATAGGAGGAGGACAGGTGAGGGGGGCCTGGATTAGGATTAATGTCTCCCGCGGATAGCAGGAGGAGGAGCAAAAGAGTGCGGAGGAGGGTGGGGGAGGTCGGGCGACGAAGGCGACGAAGACGGGGTGCGCTGAGGAGGAATGGTGATGGGTTGATGGCAGGAAGGAGGTGTTGAAGGTTAAGCGCTAGGAAGGAGGAGGGGGCCAAGAGAGATGGTGAGGTTGTGAGGGATGGGGGTGAATAGGGTATTGCCGTAGCGAGCAGGACGGGAGGGAACACGGATGGGCAGTGAGTTCCTGCGGTAGACAGCGGTAAGGGGAGGGGAAAAAGATTAGGAAGGGACAGGGCAAGGAAGAGAATGTGGACAGGGGCCATAAGTAGTGATTACGGTGTAACAGGTGTATGTGTAGTGACTGAGGTGAGAAGCAGATAGATAGAGCGGAAAGCTGGATTGGAGGCTTGGAATTGGAGGGATTGATGGACTGTAGAGCAGGTAAGTCAATGGCTGACAAGTTAGCAAGCAGGCAACTTGCAGGCAGGCTGGAGCAGATGGACAGGAATGAGCAGGGAGAGGCTAGGGAGCAGGTAAGTCAATGGCTGACAAGCTAGCAGGTAGGCAAGTAAATCAATGGGTGACAAGCTAGCAGGCGGGTTGGGACATGCTGGTGCCAATGGACAGGAACAGGCAGGGAGAAGCTGGAGAGCAGGTAAGTCAAGGGCTGACAAGTTAGTAGGCAGGCAAGTAAGTGCAGGCCTTCCGGGACCGACCACTTTCAGACCCTGCCCTGAGGAGACGTCTGGATTTGACGTCGTCCTCTTCGATGCCGTGCTTCGCGCGAAGGTGAAGAAGCACCGTCATCGGTCACCTTCCCGTCATGGTGCCAAGAGCTCCGGGACACCAAAGGATTCGGTACCTGTGAAGCGTCGACGCCGGGAGGACCGCTCACCCTCCATACAAGAGGTATTGATGCGCTCTGCTCCGGACAGCCCGGTACCGCCTCCGCGCTCCAGGCAGGTTCTCAGCTTGTCACCGGTACCGGCCCCACTGCCTTGCTCGACAGCCACTCTGGACGAGCGCCTCAGAACCATACTTCCAGAGATTCTAGAAGGGCTGCTGCGACCTTCTGCTCCGATACCACTGGTGCCTGCGCTGGCGGTACCGTCGAGAGATGTGGCAGTTGGCTCTCCACCCATGGTGCGGACTGCGACGCTGGTATCGCTTGCGGCATCGGTGTCTGCTGCCACCCAGGAGGACTCCCCGCCGACGTCACTGGAGGGAGCTTCATCGCCGCCGGTGCGGGAGTCTTCTTCTCGGCACCGCCATAGAGGACCGGGTTCCTCGGTGTCGAGATGAGCTCGGCTTCAGACTGAAGTTCATGAACTTGTGTCTGATACTGACGGTGAGGCCTCGTGGGAGGCGGAGGAGGACACCAGGTATTTCTCTGACGAGGAGCCTTGTGGTCTTCCTTCCGATCCCACTCCCTCTCCTAAGAGAAAGCTTTCTCCCCCCCAGAGTCTGTCTTTCTCCTCCTTTGTCTGGGAAATGTCTACGGCCATTTCCTTCCCAGTGGTTACTGAGGACGAGCCCAGGGCTGAGATGTTCGAGGTCCTGGACTATCCTTCACCACCTAAGGAATCGTCCACTGTTCCCCTTCATAATGTCCTCAAGCAGTGATGGCGAACTGGGCGAAACCGTTAAGTAACCCCTACATTCCCAAGAAGGTTGAGTCCCAGTATCGAGTCCATGGGGATCCGGAGTTGATGAGGACCCAGTTGCCTCATGACTCTGGAGTTCTGGACTCGGCTCTCAAGAAAGCCAAGAGTAGTAGAGTACGCCTCGGCGCCCCCGGGGCATGAATCTAAGACTCTAGAATCTTTTGGGAGGAAGGCCTACCATTCTGCTATGCTCGTGTCCAAGATCCAGTCGTACCAGCTCTACACGAGCATCCACATGCGGAACAATGTGCGGCAGCTGGCGGAATTGGTCGATAAACTCCCGTCGGAGCAGGTGGTCAGGCCGCTGCTCAGGGTATAGTGATGCGCAGACTCTTACGGCTGCGTGCCTCTGACCTGGAGAATAGGGTCCAGCAGCGGATTGCGGATGCTCCTTGCCGGGGGGGATAATATATTTGGTGAGCGCTGTCGAACAGGTGGTAGAACAGCTCCACCAGTGGGACACCTCATTCGACAAGCTCTCCCACTGGTAGACGTTTTTTATGGGGGAAAGAGGAATGCTCCTTACGCTTAGCAAGCGTAGATACAATCCACCTACCCGCCAGCCTGCTCAGGCTAAGCCCCAGTGCGCTCGTTCGTGTCAACAGCGTGCGCCTCCTCAGGCCCCTGCAGCTCCCCAGCAAAAGCAAGGGACGGGCTTTTGACTGGCTCCAGACGAGCATAGCCAAGATAAAAGTGTCTGTGCCGGGCGATCTGCCGGTCGGAGGGAGGTTAAAGTTTTTTCACCAAAGGTAGCCTCTTATAACCTCCGACCGGTGGGTTCTCCAAATAGTCCAGCTAGGATACGCCCTCAATTTGGCCTCCAAACCTCCAAATTGTCCTCCGGGAGCTCAGCCTTTCAGCTTCCAGCATAAGCAGGTACTTGCAGAGGAACTCTCCGCCCTTCTCAGCACCAGTGCGGTCGAGCGCGTGCCACCGGGGCAGAAAGGGCTGGGATTCTATTCCAGGTACTTTCTTGTGGAAAAGAAAACAGGGGGGATGCGTCCCATCCTAGACCTAAGGGCCCTGAACAAATATCTGTTCCGAGAGAAGTTCAGGATGCTTTCCCTGGGCACCCTTCTCCCCATGATTCAGAAAAACGATTGGCTATGCTCTCTGGACTTAAAGGATGCTTATACTCGCATCCCAATACTGCCAGCTCACAGACAGTATCTTCGATTCTGTCTGGGGACACGGCACTTTCAGTACTGTGTGCTTCCATTTGGTCTCGCCTCTGCACCCAGAGTGGTCATGAAATGCCTGGCGGTAGTGGTGGCGTCTTTATGCAGACTGGGAGTGCATGTGTTCCCTTATCTTGACGTTTGGCTGGTAAAGAACACCTCGGAGGCTAGAGCTCTACAGTCCATGCAGGTGACTATTCAACTCCTGGAGCTACTAGGATTTGTGATCAATTATCCAAAGTCCCACCTTCTCCCAGTCCAAAGACTAGAATTCATAGGAGCTCTGCTGAACTCCCAGACTGCTCATGCCTACCTCCCCGAGGCCAGGACAGACAATCTGTTGTCCTTGGTCTCATGGGTACGAGCGTCTCAGCGGATCACAGCTCGGAAGATGTTGAGATTGCTCGGCCACATGGCCTCCACAGTTCACGTGACTCCCATGGCCCGTCTGCACATGAGATCAGCTCAATGGACTCTAGCTTCCCAGTGGTTTCAAGCTGCGGGGGATCTGGAAGACGTGATTCAGTTGTCCACAGTTTTTCTCCAATCCCTTCATTGGTGGACGATTCGCTCCAATTTGACCTTGGGACGTCCTTTTCAAATTCCGTAGCCGCAAAAAGTGTTGACTACGGATGGTCTCTCCTGGGGTGGGGAGCTCATTTCGATGGGCTTCACACCCAGGGATGTTGGTCCCTCCAGGAGACAGGTTTTCAGATCAACCTCCTGGAGTTACGAGTGGTCTGGAACGCGCTAAAGGCTTTCAGAGATCGGCTATCCAACCAAATTATCCAAATTCAGACAGACAATCAGGTTGCCATGTATTACATCAACAAGCAGGGGGGCACCGGATCTCGCCCCCTGTGTCAGGAAGCCGTCAGGATGTGGCTTTGGGCTCGCCGTCATGGCATGTTTCTTCAAGCCACGTACCTGGCTGGCGTAAACAACAGTGTGGCCGACAGATTGAGCAGGATAATGCAACCTCACGAGTGGTCCCTCAACTCGAGAATCATTCGCAAGATCTTTCAAGTGTGGGGCACCCCCTTGGTAGATCTTTTTGCCGCTCAGACCAATCACAAGGTCTCTCAGTTCAGTTCCAGACTTCAGGCCCATGGCAGACTAGCGTCGGATGCCTTTCTCCTGCATTGGGGGAAGGGCCTCCTGTATGCGTATGGTAGGGAAGACTTTGCTGAAACTCAAGCAGGACCATGGAACCATGATTCTGATCGCTCCATTCTGGCTGCGACAGATCTGGTTCCCTCTTCTTCTGGAGTTGTCCTCCGAAGAACCGTGGAGATTGGAGTGTTTTCCAACCCTCATAACTCAGAACAAGGGGGTGCTTCTGCATCCCAACCTCCAGTCCCTGGCTCTCACGGCCTGGATGTTGAGGGCATAGACTTTGCCTCCTTGGGTCTTTCTGAGGGTGTCTCCCGAGTCTTGCTTGCTTCCAGGAAAGATTCCATGAAGAGGTGTTATGCGTCCAAGTGGAAGAGGTTTGCCATCTGGTGTGACAGCCTGGCCCTAGATCCTCGTTCTTGTCCTACACAGACCCTGCTTGAATACCTTCTGCACTTGTCTGAGGCTGGTCTTAAGACCAACTCTGTAAGAGTTCATCTTAGTGCAATTAGTGCTTTTCCTTACCGTGTAGAGGGTAAGCCTATCTCGGGACAGACTTTAGTTGTTTGCTTCATGAGAGGTTTGCTTTTGTCAAAGCCCCCTATCAAGCCTCCTACTGTGTAATGGGATTTCAATGTCGTTCTCACCCAGCTTATGAAACCTCCTTTTGAGCCACTGAATTCTTGCCATCTGAAGTACTTGACCTGGAAGGTCATTTTCTTGTTGGAAGTCACTTCAGCTCGTAGAGTCAGTGAGCTTCAAGCCTTGGTAGCTCATGCTCCTTACACTAAATTTTATCATAACAGAATAGTCCTCCGCACTCACCCTAAGTTTTTGCCGAAGGTGGTGTCGGATTTCCATCTTAACTAGTCAATTGTCTTGCCAACATTCTTTCCCCATCCTCATACCCGCCCTGCTGAACGTCAGTTGCACAAATTGGACTGCAAGAGAGCATTGGCCTTCTATCTGGAGCGGACAACCCCACACAGACAGTCCGCCCAATTGTTTGTTTCTTTTGACCCAATTAGAAGGGGAGTGGCTGTCGGGAAACGCACTATCTCAAATTGGCTAGCAGATTGTATTTCCTTCACTTATGCCCAAGCTGGGCTGACTCTTGAGGGCCATGTCACGGCTCATAGTGTTAAAGCCGTGGCAGCGTCAGTGGCCCACTTGAAGTCAGCCACTACTGAAGAGATTTGCAAGGCTGCGACGTGGTCTTCAGTCCACACATTCACACCTCATTACTGCCTACAGCAGGATAACCAACGCGACAGTCGGTTCGGGCAGTCGATGCTGCAGAATCTGTTTGGGGTTTAGAATCCAACTCCACCTCCCTAGGCCCATTTTTATTCTGTTCCAGGCTGCACTCTGTTAGTCGTTGTTGTTAGGTCAATCTCAGTTATGTCCTCGCCGTTGCGAGGCCCAATTGACCAATGTTTGTTGTTTTGAGTGAGCCTGGGGGCTAGGGATACCCCAATAGTGAGAACAAGCAGCCTGCTTGTCCTCAGAGAAAGCAAAAGCTACATACCTGTAGAAGGTATTCTCCGAGGACAACAGGCTGATTGTTCTCACATACCCGCCCACCTCCCCTTTGGAGTTGTGTCTTCCCTGGTCTTTTGCTTTCTATCTGACTAGCGGGCACACTCGCGTTTGGGCGGGAAGACGGTCACACATGCGCAATGCGCACGGATCACGCGAGAGCTAGCAAACTTTTGTTGCTAGGAAGATCTTCTGATCCTGGGGGCTGCCATGGACATCACCCAATCGTGAGAACAATCAGCCTGCTGTCCTCGGAGAATACCTTCTACAGGTATGTAGCTTTCGCTTTACAGTAACAAGCCTTGAGAGTCTTGACATTAAGCCCAATGGAAATAACCCCTCTCTGGACACATGCAAGCAATTTTCTCAATATTGGGGGTGCTCAAGCAGATCCTGGACCATAAATCTAGAAGTCTAAAGCTTGTTAGAATATCTTGATTTATGCGAGCGGTTGAAAAATGATGACTTTCATAATCGGGTTTGGGAGGCATTGAATAGGCCACAGGAGTTGTATCATACTGTGAAATATTTGATTAATGGTTAAGAAGATAAGCGCGTGAAAAGGGGACCGGATGCCATGGCATAGGCGGATTACTTGATGGAGAAGATGGTTCTGTTAGGTAAGGGAGTGACAACTTGTGGTGATCAAGGGATGAAGTTGGGGGGGAAGGGGGGGTCCAAGTTCTTGAGTTGAAATGGGTTGAGTTTGATGAGGAAGGGGTGCAGGAAATGACCCGGTGTGTCTCGATGATTTCACCAACTCGGTCTATATCAGACCCTTGCTCTTCAGGTGTAATCCATCAAATGGCAAGTAAACTCGCTTTACCGTTATCATGTCTTGTGAATAAGTCCTTTAGCGAAGGTCGGCTGCCAGCTGCTTGTAAGTAAGCTACTGTAAAACCATTGTTAAAGAATGAGAAATTGGATCTTTTTCTGTTGTCCCATTTTAGGGAAGGGTTATTGAGAAGGTTGTTTTAATGCAACCTGAGGCGTTTGTGGAAGAAAATTTTGTTTGAACAGGTTTCAATATGGGTTTAGAAAACCAGTAGCGTAGAGACTTTGCTGATCTCAATTTTAGATTCATTGCGGAGAGGGATAGAACAGAACCAAAGTTGTTTGATTTCATTAGATGTGTCGTCTGCTTTTGATTCTGTTGATGGTAATATTCTTTTGAAGAGGTGGCTTATGTTGGGTATAGGGGGTTTGGTCTATGATTGGTTTGCCTCTTTTTTTGTCAGAGCGGGAGTTTTTTAGTTCAAAGTGGAGGGGGTGTCAAGATCTGTTTCTGTTTTTAAGAGGAGTTCCACAAGGTTATGCCTTGTCCACGCTTTGTTTAATATTTATATGTCATCGTCTCCCCACCCCCCCCACCAAAAAAAAAAAAAATCCCAAGTCGTTTGTCTTGGTTAACTGTGTGGCTTCAGCTTGTAACAGCAGTTAGGATATCTGGGCTTAATAAGGTTTAGGTGAGTTTCTGGAGGAAAAGTCCATAGTCTGCTGTTCAGATAGTCATGCGGGAAGCCACCCCTTGTTCCTGGGAATCGATAGCATGGAATCTTGCTTCTCTTTGGGATTCTGCATGGGTTAGATTTTCAGGATTACTACAATGCGTGTGCATGAGAGAGATTTGAAATACATTTGCCTGTAACGGAGGCCTTCTTTCTCATAAAGAACATAAGAACATAAAAGTAGCCATACTGGGTCAGACCAATGGTCCATCTAGTCCAGTATCCTGTTTTCCAAACAGTGGCCAAGCCAGGTCACAAATACCTGGCAGAAACCCCAATCATGGCAACATTCCATACTACAAATCCCAGAGGAAACAGTTGCTTCCCATGTCTGCCTCAACAGCAGACTATGGACTTTTCCTCCAGGAATTTGTCCAAACCTTTTTTGAACATTTGTTCAGACTTTTAACACTAACCGCTGTTACCACCTCCTCCGGCAAAGAGTTCCAGAGCTTAACTATTCATTGAGTGAAAAACTGTTTCCTCCTTTTTGTTTTAAAAGTATTTCTATGTAACTTCCTCAAGTGTCCTCTAGTCTTTGTACTTTGGAACGAGTAAAAAATTGATTTACTACTCTTTCTAAACCACTCAGGATTTTATAAGACCTCTCAATCATCTCTCATCATCTCTCTCTTTTCCAAGCTGAAGAGCCCCAATCTCTTTAGCCTTTCCTCATACGAGAGGAGTTCCATCCCTTTTATCATTTTGGTTGCTCTTCTTTAATAGTCCAGGTAATAATGTTTGAAATCAGGAATGTTTACATCACCAAAACAGTGGGGGAGTGGAAGAGCGCCAAATACATTTTGCTATCATGGTGTCTAGTTTTTTTATACAGTGATATTTTTTTGTTACATTTGTACCCCGCGCTTTCCCACTCATGGCAGGCTCAATGCGGCTTACATGGGGCAATGGAGGGTTAAGTGACTTGCCCAGAGTCACAAGGAGCTGCCTGTGCCTGAAGTGGGATTTGTTGAGATACAGTGATTTGTTGAAAGATATAGGTATCGTACTGAAAAAAGTATTTTATTTTTGGTGCTAGTACCATTTTTAATGCTTCAATTCTTCCCCAGTAGGATAAGAAGAGAGGAGACCAGGAATTTAGGAAATCTGTAGTTATCTGAACAATTTTGTCTGCATATTTATTGTGGATATTCTGAAAACACGACAGAGCTATAGATTTATATAGCACAGTGAAAATAAAAACAAATGTGTATTTGCTGGGACACATATTAGACAAAGTCATTTTACAAAAGCATATGTTAAAAAAAAAAGAACAGCATCCCTCAGGGCGACATGCAGGTATAATGCTAATGTGGGAGTTTTCCACTGTATATATGTATTGTCATTATATAATACAAAATCCTTATGTACTGTGAGGGATCACCCAAGCCACACCCAGAACATGTCTCTGTAACGTATCCCTGTGCTGCCACTTCCACGTAGAAGTAGTCGCCTTTCCTAAACTGACTGCATATCCTTGTTTGCTGATTTACACGTGTAATTTGGTGTTTTACATATGCACAGGGCACCGCGTTCTAAAATCATCCCCCAAATGATAGACAAATAAAACTAGCTGAAATCGAATGTATTCTGAGCACCTCCAAATGTCCCTGAGTGAGTTTCTGGTTCTTGTTTCAGATGCGGGTGACGTTTGAGGACATCGCTGTCTCTTTCTCCCAGGAGGAGTGGGAGTATTTAGATGAAGGGCAGAAGGAGCTGTACAGGGAGGTGATGAAGGACAATTATGAGACCCTAATCTCCCTAGGTAAGAATTGCTTTGTCTGCATGTTTTAAAATAACTTTTATTGAAAAAATATAACATAACATAGCATTTCACAGTCTGCATTAAACATATCATCAATATAGACAGATTAGCATGCTAATATAATGGACTATCTGCCAATAACTAGAATTATTCCGTATAATCCCCTTACCCAAGCCCACAACCCATCCCCCTCCCTCCAAAAATAACCCCGACCCATTCTCCCTACACTTCTCACTCAAGAAGGAGGGAGGAGTCCGGACAAGAAGACCACCTCACATAACTGTCCCATACTTTATGATATGCTACCAACTGACTAGTTCGCATGGCTGTCAATTTAGACATCAGATGTAAAGAGTCCAATCTCCGCACCACCTCAGAGAGACTTGGCAATGTGCTCTGCTTCCAGGATGCAGCCAGCACCAATTTACCAGCCACAACAATGTTCTATCTTCAAAGGATAGGAAACTTTGCATTTTTAAAAGAGGAACAACATCTGATTTATTAAAAGTAATTTGAGATATTTTCTGTATCTCCTCCACTTCTGAAACTTCCAGGTGTGATCAGGATTTCTCTTGGCCCTGCTCTCTGTCTTAAGATGACAGTGTGAGGGCAGGACTGAGGCACTTCTAAGAGCTTCCTGTGTGTCCTACAACTTTCCTCCTAGAGAGATTTTCCTCCAGTTCTTGCATCGAGGCTGAAAATGCTCAGGTCCTGGCTGTAACAGAGTGTGTCAAAGTAGCTGCTGAGACCAATCAAAAGTGTGATACTGTGTTCATTGGCCTTTCCTGGGCTTTTGACACTGTGAAGCTGCAGAATTGTCTCCAGGATCAACACATGATAAGAGTAATACAAGAAATCATCATTAACTGCTGTTTCCATGTGTTAGTTAGAGAGGAAGGTTCCAGATCATGACAAGGATCATCAGTCTTTGTTCCTGCTCTTTTCAACATTTGATTTTCCACAAATATTGGCTATGAAACTTGTGTGTGTGCCAATGAGTTGGTTATCCTTCACACTCACAGCTTCTTGGAGGATTTTCAACAGTCTCTAGAGCGAAACAGTGTGGTTCGGCCCCCTGGTCTGTGACACCATGAAAATAGCCAGAAATTTCAACCCTTTCCATAGCTGGATAGGACCGAAGCAGGTCATTCCTTTCTGCTCTTTGTATGACCAAAACCCCCAAACAATTATTGAAAACACAGGAAGGTTACAATAATATAGCTCACCCGCAACTCTCACCAGAGAAGTGGTATGGCTCACTTGTCTTATAGCTCACCAGCAACTCTCACCAGAGAAGTGGTATGGCTCACTTGTCTTATAGCTCACCAGCAACTCTCACCAGAGAAGTGGTATGGCTCACTTGTCTTATAGCTCACCAGCAACTCTCACCAGAGAAGTGGTATGGCTCACTTGTCTTATAGCTCACCAGCAACTCTCACCAGAGAAGTGGTATGGCTCACTTGTCTTATAGCTCACCAGCAACTCTCACCAGAGAAGTGGTATGGCCCACTTAAGATTTTATATATATTCCATCAACTGAGCTTACCAGCAACTCTCACCAGAAAAGTGGTAAATCATATTTAAGGTTTTATAGATATTCCAGCAACTGAGCTCAGCCACAACTCTCACCAGAGAAGTGGTATGGCGTATTTAAGGTTTTATAGATAGATTCCAGCAATTGAGCTCACCAGCAACCACCAGAGATGTGGTATAGACCACGTAAAGTTCTGTATATATATAGTATTGTTCCACGAATCGTAAAGGAATGAATACACTTCCTACTGAATACACTTCCTACTTAATAAAAGAAGCTAAAGAGTAGAGAGAACATGGGAGGGGCCTGGTCCGGTCCGGAGGGACTAAAGGAAAGCAAATTAGCAGGTAAGATCTAATTTCTCCTTCCTTAGCGTCCCTCCGGACCGGACCAGGATTGGACTGATGGGAAGTACCAAAGCAGTAATCTGAAGGGAGGGACCCTATGAAAACTGCAGAGAAATGTTCATGCTGCATAGACCACCTGGCGACAACTAACATGTAGTGTGTCCCAATGAGCAAAATAAAATGAAACTAGGACTAAGTTGCCAACTTACCAATGTGCACCGAGAGCACCAAAAATCGCCGTAGTAAGAATAGAGCCCGCTTCTGAAGTTGTGGAATATGTTGTAATACGCTGTGGAACTGCCCTCTCAGCGAGAAGAGAAATAGACATTCTCATTTCCTTGATCCTTCGCGATATAGCGGGTTAGAAACAATGAAAAACTTTTACGCCTACTGGCTAGAAGGACAAAACCAATAAGAAAAAACCGATTGGGAAAGGTGAAAACTTTAAACTACAGCAGACCGAAAAGAAGTTACCAACCGTAGAAGTATTCCACACATAGATCTACTTGCTGCAATGGCTACTGGGAAATACTGCTTGAAGAGGAAAACTTTATAGAAAAAGTTATGGCTACTAGAAAACAGAACTTTAAGAGTCTGTTCACCTAGTTCACCTAGCTGGTGGACGAAGCGGGAGGTACAGGTGCAGGACTCCTTTAAGAAACCGCTTTGACAGTGGATGCTGCATAAGCGTGCGGTTGTCAACAGTATCATGCATCACTGATAGAGCTGCCAAATGAACTCTAATGGATGAGTAAGACAGACAAGATTTCGCAAGATGCAGAAGATATTCCAAAACATGCAAAATGGATACTGTTTGTGGAATGAAGTGGCGAGAGGAGTACCACAGAGTGAACCGTCGCCACTTTGATTCATAGGACTTTAATGTAGATTTCTGTCTGGAAGCAATTAAAACTTGAAGTACTTCCTGCGAAAATATCAAAGATGTTGCAGACCCAGTAACCACGCCATAAGTTTGAGTGACTGGGGGTCCGGATGTAGAAGGGTGCCTTGGTTCTGCGTAAACACCTAGTGAGATGATGGAAGAAACGCATAAAGAAGGTTGAAAAACCCCTGCTGGACGTTGGCATCTGTCCCTGTCTCCGTCAAGACTGTTGCTGAACGGAAGAAGCAAGAAATGTTCGTGAGCCTGAAGGCAAAAAGAGATAGCCCTGAAGTGTCGCAGTGAGGAAGTAAGGCTGAAAAAATGAGAGTCCATTCACCTAAACGCAGGGTGACACAACTAAGAAAAAATGAGTACAAACTCAAGAGTATACTCTTAACTCCTCCTTGGCGGATGACATAACCCATTGCCATGGCAAGGACCAACATAGCTCTCTCCGCCTTGTTTGTCAGTAGGGAAAACAAAATTCACCCGAAGGTAAAACGAATTGCTGAGGTCCCCCAGAAAAAAAATATATAAAAACAAGCTTCTGCCAAAAAGTGTACTGCACGAAGCATCCCAATGACAGAACTAAGGTTCTTGAGATAACTAGATGACACTTAAATAGCGCGATTGATGACCCTGAGATTCGCAATAGGATGAAGGAAAATTCCTTCTTGGGCATTAGAAAGTAAAATTGCATTCTGCAGACTAGAGCGAGGAAATGGCCGAAGGCCCAAGGTCACCAAGAAAAATATAAACTGGGATGTTTGCAGAGGAGACAAAAGACTGTGCGCCAACCTGACTAAACAAAGAGAAAATCAGAGATATCTGATGAGAGATCAAATGAGAGGCCTGGCTACAATCACCACCCAACCTAGAGACTGTAAGAAATGCAACACCCGGTGCGTGACCTGAGAACTCTGCTGATAAGACTTTCTCCAATTAGGCAGTCGTCTAGGTAAGAATGAAATGACCCTAAGAGCGCAATGAACATCCTCTTAGATCTATAAAAGAACGGAAGAGAGAGTACTGCTGAAAATGACCGGTTAATGCATAAGCAAAAAACTAGCCATTCTCTGGACCCTGAGGAGAAGAGGAAGGGTGACCAAGGACACCAGTTAAATAGGGCTACAAACTCCAACCCTATCTCTATGGCGTTCCATAGTTGGGTAAGTTCTGAATATAGAAAGTTCTGAATATAGGAGTCCACCAGCTATGGTAGTACGCTCCGGACAGAAAAAAATTGTCCCAGTATGAACGTCTGATTCACCGGCCTGTAATTTCTTGGATCTCCCTAATCCACATACCACTAATCCACGTACCACGGTCATGCGTCCTCCCTCACTGAGATGTAGATTGTAAGCTCCTTTGAGCAGGGAACGTCCTTCTTTGTTAATTTGTACAGCGCTGCGTAACCCTAGTAGCGCTCTAGAAATGTTAAGTAGTAGTAGTAGTAGTAGTACCAGACTCACACCCAATAGATATGAATGTTGAGCTTGTTTCAGGTTAAAACACCGAACCTAGGCCCAGGGTCCCCGGTGTTCCTAGTGGTGAACAGCCATGGCAAATATTGTATGCGTTAGTTTGCAGAATTACTGCAAAGCCTTGCTTTTGGAGCAGAGATTTCTGTTCGATACTCTCGTGAGAGGTTTTTTTTTTTTTTTCTTTAATGCTGTTCTGGCTGTAGAAAGGTGGACATTTGAACTTCCCCAGAATGGCAAAACTTATGTACCTATGCCCATTAGATATGAATGCTGGACTTGATGGACTTTAGGCCTTACCCAGCATAACCATACTTATGTACCTATGGTATAAATACACAGGAAGTGAGTGAATCCCCTTCCAATTGAAAGAACACTCTGGAGTGAAGGCGCATAGAATGAAAATGAAAAAGGACAAACTTGGAAATTACCTGTAACGAAAAAAGTGAAGTTGTGCCACAGCCACTTGGTGAAGGCAGTGTAGACAAGACTGTATCTGAATTCAAGAAAGCTTGATATAACATCAGGTCTCTAAGGAAGAGGAAGAGATAGCAGATGGTATGTATAGGCATACTGGACCAAACCAGGATGTTTATAATCTGCCAATGCTGAACTGATAGAGTAGAGACAAACACGAGTAGATGGTTTGAGGACCGTCCACTATCTTAAGTGAAAGGATGACTTTATTCTCTAAGTGACCATATGTCCTGTAAAAACCAGAAGAAAGCTAAAATGAAATATGAGAGGCTTCAAGGCAGTTGGAAAAGAAGGGAAGACATGAATAAAGCATGCCTGCTAAGGCAGCTGAGTGACTGGGAGCTTGGTAGACAGGACTGTCCCTCAGAGAATATGAAAGAGCTGATATATCCCCATGGCATCTGAACAATATACTGTATGCCTCTAGAGAAGGCTTCTTAAAGCCGGAAAAAGAAAACACTGTATAACACTACAGCCATTGAGAGTGATTGTCTGTTAAGTTCTTAAAACACTATATAACATCATAGGCATGGAGTAAAATGCTTGAAAGGAACTAAGATATTATGGTCAGAATTGCAAAGTACCAATCAATTGACTCTTTGACAATGTAGTCCTATTCATCAGGGAATGAGAAAGACAGACAGAAATTTACTCTATGCCTATAGAGAAAGTTTCTAAAGTTCTTAAAACACTGTATAATACTACAGCTATTGAGGAAAATGCTTGAAATGAATTATGATATTATATTATGATAAGATGTAGATTTTCCACCAGGCAATGAAAAATGACTGAGCACCAGAAAAAACTAGTGTTAACAGCCCCGTGATACATAGAAATTTAAAAGAAGAAAAGCTTGTTATATATCCATATATGAAAGGAGCCCCCTTTCAACCAAATATTGCCTGCTGATGTGAAGAGCATTTTAGAATACGCCGTTCAGCACATACAAAAGTGTACACATTTTGGAGCCGAACTGCTCTATGAACTGCAGCCTTACCTTCAGCAGAGAGATCCCCGACTGATAAGATGGAGGGAGAAACAAAATGGCCGCTGTTCGCGCCACTGGCCCCGTGGCAATCGACAGCGCGCCCGACACCTCCGAACAAGCGGAGCCCAGTGGAACGTTGAAGAAACAACAGCCGGCGAAAAAGGCCCCAAAAAAACCGGAGGCAGCACCGGACCCGAAGAAACCTAGAAGGGAGAGCAAAACTTACACGTTCCGGCTGCGTGAACTGCGCGACGCTGACCGACAGCAGCTGTTTGAACTTTTAAGCCATATCAGAAAAAACAGGTGGCCGCGCTTACGCGGTTCGCACCTTTCTTTTTTTTTTTTTTTTCATTTGTTTAAACTGCCGCCGCCGCCAAAACGCAAGAAAATGGAGGAAATTAAATCTGACGAGAAAAATCGCTGTTTAAAATCACAGATACTGAATTATTTTCTTCTGTTTGTTTTTTTTTTTTTTTTTTTTTTTATAACCCCTCAATCATAATAAAACACTGGAGCTGCCTGCTCGTTAGAAGTCTGGGGAAAGAAAGGCTGCTTCTTTGAATTTCCTTTTATTTGATTTAATTCTTTTAAAGCAGCTACCTGTTAAAAGTGACTGCCTCTCCCAAAGACGGTACACCTTTCCAGAGAAAGGGATGGCCCTTCCCTGCTAAGCCAGGGAGATGGGGAGGAAGGGGGGTGGACTCGAGACACCCGAGTTTAACACCCCCGAGGCTGTCAAAGAAAGAAGAGAAAGGAAACCCTGTCAAGCCTCTAAATAAGATTCCAGGCACAGAAGAATTATCACAAATATCTGTAATATCTAAAGAGAAAAGGAGAGAGACTAATGGGCTCACTTCCTACCTGCTGGGAGACTGAGAAAATACTGAGGCTAAGGTCACATGGCCAGGGCTCCTATTGGCTCTCTAGAGTCAGAGTTTTTTCTCAGTCTCCACCTGCTGGTAGGCGAGCACAACCCATCAGTCCAATCCTGGTCCGGTCCGGAGGGACTAAAGGAAAGCAAATTAGCAGGTAAGATCTAATTTCTCCTTTGTTTATACAAAATCCATTTCTACTATTTAACAGAGAAAATGATCCAGTTTCTGCAGGTCTTGCACACAATTGGCCTATAATTTCAGAGACTCCCACAGGCTCTTCATATCTCTGTTAACATCATTCATGGAGTTTGCCCTTTTCAAAAGCATGTGCTTATTTTTCACTTATGAAATTACCCCTTAGGGGGGTGGGTTGGTAATTCAATAACAGCACACCTGCAGTTAGCATATTCTGTAACACCAGGGCGCCCAGGTTTAGTTATAGAAATACTAGCGGAAACCTATATCAGTGTGCCTTAATGTGACTGGAACTGGGAATGTAAAAATGTTGCTCTGATTATGAGGGAAAGGGAGCTGAAGGGCTGAGAGGTCGTCCTTTGAGACCACTCGCCAGAGTCCCCTTAAAACACTTCATAATATTAAGGGATTTCATAGTGTGCAGCTTGTTGAAAAATATGCTTTGCCAATTTTAAATAATTTTAGCCCCCCTCTCTTTCTTAAGTGATAAACATTTTTATAATCAATAACTTGTGACTTGTTCCACCACCAGAGTATAATAACCCCCAGATCCCTTTGTTCTATGATGGGTAGCAGTCATAGGTCCGTTATGTGCTTCTCCCTTCAGAACATCTGCTGTCTATTTTAAGGAAAGGTCAAATGCTATTCTTTTTTATTCCTGGAAACAGGCTATGAAAAGAGAAGTCCTGGTATATTATCAAGGATTAAGCAAGAGGAAGAGACCTACGTCTGGGATCCCCGGGAGAAAAGAGAGAGAGAAGTTAGTCTCTTAGACACAGGTGAGTAATAATACTGTACAGAGTAAGAGGAGGTATTGCAGAATACAGGTGACACAGTCCACACAAACCGAGTGGGAAAATAACTTTAACTGCAGCTGACACTTTCAATACTGGAAATATTATACAGAGTTGAAAAAGAGAGCTCAGACACCTGTGCTTTTTTAGGCTGTTATATGGGCAAATTCATTCCAGCTGAAAAAACCCACTGCCTCAACCTTTTATCACAATACAATAAATACAATCCCACAACCATAAACACCCCAGACCACACCCTCCCTATCTCTGACAGCTTAAAAATACTCGGTGTTATAATCTTCCGCAACCTTACTCTTGAGAGCCAAGTAAACTCCACAACAAAGAAAATGTTCCTTCCTTGTCATCTAGCAGATGAAGCCATTACGTATGGGTTATGTCCATCAACCAGCAGGGGAGATAGAGAGCACTCAAACTCTCTCAGTGCCCTCTTGGCCAGCCAGCTCCACTGCCTCTTCAGTATTCTCTATCTCCCCTAGCAGGGTGGCTGCAGCTTCTCGAGCTCCAGAAAAATCTGCCGGGAGGTGGTTCCTGGCTTGCCAGTTGTTAACCGGGGTGTTGGAGGCTATAGCAGCTTCACTTTAAAGGCACATAGGCTAGCCCTTTCCCTGCCTTACCCATACCTCCGTGGATGTGGACATATTGCATTGCTTTCCCTGTCCTTACCCACCAACAGTGGATGCAGGCATATAGGTTCGCCCTTTCCCTGCCTTTCCCACTCATCTGAGCCTCCGGAGTCTTCAATACCTCTGCTTTCCTCACAGCGTTAAAAAAAAAAAAAAGTCGCGTCGCGTTTTTAAACGCAGAGACGCTGGAACAGAGGTTTTTGACCTGATTTTCAGCAGGATCGTAGTTGTACGCTAGATCCTTTGAGGTAAGAGTGTTTTCCAACTCCTCCAAGGTGGGCCCGCGATCGGGGCGATTTTGGCGCGAAACCACCATTTTGGATTTTACCGCCGTTTTTCGGCGATGGCTGCGGACAATGTAAAGCGCTGTTCCTCTTGTGGCAAGCGCAAATCAGCAGCAGGGCTCTGTAAATCGTGCTGTACAGGCGTAGGAGCCGGCCCGAGCATGGCAAGCAATGTTTCTTCCCGCTCTGAGCTGGCAGCGGGCGCCATTTTTGCTTACACCGCATGGCGCGGCCTCCGTGGACACGGAGAGACCTGAGCCGGGTGGGGCACCTCGAGATGAGGTTATTTCAGGAGTGGCTAGCACCGGACAGGATTTGGGTGCCCAGGGTGAGATTTTCTCCCCGGATTTTGTGCTTTTGCTGCATAAAGCATACATGATGAAAAGAGCCCTCCCTCAAGGGTCGCCTGAGGCCCCTCTGATTGCCCCCCCGATGGATTTTGGCCTGGGACTGCCCAGTGAGGTTTTCCCGGATGATTGGCCCAAAGATAAGCGTAGAAGGGTTAATTCCCCTTCGAATTGTGGTGCACCTTTTTTCCCCCCCGTGGTCGGGGTGTGAGGATTCGGAGAACTCTGACAGACGTTCTTGGTCTGAGGAACTGGAGTCAGGTGCGGATTTACCACAGGATCTGGATGATCTCTCCGCGGTGAGGATTTTCCACCGTGACGAGCTGCCAGCGCTTATTTCAGATACCCTGCAGGCCCTCTCGATTGAAGATCCTGACAGTGGCATGGCCTCCTCGGGTAATCCCAGGATGGCTAGTTCCAAGAAAGCTGCTCGGGCCTTCCCTTTGCATGACTCCATCCTAGAGCTTGTTTCGGCTCAGTGGGCTGACCCCGTGGGACCTTTGAGAGTTTCCAGGGCTATGGGGCAGTTTTACCCTCTGCGTGAGGGACATATGGCTCGTTTTCAAATGCCTACAGTGGATGCCCTAGTCACTGCAGTGACAAAGAGAACTACCCTCCCTGTTGAAGGAGGTGTTGCCCTGAAGGATGTTCAAGACCGTAGGCTGGAGACAGCATTGAAACGGTCCTTTGAAATTGCAGGTCTCACTGTTCGGGCGTCTGCATGCAGCTGTTATGCTGTGAGAGCCTGCCTAGCTTGGCTGCAACAGGCAGTGGCTCAGCCCGGAGATGGAGCGGAGCCCTTCTTGGATGTGGCTCCGCGGATGGAGGTGGCCTTGTCCATTCTGGCTGATGCCCTTTATGACCTTGTCAGAGCTTCGGCTAAACAAATGGCAGTAGCAGTGGCGGCTCGCCGTCGTCTGTGGCTACGACACTGGGCAGCGGACATGGCCTCTAAGCAAAGGTTGGTGAAGTTGCCTTTTCAAGGACTTCTCCTATTTGGTGAGGAGTTGGAGAAAATTGTGAAAGGCCTGGGTGATTCAAAACCCCAGCGCTTGCCCGAAGATAGGCAGAGGCCTTCCTCTAAGGGCCAGGCGGTCCACTCCTCGTACAGTCCTCGCTTCCGTGAAGCTAGAAGGTACCGCCCGGGGCGTTCGGCTGGGTTCACTTCACGTGCCCGTGGTCAGCAGAGGAACTCCTTTCGCTCGGACAAGCGTTCCGCAGCTGGTGGCTCAAGGCCAGGAGTTCAGGGGCGACCCTCTCAATGATGGTGCGCCGGCCCTCTCCTTGATGCCTGTCATCGGAGGACGACTTTCCCTCTTTGCCGAGGAGTGGGCCGAGATTTCCTCAGATCAGTGGGTTCTGGACCTGATCAGAGATGGATACAGAATAGAATTCAACGCCCCAGTAAGAGACGTGTTTGTGGAGTCCCGATGCGGTTCTGCCGTCAAACGGGCGGCGGTGGAGGAGACTTTACAAGGTCTGATTCAGTTAGGGGCGGTGTCCCCGGTGCCTCCCGCCGAGCAAGGCTGCGGCCGATACTCCATCTACTTTGTGGTGCCGCGGGAAGGTGGGTCCTTTCGCCCTATTCGGGACTTAAAAGAAGTGTACAAGTCCCTGAGAGTGCGGCATTTCCACATGGAATCCCTGCGCTCCGTCATTGCGGCGGTTCAGCCAAGAGAGTTTCTCACGTCTCTAGACCTGAAAGAAGCTTACTTGCACATACAGTTTTGGCCCCCGCACCAGAAGTTTCTGAGGTTTGCGGTGTTGGGAAAACATTTCCAGTTCAGGGCCTTGCCTTTTGGCCTTGCCACAGCTCCCCGAACCTTTTCGAAGGTAATGGTGGTAGTAGCTGTTTTTCTCAGGCGAGAAGGTATCAGGGTTCACCCGTATCTAGACGACTGGCTCATCAGAGCAGACTCTGCAACAGAGAGCTTACAAGCTACAGCCAGAGTGGTCTCAGTACTGCAATCTCTAGGCTGGGTCGTCAATATGGCCAAAAGTCACCTGTCCCCTTCACCATCTCTAGAGTTTTTGGGGGCCAGGTTCGACACAGTCTCGGGCTATGTGTTCCTACCCGAGCTAAGGCGGTGCAAGCTTCAGAATCAGGTCCGTCTGCTCCTGAGGATGCCCCGCCCGTGAGCTTGGGACGTTGTCCAGCTGCTGGGATCGATGACAGCCACGATGGAAGTGGTACCCTGGGCGAGAGCGCACCTGAGACCGCTACAGTATTCCCTACTCCAGAGGTGGTCTCCAATTTCTCAGGATTACCAGTGCAGACTTCCTTCGCTCCCTGCGGCCCGACTCAGCATGGAGTGGTGGCTCTCGGACAGCATGCTGCGGCGAGGAATGCCGCTGACACTCCCCATTTGGTGCCTAGTGGTAACGGATGCCAGCCTGAAGGGCTGGGGCGCACATTGCAAGGGGAAGCATGCCCAGGGTCTATGGACACCCGAGGAGTCGGAGTGGTCCTTCAACCGCCTAGAGTTGAAAGCGGTGTTTCAGGTGCTTCTGGCCTTTCAAGTGACCCTGGAAGGATTGGCTGTCAGAGTGATGTCGGACAACACGACAACAGTGGCCTATATAAATCGTCAAGGCGGAACAAGGTGCAGAGCACTAGCCGCGCAGGCCGAACTGATTTGCCACTGGGCCGAGCTGCATCTTCAGTGTCTGTCGGCAGTTCATATTGCAGGTCAGAGCAATGTGCAGGCCGATTATCTGAGCAGGCATCAGATCGATCCAGCAGAATGGAATCTGGCAGACGAAGTATTCCTGCAGATCTGTGCCAAATGGGGCAAGCCCGTGATGGATCTCATGGCAACAAGTTCCAATGCCAAGGTCCCGTGCTTCTTCAGCAGACGGAGAGATCCTCGCTCGGCGGGGTTGGATGCCTTGGCTCAACCCTGGCCTCCGGGTCTACTTTATGTGTTTCCCCCGTGGCCCTTGATAGGGCGCCTGCTCTTGCGGATTCGGCTGCACCCAGGAGAAGTGGTCCTCATCGCCCCGGATTGGCCAAGGAGACCTTGGTATGCAGATCTCCGACAGATGCTCCTGCAGGTTCCTCTGCCGTTACCTCTGGTACCGAACCTGTTGACTCAGGGTCCGGTAGCCATGGAGGACGCCTGCCGCTTTGGTCTTACGGCATGGCTATTGAGAGGGTGCAATTGAGGGATAAAGGTTATTCCAATAAAGTAATTACCACTCTCCTGCAAGCCCGCAAGCGGTCCACTTCCGTAGCTTCTGCTAGGATTTGGTGCCTGTTTGAGTCTTGGTGTGCTTCCAGAGCCATTGCACCAATGCGGGCTCCTGTCTCGCCGTTTCTGGACTTTTTGCAGGAAGGTGTACAAAAAGGCTTGGCCTATTCCCTGCGGGTGCAAGTGGCAGCGTTGGCCTCCCTTAGTGGTAAGGTGGGAGGCGTGTCTTTGGCTGCTCACCCAGATGTGGCACGGTTTCTTAGAGGGGTGCTTCGGCTCCGACCTCCCGTGCGAGCACCCTGTCCAGCTTGGAACCTGGGGCTAGTTTTGAAAGCCCTGCAGGCAGCTCCTTTCGAGCCGCTTTGGCGAGTATCGGAGAAAGATTTGACACTGAAGGCCGTTTTTTTCTGGTGGCCATTACCTCGGCGAGACGGGTGTCAGAGCTCCAGGCGCTGTCCTGTAGAGACCCATTTCTGCAATTTTCAGAGTTCGGAGTCACGGTTCGGACCGTGCCTTCTTTTATGCCCAAGGTGGTTTCAGCGTTTCACCTAAACCAGCCTATTTTCTTGCCCTCTTTTTCAGAGGAAGAGTTTCCAGAATCTTTTGGGCAGCTGCACCTTTTGGATGTGCGCAGGACTCTGCTGCAGTATCTGCGAGTTACTAACTCTTTCAGGACTTCGGATCATCTGTTTGTTTTGCTATCAGGTTCTCGCAGAGGGTCTCCAGCGTCTAAGGCCACTATTGCCCGCTGGCTCAAAGAAACTATCTTTTCAGCTTATCTGCTGGCCGGCCGGGTTCCGCCTGTAGCCTTTAAGGCGCAAAGCTCTCCTTTGCCAGACATTACAGGCTGGATGTGGCTGCCAAGAGGGATGCGCGTTTTGGAGCACAAGTGCTAGCGCGTGGTGTGGCTTGTTCCCACCCTATCTCGGGATTGCTTTGTTACATCCCATACGTAATGGCTTCATCTGCTAGATGACAAGGAAGGGAAAATTAGGTTCTTACCATGATAATTTTCTTTCCTTTAGTCATAGCAGATGAAGCCATGAGCCCTCCCTGTATGATTGTCAGTATGTGGTAAATCTGTTTTTCATGTTCTGTTCTAATTTCCTGAAGTTCCTTCCTTGGGAGAAAGTTGGAAAACAATCTTCAGGATTCATGTTCAGTTTAACTTTAGGAGGATTAGTTCATTCCCTCCAGCATGTTTTTTGGAGGATGTGTTGATTCCCTCCAGGAGGCGCGTGTGTTCCCCTCCAGTGCTATAAATAGGAGGATGAGTTCATTCCCTCCAGTGTGATGAGGATGTGTGATTCCCTCCAGGAGGTGCGTGTGTTCCCCTCCACTTTTACAATAAGGAGGATGAGTTTATTCCCTCCAGGAGGATGTGCATTCCCTCCTTTCTGAGTTCATGCCCTTGTGATGGGCCATCGTTCGCTGTGAGGAAAGCTCTTGTGATTCCCATTGCGGTTTGCCATACTGCTTTGGAAGCTTCAAATACTGAAGAGGCAGTGGAGCTGGCTGGCCAAGAGGGCACTGAGAGAGTTTGAGTGTTCTCTATCTCCCCTGCTGGTTGATGGACATAACCCATACGTAATGGCTTCATCTGCTATGACTAAAGGAAAGAAAATTACCATGGTAAGAACCTAATTTTCCCATTAAATGTGGAAACTTAAACGCCTAAAACCTTTCTTCCCGAGGGAAACATTTTGTAAACTAATACAATCAATGGTACTAAGCCATGCAGATTACCGCAACGGAATCTACGCTGGATGTAAAGAACAACTCACAAAGAAACTCCAGACCGCCCAGAACACAGCAGCCAGGCTGATATTCAGTAAAACACGATTCCAAAGCGCTAAACCCCTCCGAGAAAAACTGCCCTGGCTCCCAATTACGTTTCAACAATTTTTATTGATGATGCAACAGATTAAACCACCAATAAACTCAAGTTACAAGAAATTGAAAGCAAAACATCTGAATAAGAGCAGAGTAATAATCTCATCATCAAAGTTTTAACCTTTTTCTCCTCACCCTACTCAATCCCATAACCCCCCCTTCAAGATTTGATGTTCATGTCCAATTACTGGAAACACTTTCCTTGAGCAAACATAAGGTTGGGTGATCCAAGTAACCGATACTATACAAGAAAAGGCATGATAATCCCCCATACATGCCCCCCCCCATGCCAGCAAACAACCTTACTGGTGTAGACCTCCCTCCCCTATATTATGTTTCAACAGTTTTTTATTGAAGACAATGAGAGTATACACAGAAGTATTTATATCCAATACGTACCTACAATATAAACCAAATAATCACCAGACAAGTATCATCGTCATAAAATTTTGTTTAATAGTATCTCCATTACCCATTTCTTCTTTTTCCTCCCCCTCCACTCCTACACTAAATTTATGCTTGCCAGAAAATATAACAAACAATCCTATACAAACAAACCTCCTCCCCAACCCCTCCCCCCTTCCCTTCCCCCCCTTTCCCCTGCACTGACTCCCAATTAAAAAATGCATTACCTTCAAAATTTGCACCCTGATCCACGAAATTATTTACGGTGCAGTCCCAGGATACATGATAGACGTTATAGATCTACCAAACAGAAACACAACTGGATCATCTCGAACATATCTAAACCTCCATTACCCAAACTGCAAAGGACTCATACAAAGCAACCTATTTTTATTTTTGTTACACTTGTACCTCAAGCTTTCCCACTCATGGCAGGCTCAATGCGGCTTACATGGGGCAATGGAAGGTTAAGTGACTTGCCCAGAGTCACAAGGAGCTGCCTGTGCCTAAGTGGGAATTGAACTCAGTTCCTCAGTTCCCCAGGACTAAAGTCCACCACCCTAACCACTAGGCCACTCCTCCTGCTCTATGCATCCAGCTTCTCCTATATAAGCACACAACTGTGGAACACACTGCCAAAAGCAGT